>NW_025544788.1:824588-1132951 GCF_000003525.1 Blastomyces dermatitidis ER-3
GAGTTCACTTTATATCAGAAAGTTTCAATGTCTGAATCTTTTTCTAATCAGAGTGTTATACTTAATAATTAATTATCTAATATAATCAAAGAGTCTGAATAGTTATCTTATATATTGAACTTTATTATATTCTAATATTCTGTATCATATTCAGTGATGTGACTGATTTGTTTATTTATTGAATATTATAAAATTATTATTATTATTTAGAGAAGATATAAATTATATTAGTAATGTTTTAAATCTGTGATATTTAAATTATTAGTCAATCTATTCAAAATTAACAGTAGTATTATTAAAAAGTATTATTAAAAAACAATATTAAAAAGTGTTATTAAAAAATATTATCTTTTATAAAGTGAATATAAAAGTTACTTAAGTAATCACTTTTATTTTATTCTTATCTCAAGAATCAGTCATCTCATTATTCTTTATCTTGATATTAAGATTCTTTATCAGTGTTTATATTATAAGTTGAATCATATGAGCAATACAGAGAATATAATCTTATTTATTATTTCAGAAATGTAAAGCTAATTTTTGCTTCAAGCTATTCATTATAGTGTAGTTATTTACAGCATTATCAGTTACAATTATAAAAAGACTGAGACTAATATCTTAATAGTTATTTTTAATCACAGTTATTAATATCTCTATTATATAATTCTCAGTATGACTATTAATCAATGATTTAAATTCAATTAATATCTCTTAATAAGTTCAGTTCTTATCAATGTAATAATATATAACTCTTATATATAAGATTGTTTATACTAGTTTATACATTCACTGTGAGAGATACTCTTTAATGATTCTTCAACTCTGATTCTAGATATTGTATATTAACTTTGTAGTATATCTTGAGATTGAACTGAAGACAGAATTAATATGAAATATAAAGATTTAAATTAAGTATTTGAAGAAGTGTTCAGAATTCAGAGTTTTCAATTGATTAAAGAGAAAGATTCAGAGATATACATATATAAAGTAATTATTCACAGAAGTTATCAGATGAGAGTTATAAAATCAGAGTATTAATATATAATCATTTTCCCATGATTTTCTTTAAATTAGAAAGTTAGTGTTATTAAAAATTATTATCTGATAGAGTAACTTATCAGCTCAGTAGTAATTTTCTGATTATTTTTCTTTTATTATCTGCATTCTGATAACTTCAGATATTGAGAAATTTCTTCAGAGTTATAATTAGTTTATGATGAATGTTTCTGAATGAAGTTGTAGTGATTATAGTAGAGAGATGACTCTTCAGTAATCTGTAATACAATCTGTTAATAATTATTTCATAGTTTATCTCAGTATTTGTGTTGAGTTTTTCATAAATTTCATGACCTGAAATCAGATGTAAAGAATGAAGTGATTATTTATTATAATTGAAAGAGAGTACTCTGTATTGAATTATAAATAATATAGACTTTGTGATTTACAGTGATTTCTTGAAGAGTTTATGAATCTTCAATAAAAGTAATAAAAGTAAAAGAAGTAAAAGAAGTGAATTCAGAAGATATAATAATAATTTAAGAAAGATAATAATTTATTTTCAATAACTAATCACTGATATGTGTAAGAAGAATTAATATAAGAGAAAATAATCTTCTTTCTTAACTTAGTTATAATTTTAGTAATAACTCAGATTGAATATTATTAATGTATAAAAGTAAATAAACAATCTTGATTAATCTCTATCATATTTCTTGAAATATATTAATATTATGAAAGAGAGTGTTATCAAATTATGTTATCAGATGATATTATTAAAAATATATTAATATTATAAATATTAATATTGAAAAAATGTTGATACTTATACATTATAGTGACATGACATGATAGTTGAATATATATATATATATTATTTCTAACATTGATAATTGATTACAACTTGTACAATAATTTTTGAAAACTCAAAATTAATTTCAATTATTAACTAATAGTTATGAACTTATAACTAACTAATATAAAAAGAAAAAAACTTTTTCTACTCATTATCTTTCTTCTCTTTCTCATTCTTCTCATTATTCTTCATAATTTACTTCTTATTTTTATTCTTCTTCTTCTTCTTCTTCTTATCTGAGATAATAATTATCTTAAAATCTCTCTCTGCTGCTTTCTTAGAGAAGAGTTCTCACTGCTTTCTTTCAGCCAGGTCAATCTGCATCTTAAAATCCTGCATTTTCTGATCTGCTGTCTTGAGTTTCACTTCAGCAGTAAGCAGATTGACATGCTCAGAGAGTAGAGCTATCTTCTCAATATTCTGAATCATGAAGTGCATTTGAGATCTGAACAAGGTCTTAATTCTCTTCTTCTCTATCAGCTTCTGCTAATCAATTAGAGAACAGAAGTGTTATCAAAAATTATTATCTCTCAATAAAAAACTTATCAGTTTTGACTTCTTTATCTCTTACTTTAATATCTTCTCAATCTTCTTCTGCTGCTGCTTATTTACAGTAATACTCTTCTTCTCTCTCTCTCTTTTCATCTTAGTCTCAAATCATTCTCAGAACTTCTTCTAGTCTTATTACTACTGTATGAGACTCTTCACTATCTTCTTTTTCAATCTCTTACAGACAGTGTTATCTGTATTATTTCTATACTTAGTTCAGTCTAAATCTATCAGAAGTATTACTTAAAATTATTATCATTCTACTCTCTTACAGAGTCTCTTCAAGACATTATAACATGTTTTACAATCTATCTCTCTATGCTTGAATATCTTCTTCTTCTCTCTCTTCAATCTGTGATAGCACTCATGTGCCTTGATGATCCGCAGAACTGCAGAATATTTGAAGAAGAATGATATAATTAGTTTTAATAAGCATTAAGAGAGAGATGAAGACAGATAATAATATGATAATAATGATAATAATGATAATAATAATGATGATAATAATGATGATGATAATAATGATGATGATGATAATAATGATAATAATGATAATGATGATAAAAGAGAAAGTGTATCAGAATATATTATTAACTTATCAAATATAAAGAGATAAAGAAACTATTAACAGCTTTCAGAGATGTACAGAAACAGCTACAGTGTTATATAGTAATATTATCTTCATTTAATACATGTACTATTGATATTCTTTATATGCATTTATCATATAATCTATATCAGAAATACATACAGAAAACAGATCTTTATTACTAAAGAGAATAATTACAGTAATTCTCTATTTTTATATTATAAAGATAAGTTATTCTTATTTCTTTCTTCTCTCTTTTCTCTTCTTCTTCAATTCATCTGTGGTTCGGAAGAACGTATGACCGTCGGATAATAACGCGGCCGCTTCCGAACTACTAGCGTACATGTACAAGTGTAAAGAGGTCATAGCGGCTGCTAATTAATTTAGTGTATAATATTACAATATATAAGAAGCCAGTGTACACCTGTAATTATACACTGACTTAAGCAACCTTTGAATCACATCTGATAGCATGTCTAAAAACCAGTGAGAAGCACAGGCTTCTTCAGAGTATGATAATTTCATCTATGAAGCAATTCATAGTTATCATGTCAGTGTAGTTCTAGAACATCTTAAAAAGATAGTATATAAAGAGCAGTGAGTGAAAGAGCATCTGATTAATACTGCTTCACTTGTTGAGAGAAAACTCCATGCTCAGGCGAATATCATGTATATAAATGAATAAGATGTGAGAAAGAGAATGAGAGCAGTGAACCAGATTCAAAGAAGTTCACTCTCTACTTAAAAGAAGAATAAAAAGAGAGAGTAATCATTATCAGAGTTGTATAATGATAACAGAAATCATATAATAATATAGTGATACAGTGATATAGTGATATAACAATACAGTAATATAATGATAGATATTGTATAATCAATGAGAAATCACTGAAATAAATATCTCTTCTAACTGATATGAACAATACTCTTCTCTACTATCTGAACTGAAAGATATGCAGAACCTCTTAGAGAGTTTACTCAAAGTAGTAAGAAAAACAGCTGAGATCACTGAACTGAAATTGAAGCTTCATATATGTACAAGAATTCTAAATGAGATTGAGGTCTTGTATATACAGTGACAGACTGAGACAGAAGCTAAATAACAATTAACATTCACTGCAAATCAAGTATTCACTATGAAGAGCTTCATCAATGCAATCATTATTATTAATAAGAATAGAGAAAATCAGATCTTAGATCTGCAGCAGAAGATTAAATATTTATATAGATAGATGACTACACTGAATCTGAAGATCTTATCATAATTATTCACAATCTCTTTAGAAGTGTATATATTATCAGAGACTGCTGTGTAAAATGAGAATCTAAGTATGAAATATATTAAGTCAGAAGATCTGCTGAAGTCATCAAGCTTTATAATAACTGAAAAAATAATACTGTAATCAGCTGACTATGTCAGATACAATCATATTATCAGATTAAATATGAACTCACAGATAGATAGTTAACAGAATTTTAACAAGTTTTAAGATCTGCTGTATTTCTACATAAAAAAGTGAAGTTATTATAAATAACTGATAAAAAGATGAATCTCATAGATCTGAAGTAATATTCATTCTTATGAACATGAAATGAGTTTTTTAAATGAATCTTACACAACTTTGAGAAAGTGAATATACAAGATAAGCATTATAAACACTTCACTGAGTGTAGATAAGTGAGTAATCTTATATTATACTTCACATACTTTAGCTTATACTATCTTGTATTAAATAAAGAGCTTCTAACATCTTTCTATTTACAGATCTTCATTCATAATCTTATACTCAAGTTAAGAGTGAAATAGAAATGCTTAATCTCATAATCAGACACAGTGAAAGAAGTATACAATATTCTCATTATATAGAAATAAATGAGTTAATTATAATAGAAAATACTGCAATTAAGTATATCTCAGTGAAGAACAGATAATCAGACTTCTATAACACAAGTTACACACTCAGATATAATGAATCTAGATCTGAATATCATTACTAAAGCACTGAATTCTCTGAAAAAGAAATTCTCTAAGTGAAAATCTTAATATCATAAATATCAAGCTTGCTTCAACTGTAGACATTAAAATCATGATGTAAAAAATTACACTCAGTATACATAATTAAGAGAAGTAAGAAAGTTAAAAAACTAGCAGAATCAGTGAGCTCAGAGACACTCACTGATATTCTATGAAAAGTCTTCAAAGTGAAAGAGATGTCTGTGTTAAATGATTCTCTGAATTCTGTAAATGCAAAGAAGAAGCAGGCTTTTAAAGAGAATGTGAGTGAGAATAATGAAGTGAATACTCATCTTAATATCTTGAGACCTGAAATGTTAATGTATAGAGAGCACTTGAATAAGAATTGAGAGATAACTGCAAAAGTATTAGCAGATACAGAAGCTTCTATACAATATATTAATAATTATATAATTTGAAGATTGAAAGAGATTCATCAAATGAAGAATCTCTGATGTATAAGATTATCTAATAACTGATATTTAATATCATCTGTAAGAGTAAGAGTTCTCTTGTACTTCAGAGAATGATCTTGCTATATTTAAGTGTAAGAGCTGCAGAATGTGAAATATAATCTTATTCTCAGACTCAATTGATTTTAAAGATTCAATCTGCAGATTCAATGACATACATATTATATACAGTTAACTGATAGAAAGAAAACAGTTCATACAATTCTATCAACTGATATAAGAAGAACATTTCATATCTCTGATATAGAAGAATTAAATCTGCTTACACATTAATAAGTAAAGAGAATAATTTATAAGATCTTATCTGAAAGCATTCTGTATGTTATACAGAATCTGAAAGTGAAGAAAATCAAGATAAAAGATATATAAGAGAATAAGTATATGAAGAAGCTTCTGAAGAAGTATGAAAAGATCTTCTGAACAGATCTTTCACTGAAATTGCTGCTGAAACAAGGATTTATACATGAGATTAATATGAGAGATATAAAACCAGTCAATCAGAATGTGTACTCTCTGTCACAAACATATCTCAAAGAACAGAAGTATCAGATCACAGACCTTCTAGAACATAGTCTTATACAACTCTTATCAAGTATGTGAGACTTTTCAGTTCTATTCATGAAAAAGATGAGTGAGAAGTGATAAATGTATATTAATTATCAAGCACTTAATAAGCTTATAATCAAGAATGAATATTCACTGTTATAAATTCAACAACAGTTAAATACAGTCAGAAATATCTGATATCTACCAAAGATTAATCTTCTCTCAGAATACTGATAGATTTATATAGATAAACTGTCAGTTCTGTGAACTGTATTTAATATATAATAAGAGAAGTTTGAATTTCTGATAATATCATTCAGTCTGATAAATGCATCTGTCATCTTTTAAATGATAATGAATACAATTCTTCATAAACAGAATGAAATCTCATATCTTATATATTTTGATAATATTCTAGTCTTTTCAAACTCATATAATAAATATCTGAAGTATCTTGATAAAGTGCTTATAACTCTGACAGAGTATAAGCTCTACATTAAATCAATCAAGTGTGTGTTTGAAATGAAAGAGTTGAAGTTCATAGAATATATAGTGAGTGATGACTGTATACATCTCATCTCAAAGAAATTGAATATTATAGTAAATTGATCATGACTGAGAAATATATATTATATACAACAGTTTCTTGAATTGATCTCATACTACTGCAGATTTATCAAGAATTTTATATGAATATCTGTATCACTCTCAGATCTCTTAAGAGAAATGAATACAAATCTGTGAAAGAAGAAGTTTTATTCAATTATCTGAAATGCTGCATATGAAGAGATTTTTCTCACACTGAGAGAATGTGTAATAACATTCTCAGTGCTTATTTAATCAGATTATAATAAATCTTTCTACATTGAGACAGATATATCTGAATGAGCTATCAGAGACACTCTTCTACAGATAGACAAGAACAGCAAGCTGCACTCAGTGATGTATAATGATAGAAAACTATCAGATACTGAGCTCAATTACTCAGTATATGAAAAGAAATTACTAGTGATTAAGCATGCACTAGTATTGTGAAATAGATATATTAATAACAGATATATAATAATAGTAATCACAGATCATAAAAGCCTCATCTATCTATAATCAATGATAAAACCTTTCAAACACTTAGTATATTGAATCTCAGAGTTTCTGTAAGAATAAGTGCTCGCAGGCGATTATTCGGGTGTTTGCAGCTTGGCGTGATATGTACTGTTAACTACTAGAAGTGTTCATGATAGAAAGATAAAATGTAGAGATCAAATGTATAATAGCATTTAAGCTGAGTTGTAAATAGTATTCATGAACTTCAGTTTATATAGTTGTGTGTAGTCAAAGGGCTGCTAGCTCTATTGATTATATAAGAGATAGAAATAGAGATAAAGAATCTGTGAGAAGTGAGATTTCTTACATACTTCTCTCTCTCTAAGGCTTCATCTGTGAAGTCTTTCACTGAGTGACTTCATAGTCAGCTCAGCACTGCAGTGATACTCACTAAAAACTCTTCACATCTATAAAAAACCTCAGTGAGGAAAAATCCCTTGTTATTATAAAGAAAAAAGAGTCTGTCACTCAGTTTCTTGTTCTGTGAGATTCTTTATAATCTACAGATTCTTCTCTAACTATTACACAGATTCATCTTATATCTTTTATATAGAAGAGTTTCAGTTAACTCTCAATCATTTTTATGAGATTTTTATGTGATCATCACACAGATTCATCTTACAGATAAATCACTCTTTGAGAGATCACTCTTATCAAAGAGAAACATTCATAAGTTAATCTTTCACTCATTCTCATGAATCATTGTTCTTTGACACTGTAGAATTGTGAGGAATTTTTCATTCTTTCATCAACTCTGTAGAATTGTAGAATTAAGATATCTGCAGCCTGCAATTACTCTTTATAGTTATATAGAAAGATTCAGACCTGTAATTCACAATCACTCTTATTTACTAGAGTGATCTGACTGTTCTGCAGAATCACTCACAGTGTAAGTAAATCTCTCTAAAGTAGTATAAATATTTCAGATCTGTCTGTAGAATCTTATCTTCTTTTCTCTTTTTCTATAACAGCTTTCATTCTTACAAACTGTGAGTATTCTCATTCATCTGTGAAGTGTTTTTATTCAGATAATAGAGAGAGAGTGTTTCTGACAATGTCTGTATATTGATTCAAGAATTTCTCAAGAATAAAAATTTTTCAATTTCAATGTCTTTACAATAATATCTAATCACTGCTGAGCTTCTTATAAGTATTTCTGTAACTTCTCTGATCATTTTTTATCAGCTGATGAAGTAGAAATGTTATCACTCACAATCACATCTTCATTTCTCTCAGTCTTATCACTGCATCTGATCTTCAGGCTAGCAGTCAACTCTCTGTCTCTTTCAGACCAGTCTCTGACTCTAAGCAGTACAGTTTTCTTCTTTGCTGTAAGTCTTCTTGTAAGTAATTCCTTATAGATTCAGCTAATAGTTCTTATAAAGCTCTCTGTGTTGTCAGTGTCTTCTGCAGCTCTGCAGATCTATAATCATCTCTCTTCTGTCTGCACAATCACTGATCAGGTATATGTGAATATGTCTAGGTTCTCTATCAATAGTTCTCACACTGCAGCGTATTTTCACAATCTCATTATTAATAAGAGATGAGTCTCTGAGTACCTGCAAAATCTGAGTAATCAAGGCAATGTGAATATCATGAATTTGTGACAGAAGTTAATCTGAATAGATAAGCTCTCTCTCTATGTCTCAATTGTTTCTGAGCTGAATACTTCAGTATAACTGAGAAAGCAGACACAGCTTCATAAGAGATATCTGATCATATACACAGATGATCAGCTCTTAAGATTCTGTCATAACTATACATACTCTGATATTTAGCTTCTCTGAAGTCTGTGCATTTCTAACAGTCTTTATGTCAAATGCAACAATTATCTGTATCACAGATATAATACTCTCTGCTTCTTTGAAGAAAGAAATTAATAGTTGTGAGAGAATTGAATGTTGTGAGTGTTAAGAATGTAAGTTTGAGTTTTCTTTGTTTTTTCTTTATTAGTCTTCAAATTGTGTTCACAGCCCTGTTTATTTTCTTATTTTTTAGCTTTAATGAGAATATGATTTCTTCTTCTCTTATATACACTGCAGACTGTTCATCTCAGTAGAAACTCATTATCTTATAGACTAGAATTTGTAAATGACAGTGTTAATATCTTTATCATAATCAGGTTCTTAGTGAAGACTGCATTATTCTGACTTATTAGAATTTATAGTATGAAAGTCATGTCTCAGCTTCTGCAGATATCTTATCTGTCTGAATAATTCTTAAGTGAACTTATTCATCTTATCAGAATACTCTTGTCACTGAATCTTGAATCAGAGCTTATAATCTCACTTCTCTGAGTCAATAATTTCTTTAATCTGATATTCTCTTTCACTCTCTAGTGTTTTATGAATAGAGTGATAAGTCACAGAATTCTCTTCTGAGAATTCCTTATATTCACAGAGTAAAGAGACATGAAAAACATTATATATCTGTAACTCAGATGACAGTTTCAATCTGTAGAACTGTGAGCTAACTTTCTTCATAATTATATAAGACTCTGTTTATAAGAGATTCAGCTTCTTACTAGATCTCTGTATAATAATATTTTCTAGACTCAGTCAGACTCTATCATCTTTCTTGAAACTCTTTATAATATGCTTGAAGTTATAGTATCTCTTCTGATACTCTTAAGTCTTTCTCAAGAATTCACAGGCTTTCTCTCAGATATTCTGAATTCTCTCAGTCTGTTCATGAGCATTATCACACTCTATAGTGTACTCTTGCAGATTTATCAAGATTATCTGTGAATAAGTCTCAGTGAGTATCTTAAAGAGAGTTTTATCTGTGCTGACATGCTTTAAGTTATTATATATGAACTCTGTAAGTAGTAATCAATGCACTCAGTTATTCTGATTATAATTGACAAAGCACTGCAGATACTATTTCAATATACTTATTAGACATTCTATCTGATCATCTGTCTGTTGATGAAAAGCTATGCTTAGATCTCACAAGATCTTCAGTATAGTCATCAGATCAGATCAGAACTCTTCTATAAAGATTAATTCTCTATCTGAGACAATGTTCACAGATAATTCATACAATCAGATCACATTATGAATAAAGATATGAGTTAAATTCTTTGACTTCAAGTTCTTGCAGATGAGTATAAAGTGTGTTATCTTGATAAAGTGATTCACTATCATCAGCACACTGTTAAAGCAGGTATTATATATGTTCTTACTTTCTAAGAGACTTATAAGAATATTCATTTCTAGCTGTTTTCAAGATTTCTGTGAAATAAGTAGAGAAGTAAGTTCTTCATATAGTCTGAACTGCACTATTCATGAACTCTGATAAATAGTATAAGAATTCACTATCTTCTTTACAAGTTCTCACATCTTCAGTCAGAAGTATTTTCTTGTGAGTAACTCATAAGTTCTAGTGTCTATAAAATGACTTACTAGAGAAGAGTCATGATATCTTTTGATAAGTTCTATATATAGAAACTTATTCACAGGTATATAAATTCAGTTCTCTCTTCATAAGAGATTATTTAAGTCTCTTCAATTCTTTATTTCTGCAGAGTTAGTCTCTGCTATAAGCAGTTTTTAAATATACTAAGCATATTCATTCTTCAGTTGTAGTTCAGACAATCTGAATAGAAGATCTTGTGAAGACTTATACTCTGTTTTCTCTTATATCAGGTCTTCTGCAGTGCTTCTCAAAGCCTGCAAACTCTTCAGATTATAGATACTCTCTTCAAGAATTCTTACAGAGATTCTCAGAGTGTTGACTCTCAGTGTTATAGAGAGTAGTTATACAGACTTCTTCTCTCTCTTTCTTCTCTTCTCTTACAGGGGATTGAGAGACTCTTCAGTCAATCTCTTTACAACACTCAGTCTGAGCATCTTATGAAGCTTTTCTATCTTCTCTAGTCTCTCTGTGTCTGTCACTCTGATCTTCTTAACATAGTCTAATCTGTGAGAGAGTCTGTCTGCTGAGTTCTTAGTTTCCTTAATATATTCTATCTTGAATCAGAACTCACTCAGTCTCTGAGCTCAGTGAATCTATCACTGTAAGAGTTTCTTAATTAAAGTAAACTATTGTAAGCTGTTATAATCAGTTCTAACAGTAATCACTGTTATAAGATTCTCAAAGTAGTGATATCAGTGATAGAAGAATTTCACTATTGTAAGAAGCTTCTGATTATAAATGTCATAGTTAATCTTCACAGATTGCATCTTCTGTGAGAAAAAGATCACTGAAACTCAGTTCTCATTTAACTGTAGTTATAAGACTATTTCTGAAATTGTAAAGAAGAAGATATCTATCTTCAATCTGATTAAGAGCAAGAGATTAAAGTGAAATAGCATCACTATATCTGTGAATATCTGTTTCAATCTTGTAAAGACTCTGTAAGCTTCTGAGATAAGAAAGTTCTCACAGTTCTCTCTTCTCAATAATCTTTTCATTCTCTGTTCATAGAATAACTTCTTCTTATTTTCACTCTTCAGTATATCTGTAAGAGTTAAGAAGATTCTTATAAATATAAAGATAAACTGTCTATAGAAATTCACAAAGCTCAGAAAGATCTGAATCTTATGAATACTAGTTAACTTCAGTTATAATAGAATAGTTTCAATCTGTGAAGATTTTATCTGAATATCATCTGTGATAATTATATATTCTAGAAAATTAATTCAGTGAGTACTGAAGTTATACTTTATAAGCTTAATATACAGTTCTGTCTCATCTAAGATCTTCAATACACTTCATACATGCTCAGTGTGTTCTTTCTTCTTCATGAAGTACATTATCACATCATTCAGATATATTATTATGAAGATATTTAGATATGCATGAAGTATTTTATTAATGAAAGACTGAAATACTGCAGAGATATTAGTCAGATTAAAAGACATCACTAGATATTCAAATAATCTCAGTGCAGTTCTAAAGACAGTCTTTCATTCATTCTCAGACTGTATTCACAGTTGTGTATATATATTAATTATATTCAGTTGTGTGAATATAACAGCTTCTGTGAGATAATTGATTACATTCTCAATCAGAGACAGAGAATAGCAGCTCTTTATTATCTTAAAGTTCAGATTACAGTAGTCTATATATAATCTGAGATCTTTATTCTTCTTCTTTATAAATATTACAGAGACTTCTGTGAAGATCTGTGAAGATCAGATAAAGTCATTCTTCAGATTCTTCTTTACATAGATTTATAAGACCTCTGTCTCATGATGAGAGAGCTTATAGATTAATTCTCAGAAGAGTTTCTATTCTTCTATCAAATCTATTATCAGATTCTTCTTATGATGAGAAGAAAGCTCAGCTGCTCTTACTGAGCTAAATATCTCTGTGAGATCTTGATATTTCTCTGATATCTGAAGCTCAGTTTTCATGACTGTGAGATTCTCAGATACTTATAAGATCATTACATAGATGAGCTTGTTTTCTCTAATCAACTCTACAGTATTAACTGATTCTATCTCTGTGAGTGAGTCTGTCAACACTGATTGAAAGTATAAACCTGACTCACAGACAGCTATGTGCAGATTGTGTCTTTAAAGTTATATAAGTCTTAAGTATATGTTATCTGTGATGTTCATGATAATCACAGTTTCTGCAAATTTTCTTCAGATTTCAGAGAGATCTTGTAATTCAAAGATGACTCTTGTAAGTCTCTCAGTTCTCAGATCTGAGTTCTCACACTCTGCTTATTATAAGAGCAGATTCTCAGTCTTCATCTTTCAGCTTATACACTTCATAAGCTTTAGAGACATCACAGTGACCTGAGATTCTGAGTTTATCAATGCTTTTCATACTTGTAAGATAGCAGTACTGTGACACAGTCTCTCTCTACAAGCAAGCATTTTCATTAAGAGAGTAACAGATTCAGATATCAGCTTCAAGACTCTTAAGAAGGCTGTTGCTAACTCTGTTCATAACTCTTCAAATTTCTATTTTAATTTATTCACACAGTTTGTGCAGAGATGTTCTGATTTAGAATAAATGAAGCAGAGTCTCTTTTTCTTAATCTCTCTGTTATACACTCTGTTCATAGAAGCTTATGAAGCTCTCTCTCTCTGCTCAGCAGTCAGATATGAATCTCTCTATATCTTATTATCTTTTTCTGACAAATCTGTTCTCTATTATTCTAACTCTTACAGAGCTGATCAGTGATCTGCTCTCTGTGAGTCTGTGATTCTCACAGTGATCTGTAAGTAGTGAATGAGAGTCATCAGTTTCTTCAAGATTAAGAGCTTAGAGTCTTACTCAATGAGCTTGTTCTGCATATCTTTATTCAGTCTCTTTATGAATATCATCATTCAGGTCTTATTTCAGAGCTCTGTTTTCACAGATTCTAATTCATGTCATAATTTCATGAAGTATTATAAGTAGTTTTCATCAGATTTCTTATCTCTTTTTCTAATATTAATAATCACAGTTCAGATGTTCTCTGTCTGACTTATAAAGTCTCTCAACTTATTCTCTAGATAGATCTTAAGAATAGATTAGTAGAATCTCTTATAATCATTCTCTAAATAATTCAGCCAGTTCTTGACTTCAGTGTAATAGAGATCTGTCATTATATAGATAACAGCTTCTTCATCTTTCATATCACACAGCTGAGCTTATAAGTCAATTTTAAATACAAACTTATAAAAGCTTTTATAGATTGTGATTCAATAAGTGATCTTAAGTGATTATAGCTTAAGAAAGTTTCTTTTCAGTTTGTAAGTGTCTCTGAAGATCATGTCTAGAGACTTGATTTGAGAATGTTCGCAGATAGTAAGCATTTCTTGTAGAAAAATAGCTTAATTTTATAAGAGATGCTCAAGAATGTTCTTTACTGAGATTGATTTGTTCATGAGTTCAGAGAGTTTCTCTGTCACAGATGCAGAGAATAATGTTCTGTAAGTAATTGATAAGTTCTCTGAGACTTCTTTTATAAAGATTATTCATAGTTCAGATGACTGCTTCTGAGTATCTACAGTAGAGTTCATAGAAATTGAAGTATACAAGTTTCTAGTTCTTTCAGTCATAACAGGCAGTTGCTGACTGACTGAGCTTGAAATATAAGAATAAGTGCTCACAGGTGATTATTCAGGTGTTTGCAGCTTGATATGATATATACTGTTAACTACTAGAAGTGTTCACAATAGAAAGATAAAATGTAGAGATTAAATGTATAATAGCATTCAAGCTGAGTTGTAAATAGTATTCGCGAACTCCAGTCTATATAGTTGTGTGTAGCCAAAGGGCCGCTAGCCCTATTGATTACACGAGAGATAGAAATAGAGGTAAAGAATCCGCGAGAAGCGGGATTTCTTACAGTTTCAAGTGTACAATCTTCATATCAAATACTGAAAAGAATTGAATGCTGTGATATCTGATACAATCAGTTACAGACCTGATTTTATAAGTGAGAGTTCTATGAATCAGATACAAGAAATGTTCATGTTAAATGCACTGAGAGAATACAGAGAATCAGAATAAGTGAATATTATAATCTCTTACTTAGAGAATGACAAGATATCAGATGATAAGTGTCTTATAAAAGTAGTAGAAGAGATACTTCTGAACTTCAAGTTAAAGAAATTGAAAAACAATGTTATACTTTATTACAATCTAGAATACATAGAAGCTCTCTATCTAGAATCTTCATTTAAATGCAACTTGATGACTTATATATACAAGGAATTCAGTCACTTAAAAAGCTCTGAACTTATGAATATACTCAAATCAAGAGTATACTGATCAAGCATGACTGAGAACATTCAGATATATACTCACAAGTGTCTGAATTGCTAGGTTATGAAAGAATCTAAGAAAGAATTAGAACACAAGAAAGTGCAACATCAGATAAAGTATATAATACAACTGTTCAAATAATGAAGAATAAATCTTATAGACATATTACTGTGAATATCAAATGAAAATCAATGAATAATCACTGCTATTGATTACACTACTGACTGATCAGTCATAAAAGCAGTTTCAGAGATAATAGAAGAGATAATAGTGAAGTTTCTATATAATGAGATCTATATCAACTATGAAATACTGTGTGAGATTCTAACTGATAACAGTGTAAATCTCATGAGAGAAGTAGTGAGACATTTTATAAGCTAGTTACAGATAAGACATTGTAGAACAATGTTATATTATTCACAGATGAATGAAAAGATGAAACACTTGAATGAAATCTTAGATAACATGCTGATAAAATATCTAGTGAGTAAGTCTATAAGACTATGAAATGAATATCTCAGACAGATACTATTAATTATGTGAATTTAACAGTATACAGTCTTCAAGCATTCATCATTCTACCTGTTGTATGAATTGCATCTGTGCATCTCAGAGAATGCTTTGAAAAAGATAAGAGAGAGAGCAGTTATAAATGCAGTAAGAACAGCAGTTGTGAACATAGCAGAAATAGCAGTTACAGACACAGTAGTAGCAGTTGTGAATGCAACAGTTGCAGACACAGAATCAAGATTAAAAGAGATCAGTCACACATATATAAAAGCTAACAAGTTACTTCTGAACTGAGCAATTCAATTGAAAAGAATACAAGACTCACTTATTAAGAAATCAAGTCTTAAGATGAGAACATGAGTTCTTGTACACAATGAGAGTTCTGAGAAGTTTCAATCTAGATGATTTAAGCTATATAAAATACTCAAATCACATTCTCTGAGAATATATACATTGAAAGAATCAGAGGGACAGATCTTATATAACTTAATCAATAATTTATAACTTATGAAAGTAAAGATATAATACTTAAGTAGATTATAATTATTCACAGCACTATCATCAGTATTGAAAAAGAAGAGACTTATAATTGAAAAGTCTTATGAAGTAAGAGAAATCATAGACACTTATAAATCAGATAATCTTACTTATTTCAATCTTTTCATAATTATAAGAAAAGAATGAGAAGTAATGAAGAAATCAGATAAACATCACACTTTAATAAGTGATAAGACTGTAGCCAGTTGTATGATAACATACTGCAGATAGCAGACATAACATGATAAAGAGCAGTCTTAGAGCAGCAGACTTGTATATGAGTCAGATTATAGAAGAAAAAGAGATTCAGAGTTGAATTTAACTGTCTACATCAGTTCAATCACAGAGACTACAGAGAATGAACTATCTGAAACATCTGTGAATGCATGAGACCAAGCCATCTCAATCTCTGAGAATGCTCAGAGATTGAGTGAGGTTAGTTTTGATGAGCTGTTCACTGTAGTGGTCTGAGCGGGCGAAGAGAGACAGTATAATGCGCGAGACAGAATCACAAAAGGTGAAAGCTGCCGAACCTAGTCACTGAACGCTGTATCATATAGAGGTCGCGTAAGAGTAGTGGCTAGCAGATAAAGGAAAAGTGTAAGAAAAGAGATAATGGAAAAGACTTACGATCTCGACGCTGTTGAGAGAGAGGGTGATTCTCTGATATGAATGAACAATTGCCTCATCACAAATATTTAAAACAAACATAATAATCAGTGTCTGCAACTGAGCTTCAGATAGTCATGTTATACACAGTCTTTGTATAATAAATTATTCTGAGAGTTGATAAGAAGGGTGGGAGTGTACATGCTGAGAGACATGATTTATTAAGTCTATACAACATCTTCTTGAAACAGGGAGAGCTGGTAATGAAAGCAGAGATGACAAAACCAGAAGTAGCAGGAGTAGAGGTCGCGGGAACAGGGGTAGAGAGAGTGAGAGAACCAGACACAGAGGCAAGTGTAGAAGATTGAGAGAGAGCAGCAGGGGAAGAAGCAGCAGAAGAGGTAGAGAGAGACATAAGAGACTCAGTCACACATGACACAGACAATTTCTTCATTATCACATTCTTCAAGTTCTCAATCAATGATTCAATATCAGATTCACTATTATCAGTAGATGCAGATCTGTCAACATGTAAAGATTCTACATGAATAAAAACAAACATATCAGCATCTGTGTCTATGCAAAATCATGTCAGAAAACATGATCAGAAACTCACTGAAAAGGAAATAATCAGAGATGCATGAGAAGATGAAGAAGATATATTATTCATAATAATATATTATTCTGATGATTGTTAGAAGATAAACAAGTCCTGATTATATTTCATAATGCATTATACTTACTACTAATGAACTGTCTGATATGAGCACTACAATAACACTTGTTATGAGAACAAAGAGTCATTGTCAGAAACACATACAATGTGATAGATGAACAGATAGAAAGAGTTGAATAGAAGAAGAAGTAGAAATCTTGAATGATAATGACATTTGATGATGATGATGATGAAGAAGATAATTGAAGAATGAGAAAAGTTAGTGAATAAGTGATATAATATAGTGAAAGTTTCTTTATAAGAGTATATACAGAATGCTAGCTGAATCAGAAATAGATCACACAATTATGAAACACTAGTAATGAGCTAATTCACATGAAGCTAGAGTGTATAATATAGTCATATAAGTGTGACTGAATCTAGTGAGAGAGAATGTGATTCAGAAGAACATACAACTGTTGAATAATAACACAGTCACTTCTGAACTACTAGTATACATGTACAAGTGTAAAGAGGCCATAGCAGCTGCTAATTAATTTAGTGTATGATATTACAATATATAAGAAGCCGGTGTACGCCTGTAATTATATGCTGACTTAAGCAATCTTTGAATCATACATCACTAAGTTTAAGCTGGTATGAAAACTATTAAAACACTCTTAGAAACTCTCAAATTGAAAAGTATAGACTAATTAAATTTTAAATACAGATGAATTAAATTATATTTAATAATATTAATTATTCATCTCTCTTTTAATAAAATAATAGTTGCATCTTCTTCTCTCTTCTTAAATGAAACATAGTCTGTGAAAAGTAAGTATTATGTTAGATTATAATGATCAACACAGTCTCAGCATGCAGAGCTGTATACATACAGTTAGACTGACCGCTGAGATCATGAATTTCACATTTGATCTCATTTAATCTGATCTTATACATTTCTTGGCATGAATCTCACTGGGACTAATCATTAAATAAACATGCAAAGTGACTATATATCAGATCTCAAAATGAAATCATGACTTGAAAAAAATGAGAAAGTAGTCTCATTTGATTTCATTTAGTCTCATTCTTGACATAAAGTTACTATTTTTAGATATTTTAAGGTTTCTTTAGACTATTTTTAATTTTTTAAAAAGTAACACTTTTTGATAACACTCAAATGAGATTTAAAGCCATTTAAAGCAATAAAAATAATTTAAATTGAGAAGTGAAAATCATGATCTTATTTGAAAAATGTGATAAGAGTAGACAGTAAGTCTCACTGAGACAGTATGAAACTACTATCTAATGTTAGAACTGTGTAATGAAATCTGTTAAATTAATAATAAAACTATCAAAAATTCTGATTCTGGTTTCAGACACGGTCACACGGTCAGTCTATATACAGTGCATGCTGAACTGAGAGACTATATAAGTTATAAACTGACAGACTACAGCAGCATCTCAGAAAGAGTTATACAGTGTGAGAAAGCTGCAACTCTTGATCACATGTATAGAGAGTGAATCATTATAGTAAGTGTATATACATTGTATAAAAGTAATACTTTTTGATAACACTCAGTCTCTGATATTATGAAAATAGAGTCTCTTTATGAGATCTGTTTTTATCAGAAGTCAGAGAATCTTATATTTCTTAACATTATCTTCACATATCTTGTCTGTGAAATCAATGAGAGAAATTATCAATTTCAGCATTCTACTCTTGATATTATTTAAGTGACAGCAGAGTTCACTCTGACCACACTTTTTAAGTATATATTTTCTAATTATTCACATTTATACAGATATATACTGATTATTTATTAGATGATGTTAAGATAATAACTTATTACAGTCATATTACTCTCACTGTAAGAAATACACAGTTAGTAATGAATATTGTAAAGACTCTGAGAAGTAAGTATTTTAAAAATACTGCAGCTCTATGATCTTGATTTTTTTTATTTTTATTTTTTGTTTTTTGTTTTTTTTTGTATTTTATATTTTTTTCATAATTAAAATTATATGAATTATAATCTGTATTGAGAAAAGTAATGATATTTAATAACACTCTCTGTTAAATTTTCAACAAATGAGCACTATGTTATAATATTATGTAAGTGAGAAATGATTTCATGATCTCATTTAATGTCATTCTCAATAATAAAATCAGAATGAAAATATGACTAAGAATTCAAATATATTCTTTATCTGAGACTAGATTTTTATTTGAAAAGTGAATCTGAGATCTTTAATATTTGAAATAACATGATTTGAGATCAATATAATGAATACAAATTATAATCAGAAGTAATACTTTTAAATAATATAATAACTGTAAAGTTTGATTCTGATCTCAGACACAGTCACACGGTCAGTCTAGCTGTAAAAGACAAATATTATTATACACATCTCATTCATTTTTATACACTATATATTACTATTTTCAATGTCATATCATCTGAAAAATGCTAAAAATGAAGAAAATCTCAAAACTCAAGATCTGTAAGAGATTTGAGAGCTGTAAGTTACTCTTATAATAATATTATACATGTCTCTGATTTCTCTATCACTCTGTGTACAACATTAATATCATTTATCACAAGATTAGCTGAAATGCTAATATAGAAATATGTATATATATGCATAGAAAAATTGAAGAAGAGCATAAAATCTGCAGAATCAGAAGTCAGAACTGAATGAAATAAAGATAGAAGAAATAAAAGAAGAAGAAGACACAGAACTGAATGAATGATAACAGAAGTCACTCAGAGCTGAATACTTATAATCTAGTATATATACAATCTTCTCTGCAGAGAAGAAAGAGAAAGTAATAGAAGAAGTATAAGAATAAAAGAAGGTAGTCTCAGCAGTGTTATTATCTTTGATTAGAATAATCTCTGACACTGAGACAACTAAGAATCATTGTTAGTATATAAAAATTGTAAAATCAGAGATGAAAACAGTTACTGAATGAATATCTACTGATCTTAGAGTTATATATATAATTACAACACACACAAGACTTCTCAGAAAGAGAGAGAGAGATATGAGAGAATATAGAAAGTAGAATACAGTGTGTGAATAGCTCATTCTCACAATAATATCTCAGACAAGATATATAAGTCTTACATTTATAAGTGTAAAAGAGTATAACATCTATGTTCTTATTTCTAAAAACACAGATATCTTTTACCTGCATTACAAAGTCAGATAATAGATACTAAAGAATAGACTGATACAGATCTATTATTCTGAAGAAATTTATCAGAGTGAATATCTCTGTAATATTGAACTTTACAGTTATAAAAAGTTTCTTAATATCTGTGAATATTATAACTTTATATATAATAAAACTTATAATGATTTCTTCTAAAAATAGAAAAATCAGTATTAGAATGAAAAGATGAAAAGAAAAAGACTTATAATCTTAATACTGTTGAGAAGAGAGATGATTCTCTGATATGAATAAATATTTATCTTATTATAAATATTTAAAATAAATATAATAATCAGCATCTATGACTGAGCTTTAGATAGTTATGTTATACACAGTCTTTATACAATAAATTATTCTAGAAGTCAGTAAGAAGAGCAGAAGTGTATGTATTAAAAACCATAGTTCATTAAGTCTACATAACATCTTCTTGAAATGAGAAGAGCTGATAATAAAAGCAGAGACAGCAGAATCAGAGAAGACAGAAGTAGTGAAAGTAAAGATTGCAGAAATAGAGATAGCAGAAGCAGGAGAATCAGACATAGAAGCAGATGTAGAAGATTAAGAGAGAGTAGCAGAGAAAGAAATAGAGAGAGTAGAAGAAGATACAGAAGACTTAGTTATATATAACACAGATAATTTCTTTATTATCACATTCTTCAAGTTCTCAATCAATGATTCAATACTGAGATTATAATTATTAATAAATGTAGATCTGTTAATATGTGAAGATTCTATATAAATTAAAACATCTGCATCTGCAGTTATATAACATAATCAGAAAAACATGATCAGATACTACTGAAGAAAAGAGAGTCAGAAATATATAAGAAGATGAAAAAGATATATTATTCATAATAGTATATTCTGACAATTATTAGAAGATAAACAAGTTCTGATTATATTTCACAATATATTACACTTACTGCTAATGAACTGTCTGATATAAGTACTATAAGAATGCTTATTATAAGAACAGAGAGTCATTATCAGAAATGCATATAATATAATAGATAAACAGATAGAAAGAGTTGAATAGAAGAAGAGATAGAAATCTTGAATAAGATAGTAATATTCAATGATAATAATAATGAAGAAGATAATTGAAGAATAAGAAAAGTTAGTGAATAAGTAATATAATATAGTGAAAGTTTCTTTATAAGAGTGTATACAGAATGCTAGCTGAATCAGAGATAGATTATATAATTATAAACACTAGTAACATGTTAATCTGTATGAAGCTAGAACAGATATTATAATTATATAAGCATGATTAAATCTGATAAGAGAGAATGTAGTTCAGAAGAATGTACAACTGTCAGATAATAACATAGTCATTTCTGAACTTGCTTATAAATGTAAAGAGATCATAGCGGTCTCTAATTAATTTAGTATATAATATATAAGAAGCTGGTATACATCTGTAATTATACACTGACTCAAGCAATCTTTGAATGACACAAGATCTCAATTTCATTTAGAATTCTTATATATGTACAGAGCTTTGATTTCAGTTCAGTAATCTCAGCTGCTTTTCTTACTACTTTAAGTAAACTCTCTAAGAGATTCTGTATATCTTTCAGTTCAGATAGCAGAGAAGAATATTATTTATATTAACTAGAAGAGATATTTATTTTAATAATTTCTTATTAATTATATAATATCTATTATTATATCACTATATTATTTCTATTATTATTGTATAACTTCAGTGATAATCATCTTCTTCTTTTCATTCTTCTTTTAGATAGAGAGCAGACTTCTTTGAATCTTATTCACTACTCTTATCTTCTTTCTTATATCTCATCTATTCATGTATTATTAGACTGACCGTGTGACCGTGTCTGAGATCAGAATCAGATTTTTTGATAGTCTCATTATCAATTTGACTGATTTCATTACACAGTTTTAACATTAGATAGTAGTCTCATACTGTCTCAGTGAGACTTACTGTCTACTCTTGTCACATTTTTCAAATGAGATCATGATTTCCACTTCTCAATTTAAATTATTTTTATTGCTTTAAATGACTTTAAATCTCATTTGAGCATTATCAAAAAGCATTACTTTTTAAAAAATTAAAAATAGTCTAAAAAAAACCTTAAAATGTCTAAAAATAGTAACTTTATGCCAAGAATGAGACTAAATGAGATCAAATGGAACCACTTTCTTATTTTTTTCAAGTCATGATTTCATTTTAAGATCTGATATATAGTCACTTTATCTGTTTTTTTGATAGTCAGTCCCAGCGGATTCACACCAAGAAATGTATGAGATCAGACCAAATGAGACCAAACATGAAATTCATGGTTTCAGCAGTCAGTCTATGTATTATATGTGATATTTGTCTGAGTGTGAAGTTTTTCCTTAATAAGTAAAGCAGTATTAATTAGATACTCTTCTGCTTATCACTCTTTATACACTATCTTTTAAGATATTCTAGAAATCACACTGATATGATAACTATAAATTACTTTATAAATGAAATTATCACACTCTGAAGAAGTCTGCACTTCTCACCAGTTTTTAGACATGCTATCAGATGTGATTCAAAGATTGCTTAAGTCAGTATATAATTACAGATATACACTGACTTCTTATATATTATACACTAAATTAATTGATGGCTGCTATGATCTCTTTACATTTGTAAGCGTGTTGAGAAGCGTGTTCGGAAGCGGCCGCGTTATTATTCAGCAGTCATACATTCTTCTGAATTACAGATTTCTACTAAAGCTCTGATTCTCAGTCACTGATCTCTGATTAAAGAACTTATAAAATTTCTATTCTTTCATTCTGAAGCTTTATCTTGTATATATATAAATATTTACTTTAATTATTGATTTTTATACTTTTTCTTTTTCTTCTTCTTTAATGTTTTTTACTTTTATTATATAAAATCTATATATTAATACTTATCTATTCAGTGTAACAATTATAATTCAATCTACTTAAAAGCTTTTATTATTGTAAATAATTTAGTAATAAAAACTTTACATTTACTGTTTAAACTTTTTAAATCTTATATTATCTTCAGTATAAATAATATCTGTATTTAATTTATTCAAATTCTTATTTTTATTTTTTAAGTTATCTAAATAAATTAAGATTAATTCTTTTATACTAATTATAAAAATCTTTTTCAAATATTGTTTATATTCTTTCTCTTTAAACAGTATATTTATTTATATATTTATGA
Organism: Blastomyces dermatitidis ER-3; assembly: GCF_000003525.1. NCBI lineage: Eukaryota > Fungi > Ascomycota > Eurotiomycetes > Onygenales > Ajellomycetaceae > Blastomyces > Blastomyces dermatitidis. The sequence continues at coordinate 848,159 of NW_025544788.1, forward strand.
AAGATTTCAGCTTTTTTCTCTGAATATATTTTTTCATATTCAATTTTCTTAATATCTAAAAAAGGAAATTGATTTTTAATTAATAAATATAGTCTGTATAATTGTGAAAATGTTTTCTTTTAAAGAATTGTTTTCATTTTAATTAAGATATTTATTTCAATTCAGTTTATTTTCTTAGTTTGTTAGTGAATTAATTTTTAAATACTTATATATTAAAATATTAATAGTTTTTATTTAATATAAATAATAAATATACTTATAATATTAATATAATTTTATAGTTTATAAGTATAACTGTATAATTGAATAAAAAAACATTTAATTTTATTTATATTATATTACAAATCTGATTTCTTTAATACTATAATTTTTTATAAAATAATATTATATTAATTAATTTAATTATATATATATTTTTTTATATTTTTAATTTTCTCTATTACAGTTATAATCTCTCACTATTCAGTTTAATTACAGTGTTGAAATTTAGTAAAGATAAAAAAAAGTTAGAATAACAGACTGAATGTAAGAATTTTTTATTTTTTTTTATTTCTTGAATAAGTTTTTACAGGTGGAGCTCTCAACAACTCAAACACAGTCCGTCTGGCCGAATTTACTTCTATTAATCAATGCCAGGGTACTTGCGGCCCCACCCGCTATCTTGTATCTCTATTATTAGGAGATAGTATATTCAACTTCATCACGCTTTTTTTTTTTTTTTTTTTTTTTTTTTTTTTTTTTTTTTGCGCCTTTCGAATGTTGAGATCTTCAGGCCTGTGTATAAAATCCAATGAAATCCCAATTGCTAATCCTACGGATCGTCCCTTTGGGCATTACCTAACTTATTTAGACCTAAATTAATCAGTAACAAACGTAGCTACTGAGGATTGCGATCTCTGCTCCATTATTTCTCCGCACCAATTCCCATCCATCCTGAGCCCCGCAGAGTTCCTGCAATAGATATACAAAGAAACAGAGAGCAAGAGAAAAAAAAGAGAAAAAGAAAATATTACCGCGATGGATGGAGTGCAATTCAGGGAAGCAGCCCATGCTGCCATTGAAGAGAGTACGCAAGCCTTTTTCTCCTTCTATTTTTACACCGCGATATTCTCCTTGTGCGTTCTTCGACTCCCCGCAACTAACCTGGCATTCTAGTAATCGAACACTTCAACTCGATCGACTCGAAAAGAGTCGTCCCCAGCATAGAGCCTGGGTACCTCCGTCCGCTCATTCCCACATCGGCCCCCAACGACCCGGAGCCATGGAGCAAAATCCAACCGGACATCGAGTCCAAAATCATGCCCGGGCTGACCCAATGGCAGTCCCCAAAGTTCATGGCCTACTTCCCCGCAGGCGTGACGTACCCTTCCATTCTCGGCGAACTGTACTCAGCAGCCTTCACCGCGCCGGCGTTCAACTGGCTGTGCTCGCCCGCGTGCACGGAGCTGGAAATCATCGTCATGGACTGGATGGCGCAGGCGCTCGGGTTGCCGGATTGCTTCCTCAGCGCTGCGTCGTCGAAGTCAGGGAAGAGTACCGGCGGGGGAACTATTCAGGGCACCGCAAGCGAGATCGTTGCGACCGTCATCGTTGCCGCTCGGGAAAGACATGTGAGGGACAAGGCGCTGGCCGAGGGGTTGGTGGAGGGCACCCCGGAGTGGGAAGATCGGACCATGGAGCTGCGGACGCGGCTTGTGGCGGTGGGCACTGACCAGACGCACAGTTGCACGGCGAAAGGTGCGCGGATTGCCGGGGTGCGGTACCGCGCTATCCCCACACGGCTGGAGGATGGTCTAGCCATGACGGGGGATGGATTGCGCAAGATGCTAGAGCAGTGTGAGCGCGAGGGCATGGAGCCGTTCTACCTGACTGCCACGATGGGCACTACTAATTCCTGCGCCATTGATCGGTTTTCGGAGATCAAGGCGGTGCTGAAGGAGAAGGAGGCATGGCAGAAGATATGGGTCCATATCGATGGTGCGTATGCCGGTTCCGCGCTCGTGACAGAGGAATGGCAGCACATTGCGCAGGAGTTTGCGGAGGGAGTGGATAGCTTCATGGTGAATCTGTCCAAGTGGCTCTTAGTTAACTTCGACGCCAGGTAATGTTTTTTTCCCTTTTGCTGCTTTCTTCCAAAAAAAAAAAAAAGAAGAAGAAAGAAGAAAGAAGAAAAAGAAAAAGAAAAAGAAAAAGAAAAGAAAAAAAGAAAAAAAGAAAAAGAAAAGAAAAGAAAAGAAAAGAAAAGAAAAGAAAAAAAGAAGAAAGAAAAAGAAAATATGTTCTTTACATATTGCTTCATACTCTCGTCTCTCCCTCATGTCTGCCACAGTGCTAACGCCCACACCCTTTTGTCACCAACTATAGTTTACTCTATGTCTCCAACTCCATCCACCTCACCAACGCTCTGGACATAACCCCTGCCTACCTGCGGAATCCCAGCAGCCTCACCACGCCCGTGACAGACTTCCGCAACTGGGGCATCCCACTGGGCCGACGCTTCCGCGCACTCAAGGTCTGGTTCGTCATGCGCACCTACGGGCTATCTGGCATGAAAGCGCATATCCGCAAGGGCATAAAGAACGGCGTCGTCTTCGCCAACCTCACTAAAACGCGACCGGATCTATTCGAGATAGTCACAGGGCCTTCGATCGGATTGACCACGGTAAGGGTTAGAGGCCTGGATGAGGCCTCCCCCGCTTCGACTGCATCTTTGACTAATGGCACGTCCGGTTTGAACGACGGGGTGGCCAAGACAGTAGGGTCAAAGGACACGTCAACCATTTCGACGCAGGCCCTTACTCAGAAGGTTTGTGAAAAGATCAATGCCGGCGGCGAATTATTCCTGACGTCTTCGGTGATTGGTGGGTATACGGTGATACGGGTCGTGAGCGGGAATCCGCTGGCGCAAGAGAAGTATGTCCGCCAGGCATTCGAGGTTTTGGTCAAGGTTACTGAGGAAGTGTTGGCGGAAGAGCGCAAGAAGATGCAAGGACAGAGCTTGCGAAACTAAAAGGTTGCACATGGATCTCACTTAGCAATAGAAGTTAAAACAAGGGTGGTTAATGTTGGCTACTGAGACAGCTATTTGGTAAAAAAAAAAAAGTGTTGGTTAGACTTAGATAGATTTTCTTTTACGACGCAAATGAAGGGACGTATCTAATTAGGATATCACCGTACCCTCCCAGTCAGATTCCAGTAAGTCTCCGGGATCCTTGTTTGAGATACACCAGGCTCGGCAACATATACAACTTAGCTGCAACGACTGCTGAGCATTGGCCCGTACCCAGATACTTTCAGGAACAAGTCTGACAGAATATTGAAATAAAGAGACTAGGTTTATATATGCATATATATATGTGTTATATCCAAATAGATCCGTATCTAACATGCTCCCTCTATTATCCAAAAATATTTTATTCCAAATGTTTATCCAAATTGCTATAGATATATCCCCCATTGATCCAATACCGTAACCCCAATCCAACGTCTTCGTGGAGAATAAATAAACCAAAAAAAACACGCCTCTCAACCTCTAGGAAAGATTATGACCGGCACCACAACCGCGGGCACTTCCAGCCTCACAACCGAAAAAGCCCACCCGGGCCCCGCCCACAGCGCGAAAGTAACGAGCCACACATACCCAACAAGGCGGTGCCACATCTTCACAGGCCCATCTCCCTTGCTCCCGGTGACACTGCGGTATATCCACCGGACCGCGTCCTCAAACATGATGCCCCAGGCCTGAGATAGGAACAGGGATATGCAGCGGGAGTCGCGGAGCCGGATGCCCAGGATGCGGTCGCAGTCTATGTGGACGAGGCCCGATATCAGGAAGATGAGGGTGAGTTTGGTATAGGCGGTTACGAGGAGCAGGAGTCTGTCTTGCAATCGGAGGTGTGTTTTGGCGGTAGAGGCTTTACCATTACTCTCGTCGGTACTGGTGATGCGGCTGGTGTTTCGGGTAGGGAGGCCTGGGAGACCAAGGACTGAATGGGTGATAAAGGAGGCGCCTGATTCGAGGGGCCGGAGAAGGAGCTGGTGCCAGAATCGCCTGTTGGTTGCCATATTTTGGCGCGGTGTCAGTTTTTGCTTGCTTTGTTGCTTCTTGTGCAAGTCACGGAGAGACATATTTGGAGGAAACTGGGATTCCTTGGACATATACTATACATACCTCCAAAATGTCCTGATGGAATAAACCTGTCGAAAATCTCCAAACAACGGCTTCCAATCTGAAACCTTGGCCCCGCACAGCCCTACAGCAACCAACGAGAAAAAGTCATATCCAATAAGCAGCGAGATATAGGCACATATACAATGGCCCACAAGAATGCCGACCGTCTCCCCGATTTCAGCGGGCGATATGTCATTCGCCATTATCCGGGCGAAAATTCGGTCCTTGCCTGGACCAAATTTCGCCTGCGCATCCTCAAGTGGTTGGCTGGTAATCAGATCGAAAACCAGGTATAGCAGAATGAAGCGTGCGGTGCGGAAGAGGAGAAAGCTGCGACGCGATGGAATGTGATGCAGCCTGCCAGAATCGAAAGAGGGCACATTTCGGGTCTGGTCGGCGCGATTAATCCGTCTTTTGTTAATGGCTATGTCAAGCGACCAGCGGACTTTATCGTAAAAACAGTTCCTTGTAGAGGCAGCGTGTGTATCGGCTGTGTCTTTGTCACCGTCGTGCTTTTTTCTATCGCCCGCCTCTCCTGTAGGATATGAGATCTTAGACAGGCATACGTTGTCCAACACCTCAAGCGCAAGCAGAGTTCCAAACTCCAATCCGATGAAGATATTCCATGGCTGGACATAGCTAGCATGATGAGCTGTCAGGCAGACGATCGCAACCGGGAGCAGAATCACCGGAAGCATGCATATCCGTTTGTAGGAGTTCGGGGGGACGTAAATGAGCGTTATCCCTTGTAATGCAATCGCGACAGCAACCGCCAGGTATGGGATAAATATGTTAAGCTTCATTGCTGTGATCTCCCGCTCCTCTCCTTTTCTACTCGCCTTCTGTTTCTTCCAAGGTCCAGTTATCCTCTGCTCTCAGCCTCACATCCGCGATGCTCAAAAACGGGCTCAAAGCTATATTAGCGCCATCTTAGCAGGCCGAGTACAGATTAGATGCCAGCAACTCTGCTGTTATTAATTCGCTGGGTTCCAGATCAGAAAGAAACTTTTGTGCGCCATCACGAAGAGGAAAAAAAAAAAAAAAAAAAAAAAAAAAAAAAAAAAAAAAAAATCCGCACCTAAATACGAAAAAAGCAAATAAATCCTTCGCATGCGGGGAGCCATAGTTGGGTCCTCACCCTTAAGATATTAAGATTGGGACCGTGGATGACCCAAATAGAGTTGGTTCGCCATAGGCTCGGCAGGGGCGGCTGTGAGATAATTTAATCTAATCAGATCGCCTAGTTAACTATTTATTTCAGTGCCAACCGTAACTAGCGGGGCGATAAGGGTTCTAATAGTTGCACGACTCTGGTGAACAACAACTTATACCATCTCTCCTCTACAGTTTGATTTTTTTTTAGTTGGCTAATTTACACTCTCGTTTTTATCCCCATGATGCTTTCCATTTGAACACGAACATTCTTGTCGTCCCCACTCGTTTCTGGTTAATTACTAACATTTTGTGAAAATGGCATCGGAATTTCCAGCTGGTCCTTCGCTCGTCATCGGGGTAGATGTTGGAGGAACAAATACTGACGCCGTCTTATTAGACACGAAAGATACCGGATCGAAGGCAGTAATTGCATGGAGCAAATCCCCCACGGCGGCAAACGTCACCCTGGGCGTCAGGAGGGTGCTAGAGGACCTTCTCCGCATGGCACCGCACAATGAGAAGAATATTGCCGCAGTGACGATTGGGACAACGCATTTCCTCAATGCAATTCTTGAACACGATGCATCAAGGCTGGAGAAAGTTGCTATTATTCGTCTTGCGTCTTACAATTTCTCCAGCCAGACTCCTTCGTTCATCGACTGGCCTCCGGCACTAAAACGGATAATCAACGGCCATGCGGCAATTGTGCCTGGGGGCTGTAACATTGATGGGACACGCATTACTGATATTGACACAGCGTCAATTGCAGAACAGGCTCAGATTATTCGCTCTAAGAACCTGAGAAATGTTGTCGTTGCCGGTATCGGGTCTCCAATGGATACGAAATATAGACAAGAAGCGCAAGTTCGGGAAATCCTCCAAACCAACCTAGGCGAAGATGTCAATATTGTCTGCTCTCATGAGATTTCTGGGAGCGGGTTGTTGGCCCGGGAGAATACGGCGATTCTTAATGCATCTATTATTAACTTCGCACGGAGAACGATCCGCGGGTTTATGCAAGCTATGTCGCAACTGGGACTTAGGTGTCCGTTATACCTTACAGCTAACACCGGTCATCTACTCTCTTTTACAGAGGCGGTTCAGTTCCCGATTCGAATTTTCTCATCGGGAGCAACAAATTCTATCCGTGGTGCTGCGTACTTGGCAGGGCAATCCTTGAAAGACAGCAGCGGAGCTGTGGTGGTTGATGTGGGCGGCACAACAACGGATGTGGGTTTCCTTCTACGGAATGGTTACCCAAAGCTCGCCAGCTCACACACAGAAGTTGCCGGAATCAAAGTCAATCTTGAAGTTCTGCAAGTTGAGAGTATTGGGCTTGGGGGAGGCTCATTGGTACGCACCAGCCCGGACGGAGCAAAAGTGTTTGTGGGACCGGGCAGTGTCGGGCATGAGATCACTACCAAAGCGCTCTGTTTTGGAGGCACAATACCAACAGCCACGGACGTTGCTGTTCTGTCTGGTGCAGCTATTGGCACGACCAAACCTGTTCTCCCAGAAACGACAGTTGACAAGGCGAGAGCCTGTATAAAGGCAATGCTAGAAAACCTCATCGACAGAGTGAAAACCTCAGCAGATCCATGCACCGTGATCCTAGTTGGCGGAGGGGCGGTGTTATGTCCGCAACGTTTAGCAGGGGTTAGTAAAACAGTCATCCCTGAGTTCGCAGAGGTGGCGAATGCAATTGGTGCTGCTATCGCTCAGATAGGCGGCAGAGCTGAAAAGATGACCGACAGTGCCTCTGTGGAGTTAGTTAAGGCTGAGGTGAAAGCTGCTGCTCTTGCCGACGCTGAATCGCGGGGTGCTGACATATCCGGGGCTGTGGTTACCAAGGACGAGGTCGTGGGTGTCCCCTATATGGAAAATGCAAAGCAGGTTCTGATCGAGGTCGCCTGCCCAGCAAATCATGTACGATTCTACTCCTCCTATAAGAAGAGCATGTCAGAGCTCCCGGCTACCGAAAATGTGCCTGGATATGAGGAAACAAAAGCCATCGACAACGACATAGGGTCAGACGGTATAGCAGAGCCAGCGATTGACATTTCCAAATATAGACCTACTATTGACCCTTCTGGAAAATGGCTCCTGTCTAAAATTGATGTTCAATTCATATCCATCGGATGCTATATTCTCGGTTGCGGTGGCGGCGGCTCCCCATATTCGACATATCTCGAAGTCGTCAACCTAGTGGAGGAAGGAAGAACAATAGCTATAGTCGAAGCTTCATCGCTTGATCCGGATGCGGTTCTCGTCCCCGTTGGTGCAGTTGGATCCCCAGCTGTTGCGGATGAGAGACCTGGTGGAGACCTGGTGCTGCATGCCTTGCAAACAATGGAAAAGGAGCTGGGGACGAAATATGACAGCATTTTGGCTGTGGAGATTGGAGGAAGCAATGGGCTACAGCCGCTTATATGGGGCTCGTCGAAGTATTACAATCTACCTTGTGTCGATGGCGATCTGATGGGTAGGGAGCTTCATTTACACTTTTTTTTTTTTTAACCTGCGCTCTCGCTTTTTCCACCTGCTGATAACATGGAAATATAGGAAGGGCATACCCTAATTTCGAGAAGATGACAAGCTTCATTGACTCAACGGATATAAACAAACTACTCCCCGTGGCGTTGTCCAGTGGCACAGGCAGGAATGTAATCATCCCGCCTACTCAACCAGATGTTCAGGCAGCAGATTATGCAATACGGTCTACATGTGTTGAAATGGGGTACGAGGTTCCCCCATTACCCATCTATATGTTATTCCTATCTTTGCCCAAACGCTTCCATCATTGGGGATCTTAAATCTAACCGTACCCTTCTTCCTAGTTCCGCCGCTGGTGCCACTGGAGTCCCCATAAGCGGTTCAGACATGCGCCGTTTCGGTATCCTTAACACCCACTCCCTAGCATGGCGACTTGGCCGCGCAGTCTCCCTGGCGAAACAGGGAGGCCATCTGTTCTCGGTGGCAGATGAGATAATCCGCGAGTTTGGCGGCGCGCCGAGTGCCAAGGTGATATTCCGCGGCAAGATCATCAGCGTTGAGCATAGCTTGTCTGCCACTGCTCATACGACTGGGAAAGTGGCTCTGCAGCAATTGTCTGCTGATGAGCTGGGGGTGGATGGGGCGGGGTTGTCCAACGGGCCTGAGAGGGTAGTTGTTGAGTTTGTCAATGAGAACCTGAGCGCGAGGGGAATTTATTACGACGGATCTGAGGAGGTGAGTATTTTCCCACGTTTTATTGCTATATATATTCCCATATCTCATTAACTAACTATTACAAGTACCTCGCCGTCGTTCCGGATTTGATCATGCTCCTTGACATGGATACAGGCGAAGCAGTAGGAACTCCAGAGTATAGGTAGGTTGAAATAAACTTCACCATCTCCCCCGAACGGAACTTCTAACCCTTTATATTACCTTTAGGTATGGCCTCAAGATCATTCTCATGGTAGCCGCCCCGCACCCGCTCTGGACAACCGAACGAGGACTCGAGATTGGAGGTCCGCCTGCCTTTGGGCTAAACATCAAATACAAACCTGACCTTCAATACGTAAAGCCCAAAAGTGTAATTGAAGAGTATAGGCATGTTAGATGTGACGAGTTCAACTTAGCCTACACTACGGGTGCATGAGTTCAGGGGCCTTTGTATTTTAAGTTAATCCCTAATCCCTTATTTTGAATGATTTGATTAGATAAGGGGCAAAGATTAGCTAAATATAGAATAGAATAACCTAACGCCGTAAATCGAAATATCTTCAAGTGGAAGTTAGTATCTATTTTCGAAGGGATCACAAACTTGGGGCACTGCCAACAATTTCTGACGTCATTATTCCCTCTCTAACTAAGTTATGTAGTTATCTAATCGTCCAACACAGCATTTCACGAAGCTATCTCCATTCATTCTGTCTATTTCACGGTCTCTCTTTCATATACCAGCTATTCATACACGTAAACGAATACTCAGTTATGCCTCGTGCCACAGCAACGATCGGAAACACCGTCCTTGCCGAGACGGATAAGTGGGAGAACGTCGAGGGGAACGTCTATGTAAGCAAAGATTCTATCTACCCCTATTACTCTCAAGGAACTTACAGTTTGATACTAAAATAATTGATATGCATAGTTCCCCCGCTCCTCCCTGAAAGATTCCACGGGGACATTTACGCTGATAAAATCCGACGCATCGACTTTCTGCCCTTGGAAGGGGACTGCGTTGTACTATGGTATTGCTCTGCAGGGTGTGTACATGTCTCATGCATGCCATTTATTTTACACGAATGTATATCGGAAATAAGAGAGAGAGAGAGAGAGAGATAAAAGGCTGATACAACCAAAAATATAACAATCAATGTGTCACACAGAGTCAGGTACTGTCATCTCTGATGTAGCATGGTACTACCCGGAGCCGTCCAAGGCGGCGCAGAATATTAGGGATCATGTTGCTTTTTGTGAGTTGTGGATTCTTTTTTCTTCTTCTATTCTTATATTCTATATAAGAGCGTTATGTCTTTTCAGGCTATCAAGAAGTTGTCTCTCATTTCTTTGTGACTTGCGATGCAGATAAGACGAAGGTCCGCGTCGTTGTTGAGTAGTAAAGCGGTCGACTGGGCTGGGGTCATTTGGCGTGGCGTAAGGAGGGATGGTATTTTGCACGGCAATATGAGATATGGGACATTGAGAGCGTTGTTCTCTTATTTGGGGCCAGAGTGTTGAGTTGAATGAATGTCATTGATATATGTACGAGAGTTAAACTGATCTGATGTGATCTGACAGACATTGATCTTGATATGGGATGGAATCTCATTTGCTTCTGTTGACCCCCGTAGCCTCACGAGTCGCCTACTCTACTCTTGCAGTTGCTTCTCATACCTACTGCGCGTATTATTCTAGTCTGTTCATATGCTGTATAATAATAAATAAATAGTAAATAACAACATCAAACAAATCTTCAATGGTTAACTATATTATTTATTATTCTGCGACTTGCTTTTGTTGTCGAATCTGACCCGAGAATTCCCGGGTCCTGGGCATGAGGGCGTATGGTATGGTATGGTAAGCACTGTACTTCTGGGGTAGTTAGCGTAGCTACACCCCGAGCCTTGAACTCCGTGAGGAACGAAAATGGGTGTCGGTTTTGTCGGTTATCTGATGAAAAAACGCCCCTGACACGGCTATTGCTTCTATTGCTTCTATTGCTCTCCCATTGACCCCCAGTAGTATCAATAACTTAATAGTTTGTTCGACGCAATAATAACGAATGTTGGAGATATTTTCTACTCTTCTTCCCTTAATAAAATTTATTTACTTCTTCCTTGACAATTCCCCGCCCTTGGCGCCGGTCGCGTGGCAATCACATGACTTTCCCGAGCCGAGGCTTGCCATGAGTATCCCGCCAATCAGCAAGCTCCATGTCGGCCGAGACAGTTGGAATAGGGCTGTAATACCGCGTATTTATCCTAGTTTCTCGGTAATTTACGTACTGTCACAGCGATACATGGACTTTCTTTTCCCTTATCTGATCGCCAGCCCATTCCTGTCTCAATTTCTTCCTTGCTTTTTTTCTCATTCTGGGTTTCTTCTTCTCCTTCTTCTCTTCTTTGTGTCTGGTCTCATTCTTTTCGAAGCCCCGTGTTGTCTATCCCCTCGTTTTGGATCTTCCAGGGTTTTGCATCACTACATTTTGACACCTTCGTTTCGAGGAGTCTTCATCCTTCTTTGATTCCCCGGGCAGCATCATGGCAGCTCCGTCCTCCATTCTGCTGCGTGGCGGAGGTCGACGGCTAGCTCGTTGCTATCCCAGAGCTGAGGCTGCTTCGAAAGTCCTTCGACTATCCCCATTGACTGCCTGCAGGCAATGCTTGCAATCGGCAACGCCTCGATTGTTGTCCTCATATTCCTCCCGCAGATATGTCCACAGCAGCTCGCTGTCTGACCAACGCACACCGCAACCCCGCAATCTCATCCAGCCCCTCGATTCCTTCCCTCGCAGACACATTGGCCCTACTCCAGACACGGCGGAACAGATGCTAGCTGCTCTTGACCCGCCAGTCAATTCCCTAGACGAATTCGTGAAGCAGGTTCTACCCGCAGATATCGTGTCCGCGAGGGATCTAGAAATTGTGAAGCCCGATGGTTCGACCGGATTGCATGCGGACTCCGTCCATGGTGGGCTAGGGGAGTCTGATATGATCAAATTGCTGCAGAAGTACGCAAAAGACATCGATGCAAGTGGGAAGCCTTATATTGGATGCGGATACTACAATACCGTTGTTCCCCCTGTCATCCAGCGGAATGTCCTAGAGAACCCTCTCTGGTATACCAGCTATACTCCTTACCAGGCAGAGATTAGCCAGGGACGATTGGAATCGTTGCTTAACTTCCAAACAGTGACCGCGGATCTGACTGGCCTCCCTGTTGCCAATGCCTCCGTCCTGGATGAGGGTACTGCCGCTGCTGAAGCTATGACCATGTCATGGGCAACAATGCCGGTCCAAAAGCAGAAGAAGGAAGGGAGGTCATATGTCGTTTCCCACCTGTGCCATCCGCAGACCATTGCCGTTATGCAGTCGCGAGCAGAGGGTTTCGGAATCAAGCTAGTGGTTGGTGACATTATGGCTGAGGACTTTAAGCTGGTCAAGGACCAGGGTGACTGCCTCATCGGTGTTCTCGCACAGTATCCCGACACTGAAGGGGGCATTTATGATTTCCAATCCCTAAGCGACAAAATTCATGAAATTGGTGGTACCTTCTCTGTGGCAACTGATCTTCTCGCTTTGACCTTGCTGAAGCCCCCAGGAGAATTTGGTGCAGATATCGCCTTCGGAACTGCCCAACGATTTGGTGTTCCCATGGGATTCGGTGGCCCTCATGCTGCTTTCTTCGCTTGCGCCGACAAATACATGCGTAAAATTCCCGGCCGTATTGTAGGCGTCTCCAAAGACAGACTTGGAAATCGTGCTCTCCGTCTCGCTCTCCAGACTCGCGAACAACACATCCGTCGTGAAAAGGCGACTAGCAATATATGCACTGCCCAGGCTTTGCTTGCGAACATGAGCGCCTTCTACGCCGTATACCACGGCCCAGAAGGTCTGAAGGCGATTGCTCAACGCATCCGGTCGTTGACTGGGCTCCTTCGGGAGAAGCTCTGCGCTTTAGGGTACACGGTTCCAGTTAAGGGGAACACTGCAAGCGACGGCGCAATCTTCGATACTTTGACGGTGGAAACAGGAAGCAGCGGAGAAGCTGACTCGCTCATGGAAGTTGCACTTCAATCTTCCATTTATCTGAGAAGAGTAAACCCCACTACAATTGGCGTTTCGTTGGATGAGAGTGTTGGTGTTGAGGAGCTTAAGGGCTTGCTTTCGGTATTCGCCAAGACTGCACCAAAGGGAGCCCCAGCGGACCTGCTTAATATCAGCGAAGATGTTCCTGAGTTGGAAATTCCCGCCAGCGTCAAGCGAACTTCGCCTTATCTGACACATCCGGTTTTTAATTCTCACCACTCGGAAACGGAGATGCTGCGATACATTACACATCTTGGATCCAAGGACTTGTCACTGGCACACTCGATGATCCCACTAGGGTCCTGCACGATGAAATTGAATGCTACCACGGAAATGGTTCCTATTACATGGCCAGAATTTTCGACGATGCACCCATTTACCCCATCAAAGATCGTTACCGGCTACCAGAAGATGATCGAGGACCTTGAACATCAGCTAGCTGATATTACCGGCATGGCAGAGGTTACTGTGCAACCTAACTCTGGAGCACAGGGTGAATTCGCTGGTCTCAGGGCTATCAAGATGTATCAAGATTCAATTGGTACCCCAGGGAAGCGAAACCTTTGCCTGATCCCCGTGTCTGCTCACGGAACCAACCCAGCCAGTGCCGCTATGGCTGGGATGAGAGTGCTGTCCATTAAAGGTGACCCGGTTTCGGGCAATCTCGACCTAGCTGATCTCAAGGCCAAGTGCGAGAAGCATAAAGACGAACTGGCAGCGATTATGATCACATATCCTAGCACATTCGGCGTCTTCGAGGAAGGGGTCAAAGAAGCCTGCAAGATCGTCCACGAAAATGGCGGCCAAGTCTACATGGATGGCGCCAACCTGAACGCACAGATCGGTCTGTGCTCACCTGGCGAAATCGGCGCTGATGTCTGCCATCTTAACCTCCACAAGACCTTCTGTATTCCCCACGGCGGCGGCGGACCTGGTGTCGGTCCTATCGGCGTAGCGGAACATCTCCGCCCATTCCTCCCATCTCACCCCCTCAGCCAACACCTACAATCCCGACGCTCAACGTCCAACCCCGCCCCACCCATCAGCGCCGCTCCCTGGGGTAGCGCTAGCATTCTTCCCATTACATTCTCCTACATAAACATGATGGGCGCGAAGGGCCTAACACACGCTACGAAAATCACGATTCTCAACGCAAACTACATCCTCTCCCGCCTAAAACCGCACTACCCAATCCTCTACACAAACGCACACGGCCGCTGCGCGCACGAGTTCATCCTCGACGTGCGTAAGTTCAAAGCCACATCGGGCATCGAGGCGATCGACATCGCCAAGCGCCTGCAGGACTACGGCTTCCACGCGCCCACTATGTCCTGGCCCGTGGCTAACACGCTCATGATCGAACCGACGGAGTCGGAGAGCAAGGCAGAGCTGGACCGGTTCTGCGATGCGCTTATTGCTATCCGCGGGGAGATCGCGGCTATTGAAGCGGGCAAGCAGCCGCGGGAGGGCAATGTGCTGAAGATGGCGCCGCACACGCAGAGGGATTTGTTGGGGGCGGAAGAGTGGAATCGACCATACACACGGGAGCAGGCTGCGTATCCTGTGCCATGGTTGTTGGAGAAGAAGTTTTGGCCGAGCGTGACCAGGGTGGATGATGGTGAGTGTTGCGGCTTTACTAAGTTTGATTCCAACATTTTTTTCCGCTTGAATGATTGCTAACGGGACACTTGCTTTTTTTTTAGCATTTGGTGATCAAAACCTCTTCTGCACCTGCGGGCCTGTGGATGATACTATCGAGTAAAAGTATAAATTATCGGTAATGCGAGTGGTAACACCTCGGGGAGCAAGGAGGTAATAATACCTCCCTCAATGCCGTACACCACTCTTTCATCCTCCTACTTAATTATCTCCCCTGAGTTTGTTCCTCGCTATAGACCCCTCCACTTAGATTATCTTCCCCCCACCATCTCAACGAAATGAAACCCCTAGACATAAACCATACGCATACATACACAAATACACAAAAATATACACTACCTTCTTCAACGAAACTACATTCCTCTTCCCGTATCCGTACGGTATGACATGGCGTTTAACCTCCATTTCAATTTCCAAATGCCCCCCGCGGCCCCCCCACTACCTTTCCTACCTCCTTAATTCCACGGCCCACGGTTTAGTGTTGTTGGAACCGTGCTTGTCTTGCCTCATTCGGCCGCTCTTTTTTGTTTTTTGTTTTTTCCCTTTTCTTGCATATATAACAACAAAAAATCGCCGTATGATTTAAAATGGTGTAATGAGGTATTTTATATTTATCTTTTTGTCTTAGTTTTCTGGTGTTGAATTGACTCTGATTCGATGTTGGCTTCATTTACATCTATTACCTATGTATATTTTATATTTACCTAAGCTTAAGGAACCATTTCCCTACTCACGCTCAAATGCAGTCCTTGCATGATTACACATCCCGGCTTTTTCGGGATAGTATCAGAGCAATCATTAATCACAGTAGATAAAATACCTATTCACAGCATAACATACATACCGACAAGGGTTACCTGCTCACATCATATCACGTGTCCCCGATAGCCGCCGCCGATGTGATTTGCCGAGACTCGGAGCTGCCCGAGCCGAGAGCCTAAAAAGGGCAGGAGGCGCCGAAGCCCGAGATATCAAAAGCCACTTTTGAACTTTTGAACTTCAACTTGTCACGTCAATTGTATACAAATTGGACGTCGGAGGCTGGCTTTCTCCGCGTGTCTATCTGTTAGGTTGTTCCGTGCTGATACTACTGCGGTCATCAGTTAAATACTACAAAGCAAGTCATCAGAAAAAGAAAGAATTTAGTTCCTCTCTCTCTATATTTATATCTGTCCCTCCACCCCGCCGTGCTGGCGGTTCACAGCTCAGTCCGGAGTTCAATTGCTCTTGTTTAAGCTAAGATATCTAGATATTGCATCCTGCAGACGGGTTAATCTCATAACACCCACGCTGCTTGGATTTGAAAGTGTCCTTTCTTTTTTGCCACACGCGGTATCTCTTCCTTCGGTCTGAAACATTCTGAAGGGATGAAAGTTTGAAAACAACTTTTTTGTCTTATATTTTCTGCTTCGTTTGTTCGGCATATATAACTATTCTATTCCCTGCGTATGCGGGAGAATTATTTGTCATAGTTCTTTTGCTGCTCGGTTCACCTCAGACTCATGATAGCAGGATAGTTTATATCCTGAACCCTTTCACTTAGCCACAGGCTCCCAATATTGCTTCGGTTTCGAGCATATAGAAACAATCGGGCCGTTTGCCGTTGATCTATAACAGTGATTATGGCAGACTACACTTATGCCGTTTACTACGGTACCTTCATCCACCTCCCACTTCTGCCGGAGCAGTCTGCCACACCCACTTCGCCGCCAAAACATAAATTATCTATCAACCACGGTGCTCTGTGGGTTTCGCAGCCAGATGGGAAGATTGCCGGAACTGACTGGGAGGTGAAGGATGAGGCGGGACTGGGAGAGTTGATTAAGAGGATGGGTTGGAGGGTGGAAGGCGAGCGTGAGGGCGATGGAGCAGGAGCAGGAGAGTTGGTGAGAATTGTAAAGTCTCGGAAGCAAAGGAATGGCTTCTTTTTCCCGGGATTTATTGGTATGCTGCCGGCTCCTTACCTTTTCTCGTTTTTTTGTATATCTCCTCCTTGACGTTTAGCCATAAACTAACTTCCTGTTGCAGACTCCCACATCCATGCACCTCAATATCCCAACTCCGGCATATTCGGCTCCTCTACTCTTCTAGACTGGCTAGAAACATACACTTTTCCCCTGGAATCGTCCTTCGGCAACAAGGACAACCCTTCTGAAGCCCCGCAATCTGCTCACACAGCCTATAATCGTGTGGTATCCAAAACTCTCTCCCACGGCACCACCTGCGCCGCCTACTTCGCAACCATCCACGTCCCCGCTACCAACCTCCTTGCAACAATCTGCCACACAAAGGGCCAGCGCGCCCTCGTCGGACGCGTCTGCATGGATAACCATGACCTCTGCCCGGACTACTACCGCGATAATTCCACCGCCTCCTCCCTCGCCGCCACAAAAGCAACAATCGCCCACATCCACACCCTCGACCCATCCTCCACCCTCATCAGACCAATCATAACCCCGCGCTTCGCCCCCTCTTGCACCCCCGCCGCGCTCAGTCAACTCGGCGCCCTCGCTGCCTCCACCTCCCCGCCCACCCCAATCCAAACCCACATCTCCGAAAACCTCAATGAAATCTCCCTCGTCGCAGAGCTGTTCCCCACTGCCAAATCCTACGCGGACGTCTACGACTCCGCAGGCCTGCTGACCCCACACACCATCCTCGCGCACGCCGTGCATCTCTCCGCCGACGAGCGCGCGCTTGTCGCCGCGCGTCGCTCGGCCGTGGCACATTGTCCCGCTTCTAACTCCGCGATCGGCTCCGGGCTGTGTCCCGTGCGCGAATTGCTCGATGATGGCATCACGGTCGGCCTGGGAACGGATGTATCTGGCGGCTGGAGCCCGAGTATCCTTGAGGCGGTGCGGCAGGCATGTCTTGTCTCGCGGCTTGTGCGGTTTGGTAATACCAGTGCTGCTGCTGCGGGCGGAACGGGGAATGGGCGTGAGAAGATTAGCGTTGAGGAAGGGTTGTATTTGGCTACCCGAGGCGGGGCGAGGGTTGTTGGGTTGCAGGATGTAATTGGTGGGTTTGAGGTGGGCATGTATTGGGATGCGCAGATGGTAGAGATCGGGGAGCAGGTTGATGCCTGTGGTGATTGCAGTCGAGGAGGAAATACCAGTAATGTGGATATTTTTGGGTGGGAGTCGTGGGAGGAGAAAATCGCGAAATGGGTTTGGAATGGGGATGATAGGAATGTAAAGGCTGTATGGGTTGCGGGGAGGTTAGTACATGGAGAGTCTTGTTGATAAACATATCTATATAGAGGAATTACACATAGATAGAGTAAAGTAGATCTGAAACATTTCTAACATTTTGCTGTTCTGGGTTTTTTACTCTTCTTTTCATTCTCGTTTCCTCTTTGGGAGAAAGGCCCCTTTATCAAGTCAGCTTCTCGCTCGTGATGCTAGAAAGAGCTAATCCAATTGTATTCTACTATGTATATTTACTATGTATATTTACAAATACAATAACCTCGCCATGAGAGCAAATCCCTAGAGCTATGGCGTTGTGTTCCATGTTGCGCTATAAATTTTCCTATATCGGCATCCATCTTGAGACGTCATTCTTCATTCTTCCATCTTATATATATATGACCAACACATATACGTACCACCGTCAAATCTTGTTTGCTACCAAAGTCTGGACGTATCTGGTGTTATAGTAGCCTTGTGAATCATTTGCCTCTGCTACGTTTAATTGTCCCCATTGTGACTGTTGGCAATGTTGCCATTGATTTATTTGCATTCACTGCGAACTGTTGCCGCCGTCGCTGCAACACGATATGGTACCATGAGATATCAGTTTAACCCGACACCCAGGATCCTTCTTTTGAGGATCAATTCCCTTCTCTACGTTCTAGGAGTTGATTTGCTATAGCACATCACCCTGTTCTGTGGTCTGATCAACCTATCGCGGTGCCAACTATTTCGCCGGTTCCCCTTCCAGCAGAAACAACATTGAAAGCGCGATGGAGAGCAAAAAGCCATTTCGCGTTCTCATAGTAGGAGGAGGAATCTCTGGCCTCTCGCTGGCGAATATGCTCCAGGAGAAGAGCATCGAGTTCCTCCTGCTGGAAGCTTACCCAGACATTGCTCCCCAGGTCGGGGCCAGCATCGGATTCCAGCCTCATGGGCTTCGAATCCTAGACCAGCTGGGCATGTATCAGGACTTCTGCAGACAGGTCACTGTTGTCAATCAGTTTGACATGCGAGGCGATAAGGGCGAGCTGCTGGCTTCCTTCCCTGATATTGAGAACGGCTTCGTCCAGCGGTGGGTTCAGCTTCGCTTTCCGTCCGTCCAGTGGTATATGGTCATTGGCTAAATTTGTTATGGCTCGCAGTCATGGATATCCTCTCATATTCCTCGAGCGCCAGCTGGCTTTGAAAATATTCTACTCGCACTTGGATAAATCAAAGGTCTTGACGGGAAAGGCAGTGTGCAATGTTGCGCTTTTACACGATGGCGTCACCGTCACGACGAAAGATGGGAGTGTGTATTCAGGGGATATTGTTGTTGGATGCGATGGCATCCACAGCGAAGTTCGCCGCGAGATGGTGAGACTGGCAAATGAAGCCTCTCCTGGATACTTCCCTTCCAGAGAATATGATGGTGAGTAGCATTCGCTCTTGGTTCTTGAACCCACATCACAAGCTGGCTACTGACCTGGGAAGATATGCCGTGTGACTATGGCTGCGTCTTTGGCATATCCAAGCTTCCTACCCCTATACCTGCGGGCTGCTTTACTAGCGCGCCTCGACACAATAACTCATATGGAATTCTGGGCGGTCTCCATGGCCATGTCTACTGGTTTCACTTTTTTAAGCTGCAGAAGCCCGCCTATGGGGCAGGCATCCCACGATTCACTAAGGAGGATGAGTTACGACATATTGAGAAGCATAAAAGCGATATACTCGCCCCTGGCTTGAGCTTCGAGGACCTTATAAGGGGGCACATCGTGTATAATATGACTGCGCTTCCAGAATACACTTTTCAGCAGTGGCATTACAACCGGCTCATAACAATTGGTGACGCTGCGCACAAGGTTAGCTGTGCACATATTGACATCGTGTGTTCTACATCTGAATATAACCACTGACTCCTGGGCAGTTTCATCCAATTGCTGGTCATGGGGGCAATTCAGCCCTCGAGTCTGGTGTCGCTCTAACCAATGCTTTGGCACGAGCGCTCAAGGGATCAACTTCCAATGCACTATCCAATTCGCAAATCTCGGATATCTTCCAGGGCGTCCAGAACCTGCGCCATAAGACAGTAAAGAGGCTAATTGCAGTGTCTCACACCCACCAGCGCGTACAATGTTTAGAAAGTCCCTTTGCCAGATTTTTCACACTACACCTACTCCCGCGACTCCATGTAGATCGCGTCCTTGACAATAACTCACAGTTTTGTCCACAGGCGCAAATGTTGGAGAATGTCGCCCTACCTCACCAGCCACGACTTGTTCCATTTGACTCTGACATCCTCAACCCCCCTTACAGGAGAGGCTGGTATGGTTGGGCTTTGGCTTCGTTTTTCCTAGCGCTCTCAGCTATTCGATTTGGGATGGTAGATGTCTGGGATACGACAGAACGGGCATCAGGCTCGGTTGAAAATGCCAACATGGTTCCGTCCTTAGGAATCGAGTTCCTTTATAAAGCTCTGTCCAGTTCCCTTCCACGTCATGAAACTGTCAACAGGATGCTTGCACCTGGTCAATGTATTCTGCATCTGTATTTTGTTATTTCGCTTTTCCCTATGGTTGCCATATACACAATTGAGTCTGTCAGGAAACGCAACAGCTTGAACTTACTTACCTTGTGAGTTACCCCTGAGTCGTTTCTCTGCTGCTGTACAACAGTGTTAACTAACATTTAATATCTTTTAGCACAAGCTTTTGGGCCATCCTATATCAAGTCTTTGGCATTGCCATTATTGGGCCCCTGTACTATATAGCATACATTCTAACATCATCAAACACGAATTACTGGTGGCCAGTCTCCCGTCAAGTTCCAACATCCTACGCGAAGGCACTGCTCCCAGCACTCCTACTCGGCTACCTCCTACCTACCCTCTTATTTTCATATCACGGATACTCGGGCCGCCGCCTCGCTGAAGTCATGTCCCTAATCTGGAAACCAGCCCCTATATACGTCAACATCATCCTCAGCCTTCTTTCCACAGTATACGCCAAAGGCTACCCGGACAGCCCTCGAACTCCACCGGCAGATAAACCCATGCCAGACCTTCCATTCCTGAACCGCGTCTACCTTTTGGTCTTCAATGTTGCCGCGTTAACACATTTCTTTACCCTCTCCGCGGCGCTCGCGCCTAGTTATCCAGGCATATCCATCGTGGATATCTTCATCCCACTCGCCATCGGCAGTTTGGAACTTCCCTCTGTGCCTGAGACGCGTACCCGCACCCTCTGGCTTGTGGACTTTGGGGTCTTCTGGATCGCTACAACGGTCTGGTGCGTTCTAGCCGTGTGGGATATGAATCGTGTTGGCAGGGCACGGGTTAACATAGGCGTGGCGGTTGGGGCCATTATGATGGGTACTGTTGCTGTTGGACCTGGGGCAACGGCGGCGACTGTTTGGTATTGGCGGGAGGAGAAGATGGCGAAGGTTTTGTTCAAGAAAGTAAGAGGGGATAAACTGAAATAATAGCAGCTTCGGATTTTCAGCGAGTTTGTGGAAATAGTCGTACCATACATATAAAGTAACTGCCTAAGGTTTTCATACTCTCTGCCCTCGTGAGGGTTGTTGTGTAGAGATTATATAGATAATTTTACATCTCTCTACTTTTCACCCCCTGTTTAATGGATCTAGATTCGAATGAAAAAACTATTTATTATACTGTATACTGTTTAACTAAATTCCGAGGCAAGGATAGACGGCGCAACCAAACCATGTCCGATAACCAGGAGTCGCTTGAGGAAGGAATATCGTGGGAAACAACGGAACATTCTGTTAAGAAGGGGGAGGGAAAAACGGCAACGATAATTCGGCGGTAAAAAGCATGGGCGGCTTAAGCGGCGGAAAGCATGTTAGAGAAGGAAAATAAAAAGTCAATGGAGAAGCTTTCTGTTCAATTTCGTTAGGGGAGGGTTTGATCCGGGTTCAATCTTTCGTTATTTCCTCCCGGTTCAAATCATAATATACGAATATATATATGTATATAGTTTATCTATACCTCAAATCGCTACACTTGTCTATTCCGTTAGTCATATTATCGAGACGCGTGTTTTTATACATATACACGTGCAGGACATGTATATGTAAATAGCTATATATATCAATGTATATATATATATATATATATATGTTGTCAGACTACACAGGAAAACAGTCTCTTATCTCATCGATCCCCTTTCCCCCACCTTGTTTGTACGGGCGCGGGGGTATGCTTTCCCGTGGTGTTGTAAATAAACAAACACACATACGTACGGCATATATGGAATGGCCCATATATATACGATACAGTTACCCGGGGATGAGACGTGATGGTGATTTTTGTTTTTATGAACAAAGGTCTTTTGTACGTACCTAGAAACCCTGGCCTCATATCCTCATAGACCAACTTGTCTGATATGTATCATATCACTATCACCTCGTCCACCAACCTGAGATGGGCTCTAGGCCTCGTATCTTTTCCATTTTTCGTTCTTCGTTTCCTTTTTGTCGGGTTCCCTTGGCTTTTCTGGCAAACTAGGCGGGCGTCGTTCGTAGAGTTCGATTTTCGAACAATATATATAGTGAGATATATAAAATACGCTCCAACACATAAAAACCGCACACTCACTTAAAACTCACCACCTTATCCCCCCCCAAAACCTTCCCTCCAAGGCGTCTTCTCTACACGCCGTTCCGGGCCCCGTTTCCACCCCACTGCATAACGCGCGGGTACCTGCTGAGCAGCTCGACATCTCCCAACGCCCCCTTGCCATTGTTGCGGATAAACTGCGCACTGCCATCGGTGACGGGCGAGTAATCCCATGGCGTGAACTGCCCCTTCACTAAGGCTGAGTAGACAAGCCGTCGGCGCCGCTGTGAGTGCAGAACCTGCGCCCGCAGTGCTTCGAAGTCCCAGCGCGAATGGGCTTCGGAGATGAAGGCGGAGAGGATTGCTTGGATGTCGGTTTGGGATGGGCTGGTGAGCCCGCCCGCGGGGGTAGCGCTTGGGGTTGGTGTACGTGGAGGTGTCAGGACCTGTGCTGGGTTGACCTTGTGGTTGGAGAAGAAGGGGACGTTGAGCGTGTCTGGTAGTGGCGAAACACGCGGTGTTGGTGGTGCAGCAGGTCCTGTTGGGAGAGACTTTTCGAGTTGCGGCTTTGTTGTTGGTATTTCAAGACCAGCCGCAAGATTGTTTGACTCGGTTGGGTCGTTCTCAACGTTATAGAGCATTGGCGGATCGATGGGTGAGTATACGAACTTCCATGGACCCCGCCGGATCATAACAACCGGCGCGAGGGTACCTTCAGCCATGTACTCGCCGATAACGGTGTCGGTTTTCACGCCGGAAACTGCCTCGGGCGAGCCCTCGTCAAGGATGTAGGGCATCAGCGAGACGCCGTCAATGGGGAGATCGGTGTTCATTTCGCCACCGGTCATTGCTACGAAGGTAGGGAGTAAATCCATGGTGGAGACGTTCTCCTTGACGCGCCTTGGCTTGTAGCGGCCCGGCGCGTGGACAAACATTGGCACTCGAGCGGCATGTTCGTACCATACCATCTTATACCACAGGCCCCGCTCACCAAGCATGTCACCGTGGTCGCCCGTGAAGACGACGATCGTGTTATCATCAAGCTCGCAAGCCTTCAGGGTTGCCATCAACTTGCCAACCTGCGCATCCACATATGAGCAGGCGGCGAAATATGCTCGGCGCGCAGCTAGAATGCGCTCTTCGGGGATTTCCTTGCCGAGGAGATCAATGCACTTTAGCACCCGCTGGGAGTGTGGGTCCTGCTTGTCGTGTGGTAGGGCTGAGGTTTTGGGAAGAGGGATTTCCACATCTTCGTATAGGTCCCAGTACTCCTTAGTCATGGCGTATGGGTCGTGAGGGTGGGTCATGGAAACCGTGAGGCAAAACGGCTGGTCACGCCGGTGGCGAGCGTGGTCATACAGATATTGGGTTGACTTGTAAATCACCTCATCGTCGTAATCAAGCTGATTTGTGCGGACGCAGGGTCCAGCTTGCATCACCGAGGACATGTCGTGGTACCAATCCGGGCGAACCTCCTGCACTTTGTGTCAGTTAAACATAAGATTCACAGATTCTATAAAATTTCCCTTAAAAGTCAGCGGGTAACTTACAGGCTCATCCCAATTAACGGTCCATCCATAATCTCCTGGGTATATATCGCTCGTCAGGCGTTGCTCGTATCCATGCAACTGATCCGGTCCCGCGAAATGCATTTTCCCCGCCAGCGCAGTATGGTACCCCTCCTTGCGCAAGTAGTGTGCGTAAGTAGGGGTATCCGCTGACAAGTCGCTTGCATTGTCATAGCCTCCGATCTTAGATGGTAACTGCCCAGTCACCATGGTGAAGCGAGATGGGGCACAAAGTGGCGAATTGCAGTATGCAGATTCGAAGCAGACGCCTTCACGCGCGAGACGGTCAAGGTTGGGTGTCTTTATCGGGGAGTTTTTGTCGTATAGGGAAAGAAGAGGAGCGGCCATCTGGTCCGCCATGATGTAGAGAATGTTTGGTTTCTTGCGGTCAGTCATGATGAGAGATGTGTCGCGTGCCTTTCTTTTTAACAGTGATTGACTTTCTTGGATAATGATGTGACGGGAATAGGGAGCAGATAGAACGAATGAGGCAGGGCTTTGAAGTATTATAATTAAATAGAGGTAGGTGATATGAACCTACGCTTCTTGGAGGAAAAGAGAGAATGAAAGGAAAAGAGAGTAAAGAAGTAGAAGAAAAATCTTCCCGGTGGCCAGGTTTCGCCATTTATGAACCAAAACTGGAGGCCACACATTTTTCTAGTACAAGAACAAGAGTCGGATGTGAATGTGGGGAAACTTTTTCCCATACGCTGCGTAATTGCTCTTCAATCATCCAGAGCAAAACCGTCCCACATAGATGGGAGTCATGGGACCGAAAGATGGCTGGGCTATTATTTTGCGCTCAACTAGATTATTTCCGTGGATCAAAAAATTGAGTCCTGTCCAGTTGATAATAATAAGTTATTAAGGTGCAGCAGATTCACCGCCAGTCCGCGATTGCGTGCTGACGGGCCTGGTTTGCGACAGTGCAGTGCGGCGTTTCAATCTCCTGGATCAGTTATTATGTATGCTGCCTGCCTTGCAATAATTGCAATTCCTATGTTTGCTGCTGTTTCGGCAAGTCCGTACTCGAGTTGAGAGTTCCCGTCCATTTAAGTCGTAACTAGGTATGTATAGTTAAGAGGTGTGTGTTGCATCTCTGAAAAAGTTGCCAGCAGATCTTGTCCTCGCATATTCCAGGGCTCCCTTTTTCCGCATTACGCATCTCGCCTCCACCCTTGGACCAACCTTGGAAACTCCAATCGCCCGATTCTTGAGCAGTTTCTCGGGTTTGGCCCACCTATCATCGCACCCAACGCTGCATTGGGCCCATGGTTTCTTTCCCGCGCTTTCTGATGTCACCTAGATGGGCCACGGTCCAAATCCAACCAATTTTTCGGGGCTAGTGGGAGCCATAAACCCAAACCCACAAGGAGAAGTGCAAAACTGGTTAACTAGCGGCAGTGATAGTCTGTCTCATAAGCTTATCAGTCGGTTGATTTAAGAGGCCAGAAAAAGCAAAAAGATGCGATCTCCAGGGGTCGGGATGCAGTTAGGGTTAGGGCTTGGTCGGAAATAAGCTTGGCGCGTATTCAATACGGCCAGCATACATGTCTAGGCGGAGAGTTACCGTAATACCAAAACATGCAGCCTGGAGCTTCCATTTCTCCTGAAGACTGTGGACCTGCGATTTTTCTATCGTGTTTGCGGCACCGAACGAACCAGCCTGCGAAGGGCCGTTTCTCGTAGCAAAGGGCTCAGCTTGGTGTGCTCGAGTCGAGTTCTCTTCCGCACATACTTGTTCCAGACAAGTATGCAATTCCTTACACTGCCATGGACGCTTCCCCACATACGCTAGACACATTTGTACTGTCCAGCACCTCTTGCCATCGCCCGACTGTCCAGACCCGGCAAGATATCAGTTTCCTATTACCTAATAGTCTATTTCTTCAAGTTTTTGGGCAATGTGTGCCGTCCAACGGATGGAACTGCGGATGCGGCTGAATCATAATGTCAGTTGACATTGCTCCATTCCATTGCCCCTCAATTATTGAAGGCAACGAACTGATTCCGCTTTCAGTGCGAGGATCCGTGCCAATCATGGCGCAGAGATGGGTGATAGACTGATAAGATGGCGTTGTTGAAAATTCCCTTCGCTGTACGAGTGGCAAGTCCTGCTGTTGTGGGGGGGCTTAATATAATTCTACTTTGATACTGCTGAATGGCCACGCATATTTCGGCAGCTGGGCATCGATCCCCCAACATGTTTGCTGCGGCATTGCTCTGGTTATACATAAGATCCCGGCTTGAAGCTGAATTTTAGCTTCTAGTGTGGTTACCGATGCGAGTCTCTGGCGTGTTTACAGCGTCAAAACCGGGGATATTCTTTATTGGAGGGTGTCCGTCAAACTCGTTTCTCGATTTCGAAAAGGGCGCCTTTCCGCAATCAGTGAATATTGTCGTCCAGTCCTGGCTTAAATACTATCTGACATCTTTTGCGTGTTGAAAATGGAACCGGCTCCAATTCTTGGATTGTGGCCGGTATGTTTGAATCACGGCTTCTTTCGGGATTGGTCACAGATGAAATAAAAACATATCCCGAGCTTTGCATTCGTGGTGAGACTGAGTGAAAGCTGGGGCTTCTCCAGCTAAAATATTGTGAGGCAATCGGCAAATTGTCTGTATATGGAAATTCCACATTTTGACATACGGGATATGCATCGCCTTGGTGTCCTTAGTGGTCAATAGTCGTCTCGAAGATTCGGGAAAGCAATCCTGCCAATATCAATGACTGTAGTTCTCAGCTTCCCCCACCATAAAAAAAGAAATGGCCATTTTTACCCACGAAATTGGCGGGCCTTGTCCTGCTACCAATGGCATAAAAATTTCCTATCCACTGCTAATGTCTGTCCCCCATCACCCTTCTTTGATATAGCTTATCTGGTGTTACACCCGGTGCTGTGGAACATGTCTATGCAATGAAACGCATGCAACATTGTTTTCAATGGCAATGGCCAGATTGATTTGATGTTCGACCTAGTCGTTTGGCTCATTATTCTCTATTTTTCCTTCGTCTCCCTTTTAGAGAACATATGTGTTTTAACGGGACACGCGTCGATGTTGGACGGCAGGTTTCTGGAGCCCGCACCAAGGCGAATGCAACAAAGGCAGTCTGTTCGACTGCGGATTGTTTCTCCTTTGTTTTTAGTGTAGGCCAGTCGGCGACACTGTCCTTAAGATACCCCCTTAAGGCTCAAGGAAACGGAACTAGGTGATCCGAGGGGACCAACTTCGGCCTCGATTCTCCCGCGGCAAAGTACTTTGCGTAACCACCAGTTTTCCAAGCATAATATATCATGGCTCAAAGCGCACGGTTGGTTGTCCATATACCAACGCGATACGGAACAGCTAGGCAAAATCTGTGAGAG
The DNA here is from genome assembly GCF_000003525.1 of Blastomyces dermatitidis ER-3. Taxonomy (NCBI): domain Eukaryota; kingdom Fungi; phylum Ascomycota; class Eurotiomycetes; order Onygenales; family Ajellomycetaceae; genus Blastomyces; species Blastomyces dermatitidis. Next base: position 875,130 of record NW_025544788.1, read on the forward strand.
CTATGGCGGGCGTGTTCTAATAGGTTCCCTTCCAATCCGCTAGCAGAAAGGCCGACGCGAACGCATCATCGTAGACCAGGATCCAGGGAATGTGGGCCACTTCTTCTACAACTATATCTGGACGATTGGATTCTCTTCTGAGGGGAGAAAAAGTGGAAAATAGCCCGCTAACCAGAATGCACTATAGTTCACTTATCTAACAGAATCCTCTAGGTTGGTATTCTATGAGTTCCTTTCATTGTCCCTATCCGTGAGAATAGGGTATGTGCATTATTCTATAGGGTTTGGGTTTTGGGGTTTATGGGCACTTCCTGCGAAGCCCATGGAGCCTGTTCCAACGGGCTGGGAACTCAGAAACCTTTCAGACGTTTGTTGGCGGGATCATCGTCCTTGGTTGGTTGCACGCAGATTGCCTGCTAGAGGCCTGGTGAAGTTTTGGAGGCTTCGAGTTGGTCATCTTTCTCCAAGGGGATGTCCATGATCTAGATTGGACAATAAGGCGTTTGATGTAGAGTCTAGTTATTTGGGACATATGGTGTAAAATATATGACAGCTATGATCATAGCTGGGAAACGAAATGGTATAGAGAGGTTAGAGGAGAATGTAGCGTTGAGCATAGTATGAATATCTTGGGTTTATGAACCGTGAAAAGATTCGCTCGCTTTATGGCAAGTAAGCCGTAAGCCGCTGGGAATTTAGTGAAAATCTAACTAGTGACGGGTCGAAGGGGTAAAAATAAGGGAGGTATGAGTTCTAGAACCACCATAGATTCCCAAGCACAACCAATCCGCACTAATAATATAAAATCTATGTGCATACGGTAGGACGACGTGGAGATCATCGAGTGAAATCTACTTTTGTTTTGCTTTGCGAAGTAGAAACACGCTCAATGAGCCGATCGAAGGCGGAAAAAATAATAGGATAGACCTTGAATATATATAAATTAGAAACTGGTCATAAAAGATAAAACCTCTTTCTAGATAAAATTTTTAGACAGTCAAAAATCTTGTCTCCCCCTCTTTCAGCTTCCCAGCGCCAATAAGCCCCTTCACAACTTCACCGTAAGTGGACTTGACAGAAGCCGCATCCTTGCCGGCAGCCGCAAGCTTCGAAGCAAGCGCAGCAAGTTCCCCGTTGCTAATCTTGCTAATAATTAGGTCAACATCATTCAGCACACCATCCACTTGCGCCGCAGTGGCATCCCCTCCCTCAGCAAAATAATTCACATCCTTAACGCTGCCTTTAAGCACCCGCTTATTTTTCTTCGCAGCGTTCTTCTCAGCCTCCCTGGCCTTCTTGCCTTCTAGCTTCTCAGCCTTGGCAGCCTCCTCTGCTTCCTTCTTCCGCTGCTCCTCCTCCAGGCGGGCCTTCTCCTTCTCCTCAGCTAGGCGCTTCGCTTCGGCCTCCTTCTCGAGCCTGCGCTTGTCCTTGTGGGCACGCTCCGCCTTACGGAACTTCTTAATTCGCTCATCAGCAGCAAGAGCGTCGTCTACAAGTCTGCGCAGACGGGCAGTGTCCTCCGTCTTCTTCTTCCGGCGGGCATTGGCGTTCTTGCGCTCGATGTGGCGTTTGTGGTCGCGGTTCTCGTTGTCATCGGGGACGTCCTCATCTTCATATTCGAATGATCTCCAGCTGTCGAAGTTGTACCAGAAGTTATAGAATTCTTCGACCTCTTCCTTTGTGCTGTTTTCATCGCCAAGTTTAGGGACTGGTTGGGTCTTGGAGAATCTGCCCTCTGATTCGAAGACAGGAGACCAGAGCTTGAAGAAATTGCCCTTCTTTTTGCCGGGTGGGGGTACATTGGCAAGTTCGTCGACGGAATCGAATTGACGGCGTTTGACAGGGTCAAGCAGAATTTCGGTAGCCTTCTGAATACACTTAAAGAAACTGTCGTTCTCGTCGGCGTTGCCTGACGCGGCCTTCTTATCCGGATGATGACGGAGGACCTTCTTGCGGTGAGCGCGTTTAATTTGCTCGTCTGTGGCACGGTATCGGTGTTTGCTCAACCCGAGGACAGCATAGTGATCTTGGCCCTACTTATATAGTTAGAATCCAGGCTGTAATTGAATAAAGGGAAATGCTGTAAGAAGTAATACCTTCCAATCCTTGGCGTCCCGCTGAAGCATAATAGGATCCTCGGGTTCACTGATTTCGTCAACTTCCTCTTCCTCAATCTTCTTCACATTTTCCTGGGCCTGGATTCTGTCATCCTCAGAGAACGTCCGGTGGTGGCGCTTCTGTTAATGGGGGATTTTCAGTTAGTTCCGCAACAAAATCACAGCAAGAAAAGAAAGTTATAAAGGCAAACAGGTAAATGACAAAATAACGTACTCTTCGGGCATGAGCCAAAAAGTGCGGTCCAACAGGCTCGACATTGCGCTGCGTAGCGCTAGAGAGCGAGCCGATGACTTTGAAGTCTTTCTCTGCACTCCAGCCCTCTGGGAGGGCGGGAAGAGGCAGGTGTACAATCTCAGCAGTAGCCATCCCGTGTCAGCTTCAATTCGTATATAATATCTAGAGCTTGTCTATAGATATTAGGTAGATATGAGAGTTGCGACAACCGAAGCGAGGACTAAAAAGCTGGAAAAAAAAAATGATGCAGATTTGTTTAGGCGAGACCAGATAACGCTAAACCTGTTTGGGACGTAGAAGTCAATCCCCGGCTGCAATCCTGGACTTTTTTAACATCTCCAAGTTGAACTTATAGATTCATTTGAATGATTCCGGGGGGGCTAAACTACGCCAATAATGATTTTAATCTGGTGATTCTTGGCCATTTCTAGCCTTTTATGCATTAACGCCTATTACACCCGCTATCTATTATTCACCGAGGATATACATAGCGAAAAGTAATATATAACTCCCGATCATGGCTGCAACACCCGTCCCCACCGCTCTAGGCGCCTACCGCCTCCTCCTCCGGGCAACTCGCATTGCCTTCCACGGTAACATAACCCCCCCAGCTGTATATGTAACTCACTATCTACCCTCTAGCTTAACTAACATCCAAGCCCCCCCACAGGTGACTTTACAACCCTCCATGCTGCTCGCGCTGAAGCGCGAAAACAGTTCGACCAACACCGCGAACTGGGTGTGGATACACCCATGCGCATCCAGCATGCAGTCGAGACGGCAGAGATATTGAGGACGAATGTTGTGCAGGGGATTAAAGTTTCTGATGCTGGGGAGGATACGGATCGATATGGTATGTTATATATTTCTGTTCGTATCGTATGCTGTTGGGGGGATTGGGGTTTTCTCGGGTTGCTTGCCGTGAGTTGGTTGCGGTGTGCTGACGAGGACCATGGAAGTAAGGAAAGGAAGGAAAAGAGGTGAATAGTATGCTGACGTATTGACGTGTTGACGTTGTAGAATTGCGAATCCACGAACACATCGAGCGCGGTGATAATGATACCATTAAGACGGCGGGGAAAAATAAGAAAGTTAAGGTCGCGGTTGGGAAGACGTGTTCGAACACGCAGTCGTGAGAACCGGTGGCCTAATACATAAATATGAGTTACGGATGTTAATCGAGGGAGGAACTCGGAAGAATCCCTGATACATAGTCGCACCGGGCGTGGTCTTGGACGGCAGGTAAGGTATTTCTGGAAACGAGATGTATGTCACTGGGCCTTTGACTGATGGGAGTTTGGAGGTTGGATATACCCTAATCATGATACAGATACGGTGGGGATGGCCGGGATTTTTGTACACTAATTTTTGAGGGTATCTGTCTGTTACATTTGAGCGAGAGTGCGATGTGTAAGATATGCATAGAAAAACGACAACGGCACCCGCTTGTATATAATTTACACAAAAAGGAAAAGATTACACATTTCCCATGATCCCAAAATCCAACCGATGAAAGCAAGAAAAGTATTGACAAACGCCAAATAACCCATGAAAAGCCGCTCATAGTGATATCAATCGCCCGCCAAACTAGCATACTGCACATCCCCACTCCCCGGTGGTGGGGCGACGGCATACGACGGTTGCTTCCGTTCCTCCTGCCCAACTGCTCCAGCGTTCCCACCCTGAGCAGCTTCATTAGCAGCCTTACCCGCACCACCTGCGCCCGTGTTCCTCTTAGGAGCAACCGCCGTACGTCCCTGCCGTGCATATCGCATCCTCTCCTCCCTCTCCATATTATCCAAGGGCCGCGGTTTACCCCACTGTACACGCAATGGACAGCCCTGTATCACTGCTTTGCCTTGACAATGGTTCGCTGCTTTTTCCGCAGCCTCCCTCGTGGCATAGTTGACAAAGGCGCAGTGTGAGCGGTGGGAGCAGATGAGGGAGCGCAGGGTTCCGAATTCGGTGAAGAAGGTGCGGAGGGCGTGTTCGGGGAGGTCGTCTTCGACGCCGGTGATGAAGAGGGAGGTTATGTTGGGGTCATCGGGCGGGAGGATGTCTTGAGGCCCTGGGGGAAGTTGGGCGACGCTAGGGAATCCTCGTCCACCACCACGACCGCGCCCACGCCGCATCCCCGCCCCTCTTCCACAACCATGCGGCCCACCACGTCTAATATCGCTGGTTCGAATGGGTCCTGGCGTAGATCCTCCCGTGCTTGGCCCTGGTCCGTATCCTATTTGTCTCTGTCCTGAGCCTTCCCTCCCCTGCTGCTCTTCGTTCTCCCTGTTGCTGTTATCCATCCTTCGCTGTCGCTTGTAGTACGGTTCGCTATTCGCCAGTCTTCGTAACAAGTCTCTAGCCTTCTCATCGGTCTTAGCATATTCCTCCACAGCCCCTCTTCCTTCCTCGATCTCCTTCTCGTGTTCCTGCGCGTAGTATTCTCTGTTTATTGAGCTCTGTGGACCGGGAGCCACCATCTTCAACGCCGCGTCTCGAACAACGATGGGCAAGCCGAAGGAGAGATCTAACATGCAGCACTGGCAGCAGTTCTTCAACCGGGCGCATGTTAGGCAAATGTTTGTCCGTTTTGTGCGTGCTGTGCGGTCTGGTTTCCACTGGAACATCGTCATTGGGCGAGTACATATTTTGCATTCAGCAGCGTAGTCCTCCTTGAGCATTTGGACGTAAGGGTTGTCGGGCAGGCATGATTCGCAGACGGAGGGGAAGTCTGTTGTTTCCCAGCCGGAGCGGTTGATATCTTGTTTTATTTGAGGAGGAGGCATGGTAGGCGTCTCCTGCACTTATCTTGTCGTAGTTGATATAGTTGTTGTCATAAGGCACTCCTCGTTTGTATGGCAAATGATTCCGATATTTCACTTTACCGCATTTGGAATTTGGAAGGTGGAATGTCTTGGCAAGATCACATGGATTGCTGAGTCAATGATGACTAATTTCGGGATGGAAGAACAACTTTATCCGGGTCCAATATTATGAATGCCGACCTTTTATTGGCTAATGACAATGTGGCGTCACCCAATTCTGGCCAGATCCGATAAACCAGGGCTAGTGTTAATCCACATACAGCTTAGTGCCAACTCTTTTGTGAAGGGCTGCATAGTTTATCAAGCTCTGATTGGCCATGAGCGCTTCATGATTTCCCTGTTCACCCATCCGCTATTCCATATCCGGTCTAGTGTGTTCCCCCTGTTCCTACTGCGTAAACCCGGCAATTTTCCTTTGGTGGCCGAAAGAAGATTTTGGGGATATTATTGTTTTCAGGGTTTCGAAGTTCGAAATAACTTCCAGCGTTCTCAACACCTCATCCCGTTCCCCTGAAGCGCAGTTCTCGCTTATATACTCCGTACTTATACAAAGTACAGTTTCAGGGTTCCAGATACTATTGAGTGTGTTTGCCGTTCAATTGGCTTCTTCCAACTCCGTTTGTATCACCTTCCTGGAAACCCATCCAAACGCTCTTCCTCTCCCCCCTTTCCTCTCCACTCACTCTTACTACTCCATATCAAGCGAAATGGCACCGTCAGCTCTCGAGGCTGAGGACCACAAGCGCGATGCTGCTTTCAATAAGGCTCTTCATGGCTCATCAGCAAAGAGACGTGGTGGCCTGGCTGCCATGAGCGCCAAAGACCATACGGCGCAAAAGGCCGCCGTTGAGGAGTACTTCAAACACTGGGACAAGAAATCATCCGCAGAAGAGACGGAAGAAATAAGACAGGTTAGTCTAGAAAATTCTGTCTCTTGGGAGCAAATTCTAACATGGCCCTTTAGGCACGAAGAGCGGAATATGCTACGCTTACTCGACAGTAAGTACCACCTGGTTTGAAGACTCAACACGAACGACCAACAAAAGAGACGAGGGAAAAAGGAAGCCAAAGAAAATATGCGCAGACATTGTTACTTATGCTAAAATACAATCACTCAATTATAGCTACTACAATCTTGCCACCGATTTCTATGAGTATGGCTGGGGCTCATCCTTCCATTTCTGTCGGTTTGCCTACGGAGAGCCTTTCCGCCAGGCCATCGCCAGACACGAACATTACCTCGCCCACCAGATCGGCCTTCGGGAGGACCAACTTGTTCTTGACGTGGGCTGCGGTGTTGGTGGTCCTGCCAGAGAAATTGTCAAATTTGCCGGTGTCAACGTCATCGGCCTGAACAACAACGACTACCAGATCGATCGCGCCACCCACTACGCTGCAAAGGAGGGTCTGTCACATAAGCTTCGCTTCACGAAGGGCGATTTCATGCAGATGTCCTTCGAGCCGGAGACTTTTGACGCTGTCTATGCCATCGAAGCTACCGTCCATGCCCCATCGCTGGAGGGTGTCTATAGCCAAATCTACCGCGTCTTGAAACCCGGTGGCACATTTGGTGTCTACGAATGGGTCATGACGGACAAGTACGACAACGACAACCCGGAGCACCGCGAGATCCGTCTGGGGATTGAGCAAGGTGACGGCATCTCCAATATGGTCAAGGCAGAAGTTGCCCTGGCGGCCATCAAAGCGGCTGGGTTTGAACTTGTGCACGCTGAAGATCTAGCTGACCGGCCCGATGACATCCCCTGGTACTACCCGCTGGCTGGATCGTGGAAACATATGTCCTCAATGGGAGACTTTTTCACCATTCTACGTATGACCTGGTGGGGTCGTGCGATCGTGCACCGTTTTGTCGGTGGGCTTGAGAAAGTTGGCATCATGCCTCATGGCGCCCAGAAGACTGGTGACAGCCTGGCATATGCAGCTGACTGTTTGGTCAAAGGTGGTGAGAAGAAGTTGTTCACGCCCATGTTTTTGATGGTTGGACGCAAGCCCGAAAATAAAAAGTAAACATCTCGTTTATTCTGTGGGAATGGATTTGAGAAATTTGGAGTAATGTGCGTTTGCGGAGTAGTACTTTGTTTACTCTTCTTCTAATATTTAACTTTCTTTCTTCTTCCTTACATTACCCTTCTTCCGCCACCACATCCCCTTATTCTCACCTTGCGAGTCATGCTTATATAGACAGGCCCTTACTATGTCATTTTCCCCACCTTCTAGACAAAGAGGGGCTAATTAATTCTGTATCATTGTATTTCTCTGTTATGAGGTTCTGTTCTTTTGTGTCGCATTTTTGCTCGTCTTCACATGTCATTTTGCCATTTGTTTACTTATTTTGCTTTGAAATGTTAAATATAATAGCTCTGTACATTGCTACCTTGGACCTATTTCTGAGCACTGGGGGTAGAGCCCATCTATTTCAAGTTGACACTCCATGGTCCAGACGCATATGAGGTTTGAAATTCCTGATGTTGATATCTTAAGTCAGGCGCACACCCCGACCTGGTGTTGCTAATAAGCTCCAAGCAGGGTGTCCCAGAGCGACCGGTCCAATATATGCTTTCCAACTTTCCTCGGGCTATAGATTATGGATACCTTCCAACTTTTCGTTTCATCGTCATCTCATCACTCTTTACGTTGATGAAGCAAGACGACAGATTACCTAGCACACACAACTTGATTTACTAACCCTATCTAACACTTCCTAACATTACCATTGTGTTTACGATACCCAACATGCACAGCTTCTCTTCCATTTTCCAACCTAGCTCATTCTTGCCTATCGGATGTCGAAGTTCTGGCCCTTGATTTTATTCCTCTGCTTGTACACCAAGGCCTCCCCGTCCATCATACCATGCACATAACATTCTCCGATCAATTCATAACTAACAGGTCCGCTCTCAGAGCCTGATTTGCAGTTCTGACAACCACAGCCGCAACCATTTTCCAAAACACCACAGCAACCCCGTTTACCCCTATCTCTCTCGCGAAGCAAGACGGGAACGTTGCATCCATATAGAATGCACACCTTGTCTCCCTTCTTCGCCCTCATGGGAACAAGACACAGTGATTCTTGTGCTCGTATTTTCGCTAGAACTGCGAGTCTGTGTGACCAGACAGTGCATTGTACTCGTTCTAAATACTGCTACACGAATTTTGGGCATTCATATACAACTACCTCCTTAATATCGAGATCTCCACCTGACGTTCTGAGGCAAAAGGCATCCTGACACGCCTTTCGCCAATGCCGCGGTGGTTTGTGGCTTGAAAAATCCCGATTCCCAACCAATGTCCTCCAGAAAGTCTCCGGAGGTGGCGAGCTTGAGTTGTCCCAGCCGGCAATAGTGTTCCAGTCAGATGGAATAACCCCAGCGCGTGCGGCTGATCCCTTTTTCCGTACTGCGTCCAGCACAAATCCTTGAACGTTGAGGCTTTCGTTCACATCTGGGTCAAATTTCCAGTCGGCGGGGATACTATGTGCAGCCCTGTAAAGATTCGGGCTAGGCCAGGGCTTACCCACTAGGGGATCAGCATTAACCCGACGATAAACCCCATGTCTTTCCGTGGCAAAGGGATTGTCCGAAACAGGCCGCATCCAAGAAGGTAGATTCAAGCCAGCAGGCGCCCAGGGTCGACACAGCATGTCCAGTGAGTCCGACCGAGTAAATATGAATCTTAGAACATTTTTATACACATCCAGGACGCTTTTATTATAGTCAACTGGAATTCTATTTTTTCGCTGCTTGGCCTGGAGTGATCTCGCAATTTTTATCGCTAGGACTTCTCTCGGTTCTACTGAGTCTGTTCTTGAGCTTCGGTCCGAGTCACCCCTTGGGCTTTGATTTGAGTCAACGGATCCTTGGGTGGATGGGATGTGTAGATGGATTGGAGGAGGTCCGAGGTTCTTTTCGGGTAGCATGGTGTTCTGGGTCAGTGGCCCATTTTCACGGCCATGGCCATTGATCTGGTCAGATATCATCGCCGGTTCATCCATAATATCGGGGCTAACGAAAATATGCGGGATCGGATAGTGCTGGTCCAATCACTTCCGACTTCCAGCATTGTATGTAATATCTGAAAGCGCTCTTTTACTCCCTTCCACGGACTCAAACTGCACAACAACACCAGGTAATACATCCGAGTTGTTCGTTGGTGATATCGGATACTCCGCGCATCCAGAGGGTCCTGAGACCAAGCTTTGATCATCGGAAGCTATGACTTTCCGCTTTTGAAGCCCGGGCGGGCATCACGAGCTAACCATAAAATCGCATAGAGGACGTCTCGAGGGTCTGATGCCTCGAATGCAGACAAAGAGGACATGAGCTCTTCGAGGGAAAGGAGTCGCTCGAGGATCTGCCCCTGCTCTGACTTCCTGAACATATTATCAGAAGCATCTATCAATCGGGCGGCGGCCGATTGACTAACATCTCCGTGACAATCCGGATGATTACAATAATCACTCGACTTTCTCAAGAGTTGCTGAACATTCTCTTTGCTGTGGACGAGAAGGGAGATCGCGTTAGCGGACTCCTCCCATTCCACGCATTCCCTCCCACAATACACGGTAGCTTTCTTTGCCAGGGCTATCTCTTGGATAATCCATCGCCGACTAAACCAAGGCCGCCTTATCAAGGCAGACAGTGAAATCCACTCCTTCAATAACGATGGTTTTAAGCGACTTCGAATAAATTCCATAGCTCTACTACTTTCATCCGTCTCTTCGCCGAGCCATACACACACATTATCGGCAGTATCAAAGATTCGAAACATCATGCTTACTCGCGTGCTTTTCTCTTCTTGGTTCGCCTGATCCACATAGAGTGCATCCACCCACAAGTATCTAGGCGAACTCGGGAGTCGAAATCGTAACAATGCTGCTTTGAGATTCGGCCTTATTTCCATCGGATGCGATTTGCTACCTTCGAGGATTTTAATCTGGCAGTTCTGCCCCTTGGGGCCCCAGGTGTAAGACGTAGGGCTCTGGAGTAGGCGCCCGGACCCCATAGCCGAAGCGATTAGGTTCTGGGTCATCGTCGGTGGGGAAGGAGCGCCTTAGCAGATCGCATTCGAGTTCAGCATTCCCTGTTCCTCCATGGAGTCGTAATAATCGAAATTCTCCTCGCCGTAAAGGTAACTGTCTGCGTAGTCGTATGACGCCATGTGTGGTTATCGCAATTTGTTCGAGGAACAATTGCTGATAGTGTTTTAGTTTCGTCTTTTCGCTTCTGCTGGAAGTAGTTAGCCTGGAGAGCCCTGAGCTACAAAAGTGTATTATGCACATGGGCTCGGGGATATCGTAGACTTGACAAACGCCCGTCGCATTGTCAATAAAACGCTAGAGTGCGAAAGGCACAGCATAGCCTGTATAGCGTTCTGTGGGCTGATTTATGTTCATAGAATCATAAGAGCCGCAAGGCGGCTGGAACTTAGATATCTGCGCACGCCATCTCTAGGCGCTTGATAAGCCAGATTGACTAGACCCTATCTTTCTCTCCAAGCAGATCTCGATATGCCTCCCTCGGATTCCGGCCCGCGCGTGGCGAAGTTCGCAAGCCCGGTGAGGCGGCCGAGACATCCAGGTCTTCACCAATCGAACGTGCAGAAGAGTGTTCCGAACGTATTTACATCTTACTCGCTGGTGGGAATTGGGTTAATTTGACAAAGAGTCAGATCGCCGTAGATTGGCCGAAATGGTCGTGTCTCAAATATGCTGTGGTCCCTGACCCTCATCCGAACATGTTCATCCCGCGCCTGTTACGCAGCCCGAGAAGGCTGTTGAAATGCTTGCCAACAAAATATCCAGTTCACTAATAACGGATTCGAACAGTTTGAAATTTATCCCCGCTCCTGGAACTTTCTGCAGATTTCTGGGGTGGCGCTAAACGTCGCGGGCCTTGTGGCCATTGCAGAAGTTTCCGTTCTCGCCAAACGGACAACTCTTCTCGACATACTCGTCCTTTGCCCTGGCATCCATCGACAACAGTCGGCAACTGAACTCCACAATGGCGAGGCACCAGCAGTCGCCGCGCTGACATCTGGACATGTATTCCGTGTTGAAAATCCTGCCACGGTACTCTTCCTGCAGAAGATGGGCGTTACCGGTCATCTCACCTATCTAAAAGTAACCCCAACCTTGGAAACAAATACTAAACTCAGTCGGACATTGACCCTTACATCCTTTAGTTTCTCGAGCGTTCCATACTTCCTTTACCCCATTACGTCCCTAGCGGTGCTAGTAGTCCTAATTATTGCGCGGGACTGGTGGGGTCTCCGTCCTGCTCGCATTAGTTTTCGCTCGCCTCTGCAATGTGCTCGTCATCCACCGACGAAGTACGATTGGCTGGAAAGGCGCCTCCGAGCCTTGTGTTCAGGGCGATCTGCTCATTCTCCTTAGCCAAGATCGCTGGATTAGACTTCAGGGCGCGGTGGAATGGCTTAAAGGCAGTGACGTCTGGTCAATGGTTGCGCGACTGCTCTTTTCTCGAAGACTCGGCCACCGCGTTCGCGACATTGCTTGTGTACACTGACGTCGCGCTCGTCAGTAATGTCAGCAAATCGGGACAGATTTTAATTCTAGCGCTTTTTGTCTTCTCAACTACACTACTAGCCTCGGCCAATGCAATGACGTCAGAACTCCACATGCATGGCAGGAGAATCTCTGCGATGGAGAAGTCAATAAAGTATGACAGAAGGTTGGACATGGCCAATGACCTTATTCGCGAGACGAAGCGGGACGATTGGGCGTTGCTGTCCGCCAGTCTGAAGACGCGTCAACAAGCACGGCGGACGACGCAGTTTGTCTATGATGATGTTCACGATAGTCCGATAGCTAGGGGAGGTGGCTCTATTATCACGGGGAGCTCCAGGAGGGACGGGACCGTAGTCAGATGCCATTGGTATGACCCTCCACGATTCTTACAGAGCTTGGCCATTAGCCTTTGCAATTGGGTGTCTCCCGAGTGTTTCATTGCGTTTAATGGTTTGACGAGATTAAGTCCCAGTTTCAATCAATTTTATAGCTGCGAATGATTAGAAAAGTTTAACATGGCTCTAAAATGAACCTTGATTATGATCAGATAGTTGCTCACCTTTACAATACATGCACAGAGTATCATTTCACAAATGGAACACTCAACTGTGTATCAAAAGTTTATTTACGTATTAGTCTGTAATAGGGGCGGGTTCGTTGGGCATCGTGGCCCAGCACGTCGTACCATTCTTTTGACAGCGAACAGGACAGGGTAAGATGATGATAAAGGTATCATGCAGTACCTGTGGACACTTTCCAAATCGGCTAATATGTGAAAGCCCTAGCAGCATGATTGCAACCACCAAAAAAAATAAAAAATAAAAATAAAAAATAAAAGGCGGCCAGAGTAGATTTCTTCATGGCAACATCAAGAAATACGCGGTACAATATTGAAGTCAGTTATTCATGCGGAAGGGCTGGTATCAGCTGCCAAATCATTTTCGACTGTAGCCCACATTGAGAGGCCCAAATACCCCCCCCGGGGAACACTAGAAGGCCTCCCAGTTCACGTCTCGATATTACCGCAGACACAAGAGGAATTGTAAGAAAAAGCCGAGAGTAAATAGAATCTCCTGTCGATGAACCATGATCAGCAAGCCACTTCGCAACGTCCTCATCGAGGTCCGGCTCATACAACCACCCCAATTGGCCGCCTTCTCCGCTTGTTGCTGAATCGTCAGTCCAGATTGCACCTGGCGGAAGGTTGGCTTGTTCTGCAGGGGGTAAATGCTTCGGGTTCATTTGCTGGGTAAGCTCTAGGATTTTATCGATCTGGCGCTGGCGGTAGTCCTGCCAAAATTTCAAAGCCTCCACAAGAGGCGTCTGAGGAGATAGGTTCTGAGAGAAGTAAAGCTAGCATATTCACGTCTTCGAACGCTTGGTTAACCCCCTGGCCGGCTGTGGGTGGAATAACATGTGCAGCGTCGCCCAATACGATAACCCTGTCGGTGGAGCTGGCCCACTTGCTTGAACTTCGGGATCCCATAGAACGGCCAGATGCCCATGTTCTCAACGCGTGCATTCTCTAGTGCCGATTGGACGATATCGGGCCAGTTGGACTAATTATCTCGTAGCATGTCCAGTAGTCCTTGCTTGTCCGCTGCCAGAGCATCCCAGCCTTCCTTATCCTTCTCGGGGAAACGCTGCTGTGCACCAATGAGGACATGAGAGCCGTCAACCTCCTGCCTCCTGCAGTACCATCAAAAATGCATCAACCTTGGACATAACAGTTGCAGGGAGGTGAAAGTTCTCGGGAATAAGAAATCCAGACCGAGAGCAGGCACTGTTAATAGCCATCAAACCAGAGTAACCAGGTTTCACGTCCGGAACGATATGTTTCCGGATAGCTGAATGAATGCCGTCAGCTCCCACCACGATATCGGAAGATTCGACCGATCCATCAGCAAATTCAATGGCGACTTCTTTCTCTGAGTCCTTGATGGCTTTCATGAATTGCTTGTTGATATTGTTGATATGGATCTATATCCCGTATTCCCGAAGCATCAACTTCATCTCATTAATGAGTGACTGACACATAATACGGAAGCCTCTGTAGCCGTACAACTTCTCAGAGCCAAAATGATAGACGTCTTTGATCGCTCCATCGTTGTCACTAAAGGCTAGAGTGTCAAAGTGATAACCCTTGTCGCGGACACGGTCGTATACACCCAGTTCATCGAGAATGTTGGGCGAGAGAGTTATTCCACCGCCGGTCTCATAAGATTCAGCGCGCTCTTCATACACGGTGCATGGTATGTTAACTTTCTGTAGTGCAAGTGAAAGACTTAAACCCTAATACGAACAGTTAGTCATGTCTGTCCCATGTTTCGAAAGGCGAGGGGTGGAAATTGCCATACAGAAAGACCCCCACCAACTATAGCAACGTGTTGAGGAAGCTCCATAACTGTGCTATGATCGGGAATGGTAAAGATTATTTATTGACAATATAAGCTTGAAGGGATCTGTTTTATCCGTCACGGCACCTCAAATATGTGGCCTGACTGAGCTCTGCTTAATCAGAACGAGAACTTGTCCAAGATCTCCTCAGTTTGTAGCTTAACATCTAACCAAATCTGTCCTCACAGAGAGGGGCCCTCGCCGTGGCTTGCGGAATCTGTGGTTTTGTATTCAATGCAGCCGAACCCAGACATCAAACGAGCGCATCCACGAAGTTGAATAACGCTTTGTTAGCAGAGTAAACCCGTCTCTGCAGTCTTATGTGCGGTTGTCGTGACATTCCGGGTGCCATAGGCTCGGAGTTAAGTTTATTGAACACGAAGAGGGCGGGTGGTGGCAGTTTAGTTCTAAATGACTGTGTTGCTAGTCAGGTCTCCCAGGGACGACAGCACAACCATTGCGTTTGTATGCATGAGTTTAGGGGAGGATGCAAGACATCCCACAGTTAATATAATGCTGTATATTGAAAGTGTCGTTATTCCAAAATTCCCGACAATATATTGCCAACAATTGCGTTGTATGTGGGGAGGCTTAAGGGGTGTCGTCGAGATTACCCAAAATGGACAGCACACAAGGACGTCGACATCCTCAACGCAATCTCAACGACACCAAAAAGTAATTCTGGACAATCCAACTCGCTCATTGTCATCGCTTGCAAGCCTACTTTGAATTATTTGCAGTGGTCAAATCTCTCTCTGTTTTCCAATCGGGCCGCTGAAAAATAAACCACTGCGATGGATGGTGGACAAAAATATATCCCCAGGGAAAAGCTTCAGGCCCTTACAACTCAGATCACTTACCAAGGAGTATGTGGCATTCCAAGTGCGCCCTTTTATAAGGGTGATACCTACGCTTTCAAGTTCACTGTGGATTGCCCGCTTGCCCTTTGCAATCTTCCAACCGGAAAGGCCGTCGACCATGGTGCTGAAAATCAATTCCTTCAGAGTGTGATGGCCGTCTATAACGAGGAGATTTTCTCTGCGCGTCGGTGGATATGTCAGGTTTGCGGGAAACCAGCAAAAGTACTATACCACGGTATGGTGCCGTTTCTATGTTCCGAACTGGGGCCATCGAGTGACTTTCAGCCATCGGTGTGGGACTCCGTCGTCCCTATTTGCACTACCGCTGGGGAGTGTGATTTTCAGGCGGAGGAGGTAGCCAAGCAATCATTTAGAGATGTGTTGCCAAAAGCCATCACCTGCTCTCAATATGGCTGTGAGAGCTGCGGAATTGTGAAAAATGTGAAGCGCTGCGCTGGCTGTAAGCGGATTTGGTAAGCTACTGCAGTTGCGGTTCCCCAGGCTCTCTGGTGCTAGAATTTCCTTTCTATTTGTTGTTGAAGTGAGAGAAATTTGACCATAGTGGCATGCTGCGAGATGTAGGTATTGCTCGAGGGCATGCCAATCTTCGGACTGGCCAAAGCACAAAAGAGCGTGCCGTCACGCACAAAAAGAGCGCGCGGATAACAAAAGAAACAACCGTATCACCCTTTCGTGTTTGTGAGTGTGTGAATCCGAGATGTCTTCAAAGAAAGCGAAGGTTAAGCCCTTCGGGGAATGGAAGGAAAGTCAAACCGAGTAGACAAGTGGTATTTTGAAACCTTTGTTGTCCGTATGCATATATATGTATCTTATTACTTAAACCATCTTTCCAAGACTCAAGAGTTTTAGTAGGCTCTACAGCTCAGCTATTTCATGTTTGATAAGGAACATATATCCTGCATAATTTATATATTAGCTTCAAGCTGCAATTTGAATGTATGGGAGGGACTGAATGCACCTATGGATGTTCGGTAAGAGGATATTAAACGATCTGAGAGTAAGTTGGAGATATCAATAAAGCTTGAAATCAGCCAGGCTGTGGAAACTAACTAGTTAACCACACACTCCTTTAGACCTCGGGCAAGCGCTTTTCCCCGCAATGATCTTTGGCAATATACGCAGTACATCAAGAGAGTGTAGACTGAGCTTGGTCTAGAGCATCGTCTCTGACCTCCTCTGCAACTCTAATAATATATGCGAGCCATGCTTCTCGTCCCTTTGTCCCCTGCCGACTGAGTAGTACCTTAGAGAAAACCCACCATTCATTCCCTGACAAAACATGTCATTATCCGTTGTGTGGCGCCATTCTGCAAAGCCAGAAACCTATGAAGAAGCACGTACTCAACGCCTGTTTAACCCCGCCATACCCAAAAGATATCCAGTAGCCATTGCATTCGCAAAAGCCGAGTCGGACATTGTTGACGCGGTAAAACTAGCTATTGAGAAAGGATGTCGAGTTTCAGTCCTCTCCGGCGGACATAGCTTTCCTGCCTGGAGCGTTCGCGATGATGCTATGCTACTAGACCTTGGAAATTATTCGAATACCTCCTTTGACGAAGAGACGGGGGTTGTCAGCGTTTCTCCAAGCACGACCGCTCGGGCTCTGAATGAGTACCTCACCGCGAGGGGTCGGATGTTCCAGGTTGGCCACTGTCCTGATGTAGGTATGGGGGGATTTCTTCTAGCGGGCGGGATGGGCTGGAATTGCAATGTATGCCTGGTTTCCCGGATATTATTCTTCATGGGGATGGACTGACTGGGTGGGAGCAGAACTGGGGCTGGTCATGCGAAAAAATACTCTCTATCGATGTGGTGACAGCTGGCGGGGCCCTAATTCGAGCAGACGCACGACAAAATAGCGACCTCTTTTGGGCTGCCAGAGGAGCGGGCCCTGGATTCCCTGGCGTGGTCACTCGATTTCACCTGCGGACTCGGCCGGCTATAAAAGAGGTGCGTTTATCGCGATATGTGTACGCGATGAAAGATTATCACGCTGCATTTTCATGGATACTGAAGGTATAAACCCTATTGATTGCACTGTAGCCCGATTCCATCCTTTGGAGCTCATTATATTGATATGAATTAGGTCCCATTTACTCCCGAAGACGGTATCGAAGCTATTGCCATTGGCAGCTATCCTCCAGGAGAAGAAGAGCCATGCCTTACAATTGCGCTTGTCGGCTTTGGCGAGGATAAGCATACTCTAGAGCAGGCATTGCAGAAGGCCGAAGACTCCCGCCCACCCGGTGCATTAACTCATTCTGTCGGCACAGAAACAAGCCTCAGCGAATTACTGGAGAGTAAAGCCGATGCCTATCCACACGGACACAGGTATTATGTTGATAATGCCTATCTCAAAAACGATGCGGATGTCGTCGCCGTTCTCGCGCAAGCGTTCACGACATTACCTACCAAGACGTCCCAAGTGTTCTGGACGGGGATGAAGCCTTGCAGCAGACGACAGCTACCGGACATGGCCCTTAGCCTCCAATCCGATCACTTCTTCGCACTTTACGGCATATGGAGTCATGAAAGTGAGGACTCAACATGTAAAGCCTGGGCCGGTGCTGTTATGAAGGGGATTGAACCACATTCTGTTGGAGCGTATGGGGGGGAGTTTGATTTTCAGGAACGGAGATCGGAGGTCTGGGGTATTGAGCAGACTAAGAAACTATCGGAAATTCAACGGCGATGGGATCCTGATGCTCGAATTTGTGGTTGCCTTGGGTTGGATGGGGCTTCGTGATTCTTCTAAAATCGGGATATCTGCTATACTTCCGGAATATGGTTAGACGGAAAATCGAAAATCTCCCTTCTTTAAAAACGGAAGCCAAGTATCACCAAGAACAACAGGCGGCAGGATTCTCTTGTGATCTTGGTAGCGCAAATTAATGGTTGTTTTAAAACAGATAGCTTGTCCCGTTGACTGGTTATTATATTCTACATCTCGAAACCCCTCTTCGCCCTCACAGCTCGGGCGTCTTAGGAATGTAATACCATAACTCATCACAGAGACAGTTTAGTTTTAATTGCTCTGTCGAGGCGCCAAAGCCTGATAGAGATCTTGCTGGGCGTTGTTTGTAAATGAATGGTGTCCCCCTATTTGACTTTATCTATTTGTTTATTTATATAATTTATTGTCGGATTGGGTGTCACGGATGAATATGTTGAAGACATATGAATCTTATCTGTATCAAGATCTGCTTGTTATATTATCCGTACACTATCTAATATATCTATTTCATACAAAAGATGGAGCTATTTATAGTAAAATATATGTGCGAGCCAAGAGAGCTAGCATAAGCGAGTATTAGACGAGCGTTGTAGTAAGCTGATGATGATGAGAAATATTGTAGTAATACGATGTTGGTGGCGTTTAGTAATACGATGTTGGTGGCGTTCAGTAGTGTATAACCTCTTTTTCCTGACATTTATTCATTGATATAACTTTCGGCATTCCCAGCAATAGCCGGCGAATGGCCCGTCCATGCCCGGCAGTTGGAATGCATAGCCGAGCTTCCCTCTCAACCCTCCCGACGCCATTCCGGCACTTAGTATTATTGTGGTCAGCAACTCTGCATCCCGGCGGATGTGTCTCGGCTGGCCTGGCTCACCCCCTTGATGTAGGCTGAGTAGTGTCCCGGCTTACATTTTAGATGCTTCAAGTTGATTACATGCGCGAACGGTAGACCGAATTGCGGACATATGTATTCCCAGTGTGATACGGGGTGTCAATACCAACCTCACTTCCTTGTCTACTACCATTGTTGCTGGTATACGGAAACATCTTCTATCCCCCTCCTGAATATATGAATATATATATGAATATGACAGCCCCCCTCCCCTTCTCCTCGATCCCAACCATCGACCTCTCCCTCGCCGACTCCCCCGCTACAAAGCCCGCCCTCCTCCAAAAACTCCACTACGCCCTCGTCTCCGTCGGGTTCCTCTACGTATCCAACCACGGCGTTCCAGAGAACGTCATCGCAGACCTCGCCAACGTGCTCCCGCAGCTGTTCAGTTTGCCCGAGGCGGCCAAAGATGAAATTGCATTGCGCAATTCGCCCCATTTCTTGGGATATAGTAGGGTAGGTACGGAGACGACGGGGGGAAAAGCTGATAGACGGGAGCAGGTGGAGTTTGCGACGGAGTTGGATGTCACGTATGGGCCCGGCAAGCCACTGTATGAACGATTGAGGGGGCTGAATCAGGTATTTATTTACCATACAACTTTCGGACGCTTATTTACTATATATGCCCCCCCCTCCCCCCCAATTTTTCTGCTCACAGAGATACATACATTGTTGAGCATACTGATACTAACACAGAACAAAAAACAACCAACCAGTGGCCCTCCCGCCTCCCAACCGTAAAACCAATCGTCCAGTCCTATATCTCCCACCTAACCTCCTTAGGCGAGCGCTTCCTCCACCTCGTCGCCGAAGCCCTCGCCCTACCTCCCCAAACATTCCTCCCCTTCCTCTCCGACCAGCACCGCCTAAAACTAGTCCGCTACCCGGGCACCACTGCTCCCACCGCCGATTCCGGCGAAACACCCACGCAAGGCGTCGGCCCGCACAAGGACTCCTCGGGCTGGTGGACGTTCCTCCTTCAAGCCTCCCCGCCCTCCGTGAAGGGGCTGCAGGCGCTGAATAAAGCCGGCGGCTGGATCGACGTTCCCTGCGTGCCGGGCACGTTCGTGGTGAATATCGGGCAGGCGTTTGAGGTTGTTACGAATGGGGTGTGCAAGGCCACGACGCACCGGGTGGTTATGGAACCTGGGTCGGCGGAGAGGTTTAGCGTGCCGTTTTTCCAGGGGGTGAGGGGGGATTTGACAAAGGAGGAGGCGTTGGGGAGGCTGAAGGAGTTTTGGGAGGTTGGTTTGTTGGGTGGTAGTGGTGGTGACGGGGGAGAGTCTGAGGAGGGGAGGGGGATTGATTCGCCGTTTTTGAGGGGGGAGTATGATACGTGGGGTGAGTCGCAGCTGAGGACGAAGGTAAGGAGTCACCGGGATGTTGGGAAAAGGTTTTATGGGGATGTTTTTGAGAGGTATGTTAATGATGATTGAGGGGGTTGGTTCAGAAAAGGGATATAAGTATTTAGATATATTAAATCCATTAATTTATGTCAATAATCGACGAATGCCTATTTAAGTATGTACTCAAGTCAGAGAGGAGTTCCTCCTCAATTTTATACAGCTGAAAATAAACCATCCACAACTAAAGCGTACATCAGTATTATAGTTACTTGAAAGGTTAAAAAAAATCAAATGACTTTTCCCCAGCCTACTGAACTCAGCACCCACCCTCTCATTACTTCCAAGCGTAACTCTTCGCCCTCTCTACAAACCCCTTCCAACTAGTCGGTTTCTGCTCCAACAGCGCAAGACTCTCACCCAAACTTGCGCCGCCAAAGTACCCGGGTCCCTCTAGCAGTTGATGGTTTTCCAAAACTTCCTGTGCGGCGTGCGGGGGCATGAAGGACTTGTATTGTTCAGGGGTAATCTGGACCGCCTTGGCTGGGTAGCCTGTTACTTCCGTGAATTCGGAGACGATGCGGCTTGGGGTGTAGTAGTCGGTAGCCTCGTAGATGTCTCTGCCGAGGGTGGCGGGGTATTTCTTCATGACGGCGGTCACGAATTTTCCTGGGGGTTTGTGTAATTTAGTTCTGATGTTGGATCGTTTCTCAATATTTAAGGAAACTAGAAGTATAAACTCACCCGTATCACCAACAACATCGAACAGCGGGAACTGCGCCTTATCGCTCACGGGCATGTTCAACGTAAACACCCCATCGGGCCCCTTCCTCAACGCGGTCTCAAAATTGCTCATAAAGTACCCCGGCAACACGAACGTGGCCGGCACCCCGATGGTCCGGATATACTTCTCAACATTTGCCTTGCTGTCGAAGTGGCTCACATTCGGCAGGCGGCCGTTTGTGGCCTCCGTGACGTTGATCAGCGAGGAGAAGATGAGGTGGGAGACGCCGGCGGATTTAGCGGCGTCGGCGACGTTTCTGCCCTGGGCGATTTCGACCTCCTCCTTGGCGGATTCCCAGAAGTTGGTGACGAGAAAGACGGTGTGGGCGTTTTCGAGGGCTGGGGTGAGGGAAGACACGGAGCTCATGTCCGCCTGGAGTTTCGCCTCGTTAGATATTGAATGAAATCAGGGTAAGGTACTTTTGTATAGGATATCGCAGAAGGGAGGTGGAATTGATATCTCGAGAGGAGGGGTGTGAACGTACACTCATCATCTCAACCCCTTGGTTCGTCAATTCCTGTGCGGAAGGCTTGGAGGGATCGCGGGTGATGCCCCGGATTCTAAACTCCTTGGACAGCGTGGGGTCGGCGAGGATGGCTCTGATCACGGAGCCACCCTGATTACCAGTGGCGCCGAAAACGGTGATGAGCTTCGACATTTTGCATAAGTTGTAGAGCGGTGCTTGGGTGTTTGTTTGTCGAATTGAAGAAGCGTAAATATGCTGCTGCTAGCAGTTTTGGATGATCTGTGGAGTGAGGGGATTGCTGGCTTTGGTTTGATGAAGAGAAATAAATTAATAGAGGGATCTTGAATTAATCTGTTCCTGCGTTCGTTAATTTTCAGGAGATATATAGCTAGTTACTATTCTGCATTCCTATCTATAGCAATTGCAGGGATAGGCATGCTGATGGCATATGTCCGCATGTTTTGGATTAAAGTCCACAGCTCGTGACATCATCATAGTTACCTAAGTAACGTAAAGTTAGCTATGTTTTCTACTGCGATGCGATGGCTGGCCAGTGCCGGTGCCGGTGGGTGCCACAGGACGCCGGCTGGTTGCTCAAAAAAGCAAAACTGTCTCCGAACCGTGGACGGTTGGCTAGTTGGCAGCTGTCTGTGGATGTTGATCACGGTTGAACACAGGCGATTGCATGATTGCATGATTGCATGATCGGTGAGCTTGAAGCTTTTTCACGGCTGCGGAGCGCGGGGTAACATAACTAGTTAAGTTAGTTATGGGTTGGTTTGGTTTGATACTGCGGATATTATTATTATCTAGATATCATTTGTCAGGCGGATTAGGAGAGGTGTCTCTGCCCCGGTTAAGACAACAAAACAAGAGGGTAGAATAGTCACCGCGATCCAACTAGTTATCCCATCCAGCGTCCATCCAGCGTCCATCCAGCTTGCTCCAGCTTTCCCCCTGATGTTTCCGGCGGATTGAGATGGAGATGGGGGGGGGGTGTTGGATTAAAGTTCCGTCCAAGGCTGCTAAAACGCCCTTCCACCGTAGCTCGCCAGTTAGTTAAATAACTAGCGCCGACACGGCGGCCTTGATAACAGCACAAAGCCTCTGAAATAATAATATAATAATAGACTTGATAAAGTAAGATGGCCAGACGACAGGGTCCAGATGCCATGCCATGCCGCTGCCGACCTTGCCGGGTTCTGACTTCTCGGAGGGCGAGAGACTTTGCTGCCCAAGCCCGGGTTTGGTTGTCACAAACATCGTCCAGTAACTAAATAATAACATAGTTATTATTTATCATCCATATCACAGCCATTATTAGTTATTATTATTAATCCAGCACAGCCAATAACTCGCTGGACCCCGGGATCATGGCTGCCATGATTCATCGTAATGATACAGAGTTCTGACGACGAGACTGCCGAACATCCGTCAGCAAACGGGAGATACATCTTCTTGTGCTGATATCGATAGTTAGTTTATTAGCTACATAACTGCTAACTACAGATTGGTTTGGTGGCACAAATTCCTCCCGTTCACCCCGTTCACCGCGTTCATCCCGTTCATCCCATTCATCCCATTCATCCAAATCATCATATGACGTGCCGCCACTGGAGCAGGAATGTAAGTTGACTAAGATATCATAATAATGTCTACATGTATATTGTACATGTACATATATACATTTACATATACTTACATACATTACGGTACTTGCACGCAGGTATAAATCGAATATGGCAGCAATAATAAGTTCATCAAAACGTCAAACCAGCGTCATATCAGCCAATCAACCCACATACCAACAACCCCCATCAGCCTTCCCACGCCGAACCCGGGTTGGCGCCCTCTGCGAAGCAATTGAGCGATTGTCCTGGACGCCGTCTCTGCGACATGTCAAATGTCCAAAAAGCGCATTATTGGGTTTCCCCGGCACACCCGGTTACGCATCAAACCCTCTCCAGGGCCATGTGAGCAACTTTTGTCACATCCTTCGCCCGTCGCGGCCAATGGGCGATGGCAAATCGGGCCTTTGCTTCCAAATAGAAGCCCCCCGGCGCTCTATGACGTGATGGACTACATTTCTTTTCGTCTTCTTCTGCTGCTGTTGCTGCTGCTGTGCTGCTGCTGCTGATGCTGCGGGGGAATTGATTTAGGAGTTGTTCCCCTTCGTAAGAGAGGGTATAAAGGGTTTGCTTTGCCTCCGTGGAACTTACAAACATTCCCCTATCTTCTATTTTATCTTTCTTCCACTTGATTTACTTGTACCCAGACTCAGGAGATACCCCCCTATTCTCGCGGTGCGAGAGTATATTCATACACAAGACGCCCCCCGGTTTCGCTATCAGAACAGTTTATATTTATTTATATTCCATATTCCATATTCCATATTCCTTTTATATATAAGTCTTATCATCTAATTTTAAAGTGTTTCACACCTGCGCCGGCGACAATGACTCTCGTCAATACTGCTCTGCGCGGCGCCCTCTTTGCCACTCGCCTGCTACAATGGTGCAGTGCAGTTATCGTCATGGGAATCGTTGCCTATTTTCTCAATAAGGGTCCTAAGGGTGGACATCTGAAGTACGAGATTGTTATCGTATGTCAATAGCCCTCCTTTTAAAGTATAGGAAGACGGTCAAAATACGAATGTTGTTCATGTTATACTAACATGAGATATAACCCAGGCTGTACTATCTGTCGCCTTCTTCATACCAGGCCTGCTGTCGCCCTTCATCCCCGTGATTGGGAGCTTCGCATTTCCTATTGATATCATATTCTCCTATCTGTACGTATCTTCTCTCCACATCAGGAAATATACAATCCCAAACGCAATAAAAACCTCTGCTAACGAAACAACACCCCATTGTTAATTGAATTAGGTGGTTGACATCATTCATCTTCACTGCGCAAGACTACAACAAGAACGATTGTGCATTCAACGCACCACCAGGCGGCCGATGTTCTCTCAAATACGCACTCGAGGCCTTTACTTTCCTGGCTTTGTAAGATTAACCCCTGAACCCCCCCTAATACACACACCCCGCGGCGCACTGGAGTCCCCCCCCCCCCTTGATTTTAGAAGAAAATCTTACGACTAACATATTTCCCAGCTTCGGCTGCCTTGCTGCCGCCATGCTTGAAATCTACAACCTCTGGACGTACCACAAGAATCGCTCCCCAGCCACGCACCCTACCAAGGAAGTCCCCAGACAGTCGGCTGAGACTGGGGGTACGGCGGGGACCGTGTGATTGATTTTGATTTGATGTTCGAGATCGAAACACGTGGGGAGGTGGTGACTTGAGGAGAGGAGAATGAAGATGATGGTAATTTTTGAGACGTCCAGGCGATGTTGGGACCATCACGGAAGATGCGAGATGCGAGATGCGAGATGCGACATGACATGATTCTTATGGTTTTTGATCGATAATAATATGGCACTTATCAGGCTGCGAGTGAGCGATTGCGGCAGTAGTAACGCAGACAAATGCAAATTTTATCTCCCCATTTTTGTTTGTGCTGTTGTTGGGTTATATATATCTCTCTTCTCAAGCTTTTGCCCACACTGTTCAAATTCTGAGCTTGATTGCTTCAACATTTGCAGAGCGAACAAGGAGCCGACAGTATTCGGGGAAAAAGTTGTAGTTGCTCTTATCAATGTTTGGCTTTGGTGACCTGTCATTATTCTTATTAGTTATTATATATCCCCCCCGCCTCCGTCTTTTTTGATTTAGTAATAATAGCTAATAATTAACCTGTTTATCTTTTTCTACCCCTTTTTCTCGTATTTTATACTAGTGTTCCAAAGATTGTATTAAGTAATCAAGATCTTCTCATCAAAGATTGTATGAAATAGAGACTCACATTATTTAATATTGAGTAGATCTGAGAGTCTATTTAGATACTCAGAATGTTTTTATACTCAGAGATCTCTATTCTTTCAGACTCTCTATACTTAGAAAGTCTCTATATCTGACGATTTCTTATCTGAAAATCTCCGTTCTGAGAGAAGACTATATTTAAGAGAGCTCTATACTCAGAAAGACTCTATATTCAAAGAGACTCTATCTGTTGAGAATCTCTATACATCTGAGAGAATTCTATAGCTGAGATTCTGAGAATGTTGAGAGATCTGTGAGATGAAGCTGCGAGATGGAGCTTAATAATCTGAAAGTCAAGACTGATTAAATTAGTTATATAAATATAGTAACATACGTAATTGATGTGTGTCTACTCCGTACAACTCTCGACGATAATAAATAAATCAATTCCTGAATTCCAAACATCACGAAGAAAAAACCTTTATTTCTACTAAAACCGGATTACTCTGTGGTTAATCTGCATAATACCGCAGAGGCAAGCCAGTCAGACGTATTAAATATTGAATAAAAAAAGAAAAACCACTGCTCCACCAACTGCAAAAATCCGAAGAAAACAAAAAAAAAGAAAAAAAGAAAAAATCTACTCACAAAAAACCCAACGAAGAGACTCAACATCCCTAGGTAAACAACACATACGCTCCCCCAACTATACTACCAAGCAATATAACCGTCAAAATTCCAGCGGCGGCCCTATCCCCCACCGTGATCCGCCTCGTCGCAATCTCCGGCGGAACATCACTGTTGTGTCGATACCCCGCGCCAGGATCTCCCTTACTCGTTCCCCCCGTCGACGCCGACACAGGCGGCGGGACGCTCCGGACCATATTCGACTGAACCACCTCCAGCGCCGCGAGCTGCTGTCCCACCCCCGTCACCCCCTCGAACTTGCCCACGTCCCATTTCAGCGAGCACGCCGTCGTCAAGTCCGGGCCGGCTCCCTCCGCGCATGCCTTCGCGGCGCCGGCGGCGGAGGCGGCAAGGATTGGCATGATCCGCTTGGCTGTGAAGGGGGCGACTTGGGTTGTGGCGGCCATCCAGCGGACGAGGTAGGCTTTGAAGGAGAGCTGGTCTGTTTTGCAGGTGTTGTAGGGCTCGCAGGCGGATTCGAAGAGGATGGATGTTTCCGGCCGCAGGAAGATGTCGAGGGCGTCGAGGATGCCTTGTAGCCGGGTTCTCCATTTGTCGCTGCCATTGGTCTGTTTGCGGTTGATTTGCGGGGTTAACCTTCTTTTTTTTTTTTTTTTTTTTTTGTGATGCACGGAGTGGTTTGAAGAAGAAGCAAGAAATGGGCAGAGGTAGAGATACTGGGGGGGGGGGGGGGGGGGAGAGGGGGAACAGACGAATTTATACATATGCGCGGTGCCCAACATATTTACGCCCGCGTTATACGTCCACCGGATCGGATCGGGCTTCGTGCAATTTTGCTCATCATCCGCGCCGTCCAAGAATTGGTAATTGTCCGTCACCAATCCAACACTCTCTATCCAATCCCACGCCTTCTCCGCCCAGACCGCATACGACTTGTTGCCGGTATACGTCGCCAGCCGTGCCCCGATGTTAAAAAAGCACCCGTTCGAGATGGTATTCTTGTAGTTGTACCCGGAGTTAAACGGGTAGATCTGCCACTTGAGCCCGCCACCGCACGTCTCTGTATTCCACCGCGCCGCCTGCGAGTTGAAGGTGCCCTGCACGAGGGCAAGCCAGTCTGGCTGGTCCGGGGGCGGGCTGGGGAAATTGCGCTCCGCCGCGGCCATGGCGGCTAAGGCCCAGAAACTCTGGTCGTCGTTGCCTTCGGATCTCGTCTGGTTGACCGGCATGAAGTTGCGGGTCGGGCTAGCTTGGTGCACCATAGCTTGGATGATGATGCTGTTGTAGGTCGAGTCGCCGGTATAGAACCAGTAGTCGATCAGGCCGCCGAACATCCCGCCGGCTTCCCACCAGTAGTAGGGCGGGGGCAGGGTTCCGGGGACATTCCCGGGAGCGTCACCTGTGTAGTAGCTTCTCAGACCCTTTGCGAGCTCTTGGGCGACTTTTATGACGGATTCTATTTTTTGGGGGAGGGTTGGGTTTCATATGTGAGTGGATGCGCTAGATCTATATGTACTGATATAAAAGTAAAAGGGGATTCTAGGAAATTTGGATTAGAAATACCATCGTTAGTTACGTTCAAATTAACGGCATGTATGAGAACGGTGAGGAGGAGGAGGGCTTGGCTCGTTAATAGCCAAGACTGGGCTGGAGACGGAGGCGGAGATGAAGATGCCCTTAAGCGCATCCTACAATGTCGCCGAATAGTGCGCTACGGAGGTTTTAGGTGGGGGAGCAGGGGAGTAGGGGAGTAGGGGAGTAGGGGGAAGGGGGGGGGGGGGCGCGCGCGCGCGGGGAGGGGAGAGGGGAGAGGGGAAGGGGGGCGGGAGCAAGGAGAGAGTTCAGGAGGAGATGAGCGAGATGCTATCGAGATATTAGATCAGATTGAACCGTCGAGGCCAGCGGGCGGGCATGAGCGGATGAAGGGAAGTATACTCCGTATTCATCTAACATATCAGATGCACGGTTGAACTGGGGATATGATAATGATATGTATAATTATCTATATCACCCCTATCATGGGTACTCATGGGTACCATGTATACACCGAGAAGGACGAATAGAAAACCAACCGCCGACAGACATCTGCTGCTATCTATTGAAACTAAGCTGGCAGCGCTGGCGGCAGAGTACACGCAATCCCGCACATAGGAGGTACCCGTTACCGCAACCCAAGCAGCGGCGGGACACAAGGTCACTCGCATGCATTGAATCATGAATTGATTAAGTTAAGTTACCTCCTAGGCGAAATCCTAACTATAATATATGTATGGGAAGCGTGGCCATATGACTTTTGTTTCATTCGTTTCATTCTTTCCCCGCTGTTTCTTTGCGCAAGCAATGTTTCCTTGAAGCCGAGAGAAAACAAGCCTTTTTTTAAAGCATCGCCGAAGCTGCTTGGCCGAGCGCTAATTAGCGAGGTGCGAGTGTTGCGGTAGGTAGGGTAACTAGATGTATGTACAGATTTCTGGCCCGAAAGTGGCAAATGTCAATGTGTGGGCCGAGCATATCATACAATGGTTGGTTGGTAAAGTCAATTGTAGGGTTCAAGTTTGTATAACTAGTTAAGTTAGTTAGTTAACTTATCCCGTAAGTTAGTCCTGTTGCTAGCCATTTCATTTGCTGTAGTTAGGGCGTTGGAAGTTAGCCCGAAGGACAGACATGTACGGTAAACCTATACATATATGACAATTTATTTATTTATTTATTAGCCCCTTCAATACCTATGTATGTACTCGGTATAACAATTTGGATCATCATCTTCTCTCCCAACACTTACGGCTATTTGTTTAACGTATCGTCCTCGCCGGTTCTTGGTTCCCTATCCCCGATCCCATTCACCCATCTGAGCCCTGACTCGAGGATGGGCACGGTAGGATACTTGAACAGTCCAAGGCGGAGAGTTAGAGTATTGTATAGATTTTTTGATCCTACTCAAAAAGATTATCTAAGCAGAGAGGAATATTTTTTATTCAGGTGTAAAGACTTGATAATTTTTAATATGTTTATCTAGTTGATTGTTGTGCTGAAATATGAATATCAACCCTCAATCTAATCAAACTGAATAATCGAAAAACAGCTGAAAACTAATAGTAAAAGGAAATATATATATCCATCAAGTCAGCACCAGCCACCCGAACATCTGAACATATTTAGAGCTACTCTGTAAAATGACATGGATCCATCGGCGCATACGCCCCCCACCCTTCCTCTTCCGCCGTTCTCAGCACCCCATCATGATCCTCCCCAGGCCTCCCACTCAATATATCCACCAGCTCCTTCAGCCCCATCCAAAAATCATTCTTCGGCTTTCGACGAACCCAGTCTGTATCTGTTTTATCCAACCCATCGCGCCCGTCAACGCCCGGACCCACCGGCCCAAAAACAACCTCGCTTCCCTTAATCCCAATAACGACACTGGACATGGGATCCGCCGCAATCTTCTCCTTTTCCAGCCCAAAGAACGTCTCCATGTGCTGTATGCATTTTATAGCCATGCGCAGTGCCCGCACACGGTCCATCGGTGACGGTTTCCCGCCCTGCTGGTAGTGGCCCGGTACCGCGGCGCGCGATTCGAAGCGGTCGTGCGCTTCCCCTTTGATCATGTCGGCGATTACCTGCGTGGTGTACGTGGCTGAGGCGTGCTCATTGCGGAGGATTATCTTGCCCGCGTGGCTAGCTCCGCGGTCGGTAGAGAAGTTGTGGCGGAGGTACTCGATGTCCCGCGCGAGCATTTTTAAATCGATCCCCTCCTCAGGAATGTAGACGGCGTAGGCACCGATGGCGAGCCCGGCCATTGTGGCTACGTAGCCTGAGAGGCCGCCTTGGGTTTCAACCACGAAGACCCGTCGGCGGGAGGAGGACGCCGATTGGCGGATTACGTCGCAGAAGTTGATGAGGGCGTTCAGGCAGGTATCGCTACCGAGGGAGTATTCAGTGCCCGGAACGTTGTTGGAGATAGTCGCCGGGAGGATGACGAGGGGAATTCGGAAGGCGGGGAATTCATTTCGGGCTTTGCGGAGCTGGCTTACGGCAGTAAACGCTTCGAAGCCGCCAATCACAAAGAGGGCATCGAAATTGTATAGCTCGAAGCATTCGGCGACCTTCTCAAAGTCTTCGGAGGGGAGGCCGCGGTTTGTGCCGATCTCCGAACCGCCTTCATTTACCCACGTGTCTGATTCAAGCCATGTAACTTCTCGGACTGAACCTAGAGGCTTATCCGCGTGGTGTCGAATAAGGCCTGGAAAGCCGTTGTAAATCGCAATTGGTGTGTGACCACGGGCGATACAGTAGGCTACAGCTGCGCGCGTTGCGGGATTCATACCACCAGCGGGCGCACCAACGTGAATAATTGCGATTCTCATTCGCTGACACGACGATGTCCTGGTTAGTATAATTTCAAGCAGAGCCTACTACCTGCAGTAAAAATTTAAACCTACTTTGTTCTCTGGTAGCTGCAACTTGGGATGGTGAGGAGTCGCCGTGTTGATGTACGCCCTGTGATAGGCTTTAAATTCCGCATCTCGCAATTCCAACGCTGTCGCAAAGTCTCTATCCTTGATGGCCTGGGTTACCATTTTCGTGACTCGAACAGCGTCGAGGAGGGACGACCGCTCGATTTTGTTTTCTCTAATGGTTATGATCGGTGAAGGTGAGCCGGGTTTGGCTTCCAGAACAGCTCGGACAGCTTCTATTCCCTGAAGTGTGCCCAACCACCGATCGTAAGCACAGGCAGGGCCTCCTCGCTGTGTATGGCCGAGAATGGTCACCCGAGTGTCAAGCTTCAACCTGTTGCTCAGTAGATCCTTCACGGATTCCGAGGATATCTTCTTCAAGTTGCGATCCTGTGCGCCTTCAGCTACGATTACGATAGTGCGGCGCTTGCCTCGTTTCCGATTCTATTCTCAAACGAGAAACTGGTTAGCACTGTATGCATCTTCGTACAGGAGCCGAGTATTTGATCAGCACCAACACGAACCTGGGTGATGATGTCACACATGTCATCTTCCCAGCCGTCTCGGGGAGGCCTCTCCGGGATAAACAACCAGTCTGCCCCCGTACTGATGGCCGACATTAGGGCCAGCCAGCCACAATGCCGCCCCATCACCTCAATCACGAAGCCACGTTGATGGGAAGCAGCCGTATCGAACACATAGTCGACAGCCTCACATATACGATGGAGTGATGAATAACAACCAACCGTAGCATCAGTTGTCGACATATCATTATCAATAGAACCTACAATGCCAACAATATTGAGGGAATCGTACGGTTTCGCCTGGTCCAAGGTCAATTCCCCCTTCTGAACCAACTCGCCCAATAAACCGGCCCATTCTCCACGGAAGATATCTGCCCCGGTCAAACTGCCGTCACCACCGCATACAACTAGCGCATCGATTCCACGCACAACCAAATTCTTAGCCGCCTGTAGACGTCCTTCTCGTGTCAGGAAGCTCATGCTGCGAGCAGAGCCAATCAGGGTACCTCCCCGCGACAACCAGCCGCGCACATCTTCCCAATGCATCCGCTTAATAAACTTCCCGCCTCGAACTAGGCCTTCATAACCCTCATGGATAGCATAAGCCTCGCAACCACAGTGGATAGACATGCGGATGACGGCGCGGACCACGCCATTCATACCGGGGGCATCGCCACCACTTGTGAGCACAGCGATACGGCGACGCTTGGAGAGCATAACTGAAGTGCTACTAGCGCTGGCAGTGTCAGCCATTGTGTTGGCGGACTGTTGGCTGAAGCTGGCGAAATATCGAAAAGATAGAATTCCCTGCGATAGTATGGTGTTTTATTCGTAATGGTTAGCAATTGAGATGTTACCTGACTATATGTTGGGCAAGGAGGGAGGTTGGCGGTGATGCAACGTTGTAACCCTAGGAGAATTCCCCCGTAAGACGCTAGCAGAGCATAGCAATCCAATGCTGGCACAGGAGCAACAATTAAGACAAAGACAATGGCAACTGGCCTTAATTGATGGGATATAAAGTAATTTCGTCTCACCCAGCCAAAAGACAAAGAGGTTCGATGACGGCGTCATGATGATTAAGCGGGGCTATTTCGGTGAGCAAACAGAAATCAACACCAGAAATCAGTGTATAAGGTGAAGTTTTCTGCTTCCTGCAGAAATCACTAGTCTCAATTGAGGTTAGTGCGGGGCAGAGCTCCCAAGCTTGGAAGACTTACCCAGGTTGGTCCGTGCATACCCTGAAGTCGGATAATTTTACTTCCGTTTGCCGTCGTCATCATCACATGATCATCGTTGCTGGCTCTGAACTGAAACTACATTAAGCAAAGAACATACAATGCATGCACATTGAACCCTCACTACGGGATTAACATACTTATAAGCTTAGTACGATTGTGCCGATGTTTCCGCTAACCCCCCCAGATTACACAATGTTTCCCTAAAGCACCAGCAGCTATGCACAGATACCACAGAACGGACCTTCAGGAAGCTCTCGAGGTCCTTGAACAACCCAAACCCAATCAACTGCCTCCCACCCCCCAGGCTGTCAAAATGGAGGAATCATTTCCTCTTCCATTGCGCCCCTTCATCCAGAAGTCAGCGAGAGAACCGGACTCGTTACCCATTCGAATCGCCCAGATTAATAGTCAGCGCGGCTCCTTTCGCAATGTCACTGAACAGAGCCTCCAAGCGGAGATAGATGCGCAGCGGGCTAGAGCGGCTGCAGGCCTGGAAGCTGAGGAAACTGAAGAAACTGAATCACAGGAGGTCAAGTCAACAGACAGGTTGGAGCAGTTGTTTAAAAGCAGGGCCGAAATTGTAGACTTTGTAGCGTGCGCCTTGCCCCCAGATATTTATTTTGTTCATGAAATCAAGGACTGCTTTAGGCTAACGCGACCACATATAGGCAAGCCCATGCTGAAGCCAACTACGCCCTTGACCTCGTGTCCCTGCTTATTTCCAAATATACACCGCGCCAGGCTGAGATTTCCATGTCTCCTTATCTCAAGCAAAAGGCACC
The DNA here is from genome assembly GCF_000003525.1 of Blastomyces dermatitidis ER-3. Classification (NCBI taxonomy): domain Eukaryota; kingdom Fungi; phylum Ascomycota; class Eurotiomycetes; order Onygenales; family Ajellomycetaceae; genus Blastomyces; species Blastomyces dermatitidis. Next base: position 907,828 of record NW_025544788.1, read on the forward strand.
ACTAGGTTCATTGGGCATCGATATCATCAAAACGCCAGAGAAGACAGAATCTGCTCAAAAGGAAATCGTCGATTTGTCGCGGGGTTGGAAGTTGGAAACCTTTGATTTTGCAGCCAATAAGCTGCTACAGGCTGCCTCCCGGCTGGAGCAGGAGGTTGCCGCGGAGACAAAGTACTGGGCGGACGTCCTAAGTATCAAGGAGAAAGGGTGGAAGATTTGTAGAATTCCGCGGGAAAGACAGACGTTAGGCGTACAATGTGGCTTCTTGGAAGGTTCGTTTTATTATTCTAAAGTGTGCCCTCGTGACTAATATCCATCGGCTAATTGAATTTTGAAAAGCTACGCCTACTCTCCGTGATCGTGGTCTTGCTGCCCTGAGACGAGGGGATGGAGGTGATCTAATCCTGGACCGCGGGCTACAGCCGTCCCAACCTCGTTCTCTACGGGTTCGTGTACAGCAACACGACCAAATAGTCGGATGCTCAAAGCTGATTTCCCTGGAGTTGGCGCCTGGTGACGACACAATCGAACACCGCATTCGTTTGGCTAGAGATGTCCTGTATGAAGAAGAGCTGTTCCATGAACTTAATCGTGAAGCGCGCACTCTACTACAACATGGAATCCAGAGCAAGGAAAATTTGATCCAGTTCCAGGCCAGCGATAATCAGCAAATTCTTATCGACATGGTCGGTTTAGATGCATACAATATTTCGGATCTAAACCAGCAGGAACATGCAGAAGACGCTCTAGCAGAGGCTGTGGCGCAATCTTTACGACTATTACTCTCCCATGCCCATCGAAAGAAGTACCGACGCAGGGCCCGAATTCCGCCACCAGTCACATTGAAACGCCGGCCAAATCCAGAATACTCCCTCATACGACCAATTGTCAGTTATCTGCAACACAAATCAGCGCTGCAATGGTTAAGATCTTTTCTTAGCACCATAACACGTACATTACAACTAGCCGGCTTAAAATGTAAACATGATGTCTCCCCGCTAATATTCGTGAGACTCCCACCCATGAACAAAACCATTCCCTCTCCCTCGGAGCCGGACACTTTGCCCTTCGTCGAAAGACTTGTAGACACTTTCCTCACACCACTTGAGTCCATCGTAACCGGCACCTTCCTCTCTCCAACCTCCAACTTCAAGATCCGCATCGTAACCAATATAAGCCCCAATGGGTACGGGACGGAATTCGAAATAGCAACGAACATGACTTCCGGCTCGCGCACTAAATCCAGTTCGTCCCGCTTTGGCCTCCGCGATGATCTCCAACAGCTCCTCCTCCACCGCTTCACGATCGATTTGGTATACCTTATTCCAACACTAGCGTGGGATACGGGTACGGAATCGTCTCCACCGCCCATCTCCTCGCAGCAGAAGCAAGAACAAGGGCAAGCGCAGGTACAAACAGAACAGACTCATTTCAACACCCCTGTCCAACCCCGTGCCTCACACCCAACGCCATGGACACCCACATCCCCTGAGAACGGGGAACTGGTTGCCTCCTCCCCCACGCAGCGCCGTAGTAAGAAGCTCAATATTGACCTGCGGCCAGAGAGGTTGACTATTCAATGTCAATGGTTAGGTGCTGGACTAGATGCTGATCTAGGAGAGGCCTTGGAGTCAATGGCTCGTGGAGGGAATGTAATATATTCATGGAGTGATGATGGTGGGGGTGAAGAGAAGACATTGCAGAGTATTATGGGCCTTCTGAGTCAGTGGGAGACTAGGCCTGAATTGTAGTTGATGCGGGCGGATTGGGAACGGGTGATTTGCAGCTTCTCATCTCTTTCTGTATGATTGGGTCACTGGGTCTTGTGTAACTTTATCAACCCTCATGGTCTGGGGGATCGGAGAGCTTTCTTGATATAAGGAAAGCCATATATGACTTAGTACATATTTACATTCAATACTATCCCATGCAATAGTATTTTCTGCACAACTTCGTAGCATGGTTACCCAATATATCAGGTTCTAGTTGAACATGGTTAGAGAAAAGCTGAGTATGGTTAGAAAGGGAAATGATATTAAAGATAAGAATTATAGAGTAGTTACTCTCTAGAATAACTAAATCAACTGAAAACACTTTCATTTTTTAAACATAGTCAGTATTGGATCGGCCTCCTCCGATGGCTGAGTAAGCGTAGCTATAGTTACCGGCTCTCGGCTTTCTTTGCCGAATTAGGGTCGACAAACCCGTGGCTGAGATCGAACTTCAACCTCAGCAAACAACCAGCTGTAACGTATAACCTGCAACAACGACAACAACAATAGCAACAGCAACATCTCGAAGTCAGCCCTTACATTTCGAAATTATTTTTCCCTCTTTCTCCTTTTTAGTTTCAGCAGGAGGACGCAGTACACCCACGCTCATGACATCAAGCTCTGGGAGTCTACATACCCAGTTACACCTCACAGCCAGCCAGCCTGCTGCTCTCTCTCCCCCCCATCTTTCATTCGTCTTATTGGTTTGATACCTGGATAAGACCAAATTTTGAGGCAACTTATTACAGTGCCGCTGATGGAAGAATCAAAGCATTAATTTAATCATAAGATTGTGAACCATCTGCTCTTCAGTAATCCCCCCCCAAAGACAGACACGCCCAGCCACTCATTGTATTTCCACAAACAACCGGCTGGGAGGAGGAGTCCAATCATCACAAGATAGGGAACATATATAAATATAACCCGTTATCTCGCCGGAAGAATTCTTGCGGTTTGTGACACTCGGCTTCTCGCATCAGTCCGCTCATGAGTTTCCGGCCCGGCATCCATCACCTCAACCATGACAACTCGATATAGAGTGGAATGTAAGGTTCTTCCTTTACGTTGTACTAGTATCCTTGGAACTTGAGTTCGGCTAACTTTCGACGCTTAGACGCCCTTAAGGTTGGTACTGAGCTTTTCCCGGTCTGCTGTACTGTTCATGGAGAGACTATAATCCCATGGCTAACTTCGCCCACTGTTCCGAGAGATAGTCTCATCGCAGGGACCAGTTAGTAAGTTTCTTTTTTCATTGCTATCGAACCTTCCATAGAAAATGACTAACATTGGGAATGGTTAGATTGAATGGATCAAGGTAAGATGCGTCGCCCATATTATATTTTTATGCGCCCCCCACATATCGTGCCCGCGCCGGATCCAAGCAACCATCATTTGGTTAACTATTTGCTGTGGCATAAGGCAATAGCTAATCTCAGCTATAGGGACTGCTCGCCGTTCCTTTCGTGCTACACTCGCAACCAACTGCGCTATACCAAGAGCACAGTCCCAACCTTGCCCAGCCAGCTGCTAAAACTCATGACCGTTATGTGGAGATCATGCATGATGTTGAAAATCTCATCAACGACCATAGTAATTCAACGCCGTACCTCCAAGACTGCTTGTCAAACTGACTAGCGATGTAAAACTTCAAATTCACTAATTCGTAATATAGTCAGTCACCAAAAGGGTAAAAGCAAACGTCCTTCAAAACTGAAGCTTCTAGTTCCTAGCATTGGAACTTTCTTCACTCCTCTACTTTTGGTCGATGCCTTCAGATATCAGGATAAGAAACGATCCATCAGCAGTCGGCGATTTGTGCCACCATCGTTCAACGATATTCGCAACATCCTCAACACAGCGCAACTCTTAGGCCTTATCAAAGGCGGAGGGGTTGACCTCATCACTTTTGACGGCGACGTGACACTCTACGACGATGGAGCATCACTTACTATGGACAACCCAGTCATTCAACGGATAATCCGTCTCTTACGCCAGGGGAAGAGGGTCGGTATCGTAACCGCTGCTGGATACACTGAGGCACTCAGGTATTACGAGCGTCTTCACGGTCTGTTAGACAACGTGAAAAACGACCCAGGCCTTAATGAGCACCAGCAGAATAATCTTATAGTAATGGGTGGCGAGAGCAATTTCCTGTTTAAGTTTGACAGATCATCCCCTGATTTGCTCTCACCTGTCGAACGGAGCGAATGGCTCCTGGATGACATGAAGCTGTGGCAAGAGGAGGATATCACCGAGTTGCTGGATATTGCTGAAACTGCACTCCGTGACTGCATGGCTAAGTTGAAACTTCCAGCTACCCTTGTTCGCAAACCGCGGGCGGTTGGCATATCTCCACTCGAGGGCAGCCGTATGCACCGGGAGCAGCTCGAGGAGACGGTTTTAGTAGCACAACAAACGGTTGAATTTTCATCGGTAGGCGAACGTCTACCGTTCTGTGCGTTCAATGGTAAGCCAATGATATTCCTAGCAGCTTCCAAGAGTTTTAGGATCGCTCCTTCTTGTCATTGTATTTCCACAACTAACGACTGCTCCTAGGAGGAAACGACGTATTCATTGATATTGGCGATAAATCTTGGGGTGTGCGCGCCTGCCAACGTTACTTTGGCGGTATTCCGCAGTCCAAAACTCTGCATATCGGCGACCAGTTCCTTTCTGCGGGCTCTAATGATTTCAAGGTATGATCCACCCCCTCCCAATTTGCTCCGCGTGTTGATAACCTAGTTCTAACATCGTCTTTGCTGCCCATATGATCCTTGCAGGCCCGCCTTGCATGCACCACATCTTGGGTATCTAATCCCGGTGAAACGGTGCAGTTACTAGATGAGCTCGATGAATTGGAGAAACAACATCATATCTAAATGATACCCACACATGCTTTGATCTGTCTTTCCAGTTAAGAGTGCAGGATATTATGTTGCAGGCTGCTCCCTAGCTTCAACGTTCCGGGAAGGAGCTTTTATGGTTCATATGTCAACGAGAGTCTTGTTGCGGCAATTATATTCCCAAATCTAATGAAATCGACGAATGAAAGTTTCTCCATACTTTTGTAGCCGGAAATGAGTTTGTTCTGTAGGTCAACGTTCTGAACGAAGGACACCTCTTTCCTCTGTCCATTGCACGAGTCAACGTAATATCTACTACCTTATTCCCCATAATGTATGCTACCCTTCGGACTACTTCGAAGTACGTACATGTAGAGAAGCCACGTAAATCTATGAATTCCATTCCTTTCCTTTCTCTTTCCCCAGTCAAAGAGACGACATTCTTGAAATACTTCTTGAAAATCCAAGTCCAGTTCCACTCTTTCTCAATCCCAACAAACCACTAGAACGAATTCATCCCGGACATCCACCAAACGCCGACCATATAAGCATCTTCTTGATCCTCCTTAAAAGTGCCTACCAAGCAACAATAAAACCCGTCGTGTGCTGCTCACTCGATTGTTTCCGCCCACAGCAGAGAATGGAATTACAGATCGTTATCTGTGTCCGTGTTGACTACTAACATTTTTAATTTACCTGTTAAACCAACATATGATACTCTTCGTTTTCTGGCATGTGACGACCCATTTCATTGAACAACTGTGGTGGATTCGATAAAGTTTTGCGAATTTCAAGCAACAAATTGACAGTCTCGGTATTCCGGACTTCTCGGCGTACTTTAGTGGTGTCATATTATTATTATCTACCGAGTCAATATCAACTTTGTCGGTGTGAAGCAGTAGCGGGATAACTTCCTGCTTCCCATATTGTGCAGCATCGGATAGAGGTGTTCGACCTATATTGTCCTCTGAATCAACATCGACTTTGCTAGTGTTAAGTAGTAGCTTCATAGCATGGCGGTGCCCATATTGTGCAGCATAGGATAGTGGTGTTCGACCACTATTACCTCGCGAGTTAGGATCAACTCTCCGACTCTCCATTATTAAACCCAGCACAAATAGCATATGACAGTGGTGTGCGACCTCTGCTATCTGATGCCACAGGATTGACTTGGGGATTCTGAAGTAGCAGCTCAACAACCTTCTCATTCTGTTCATATTCAACAGCAAGTGACAGTGGTGTGCGGCCCAAGTTATCCTATGAGTTAGGATCAACTTTGTACTTCTCAGGCAGCAACTTGACAACATCTGTACCCGGTCTAAGACAAATGACCTGTGACAGCAGTGTCCGACCATTGTCATGCTTGCTGTCTAGCGTCCATCTTCTGGTTTCCAGCAGGAAATCAATGAGTGTCGGGGGGTGATACAGTGCGGCGCGTGCCACGGATTGCCGGCCGGTACGAGATCGATCGATCGATGTCCTCGCACAAACTTCGGGCGAGGGTTTGGATGTGAGGATTGTCGGGGAGAGCTTTTGCCTATACTTCTATGAATGCCTTGATGGTTTTGTTCCCCCTGGTGCTCACTATGGAAAAAGGGGTACTCCACCTCCTAGCTTCGTCGTCGAGATATGACAGGCTGGACGGGTGAATTCTGATGAGATTTGGCAGATTGTCCGAAGCTAATACAAACATAACAACTGGCCTTGACAAGGTAGTCAGTCATCATAAACTTGAAACCATTTGTCGCCCCTGATAGTTGTAATAAAGTCCTCGTGCAATATTCCAGCTCCCGCTGCTACGTCGGCGTGATACAGCACACTAGTATAAGCATATACCAAAAATGGAAATGCTTCTTCCATTGAAGAAATCTTCCTCCATCCTCCGGAAGGAGAAATGGTATCGGTTTCAATGTAATTGAGACAACACTGCTTCAGTCGCTCGTGGCTTTGTCCTAGGACGTCAGTTCTCAGGGCGGGCGAAAGTAATTCCAGTCCATCCTCCGCAAGAAGAAAGTCCTTCGCTGACTGGTGTATAAATTGAATTGCATAGTGAGTTCTTCGGACATGGTTTTCTCAGCTATTTAGCCCTTTGGAGCATTTGAGAAGAAATTTCACTGTTATTATCGTATCAATCGGGGTAAATATGGCCCTCCTCCTGTAACTATTTAGGTCCTCAACGTTAAAGTTTGTGCCGGATAGTATCGCCAAGTGTAAATCTCTGGGCTTCAACGGCCGCTTTGCAAAAAGCAACCACTGCATGCAGAGCAGGAACTCTTCGTTTTTGTTTTTATCCCACGTCAAAATATCACGGAAGAACTGGTGCAGGTTGGCTTGCAGCTTGGTCTGCTGTTGATGTGGAGAGCAACCTTTTCACCACAAGATCAACCCACATGAATATGCCTGAAGCTTTCCTCCAAAGTTCGTCTCTAATTTCCTTTGCAGTATTACCTTTACTGATTCTTAATTCCTTGCTATGTATTTGGTAATGTCGTCGGCATGACCCGCCTGGCGCTCGAGGTGAAGTTCAACGTGGCAGAGGATGAAATATTGGGGTAAATATTGGGGTATTTAAATATTTAATGTCGGCTTGCAAAACAAACCCGAAAGTTTCCATTTTGCTTGATGGCAGATTTCACCGATAAATGATGAATGAAGAACTTCACTATTTCTCTGGCTCCTGACTCATCGCACTCATCCAACGCATCAATGAAATATATCACAGACAACATCCCACGGGATACTGCATCTCTAAAGAGATCCTTCAGCAATTCATCGTTCCACTCAAAGTTGTCCATGCTCTTCCAAGTATCAAACTCGGCAGAGCAAAAAATTGTGTGAGCTGCGGCAATTTTGTGAAAAGCTGTAGCAACAAAGATCGGTACATTCCAACAACAGTCTTCTCCAGGGCGGCGCCTCGTGCGCGGAAAAAGAAGAAAATGACAGTTCTGTTCTGTATCTTCATCGCCTGTTTGACGATGAATTTCATCAACGTCGACTTTCCCGCCCCAGGTGTTCCCTTGATCCATAAAAATCCATGATATGGATCATCAGAGGCACCCAAAACCAGTCGCGATACTCCGGCGTCTTCAGGAGCCACCCACATGTTTCTGTGTGGGCAGTCTTGATGGACAATGGACATCAGGCATCATCTACTTGATCAAACTTCGACGACTTTAGAATCTTAGATATTGCGCCTTTGGAAAGGGATATTTTCTGGCGTTTGTTTGGGGGACAGATATGGAGAAGTTGTTAGAAGAAGCGTTACACGTACTATTGTCGTATTCTGTTCTAAACGTACTTCTTGGGTTTCAAGTTTTAGAAACCGGCAAATGGAAGAAAAGCTGCCTCGCATATGCTGCTGCTGCTGCATATCCCATGCCATTTATTATTTTTGTGGGAATCGCAGTAGTCCGATATATCACGGATCGAGGAAATGGAAGTCGGTAAAAACGCCTGCTGCCTCCGTCTCGAAACACAGAGCGTCGCACTGCTCTGCTTTCCGATCCCTCTCCACAGCAGCCTTTATAACCTTCTCCTTCTCGCCAGTTGCCATGTTTTCTCTGTGCACCTTCACATATTGTATGTCGCCTTCGTTGTCCTCGGGCCGTTGGACTTGCTCCGAAAGATCGCATCCACATTCATCGCAAGTATAGTTAGAGAGTCCAAGTGGATGTATGCCGGCTTGAATAGATGATCCCTTGAATAGATGATCCTGGCCTCTGCCAGGATATCTATATTTTACGAGGCCTCGTTTTGTTGTGTCGATCATCTGGATGGCCTTCCACACAGGATCGTCTCTCTCTCTGTCCCGTTGCGATTCCAAGGCGTTCACAGCAGCTAGGAGCACTGGTGGCGGTGGGGATAGGGAATTGGTACATTTGAAGCTGTTGACTTCCACTTTTCCACGGTCATATTGCACTGTGCCTGGATACCCATTCGCTCGATTGCCGACCACAGCATCCCCAAGACGGACCGTTCCCCAATCAGTCCTCACAGGAACGCCGCCGCCGATACCAACGAGCAATCCAAATTTCACATTTTGGAATGACATTTTCATTTGAGCGACAACATTAGCCGCAGCCGTACACCCAGGAGTGCTAAGCCCTGAAATAACCACGTTGTACCCATTGATGCTGTCAAGGTGGTAAGCATTGCTATCGTTCCGGGGCTGGGTTAGGCGTTCATGCTCCTCTCTAGCATCTCCAATGCGGCAGTTTGCTCCACCGGCAATGGACAGATGCATGCAACCGTGTAATCACGATGTCTCAACCTCAATTTCCGCTTCGACACAGGGGCATCCGTCCGGCCATTCGCAAAATGAACTATAGTCATTTTCCGTCCCGCCAATGGCTGCGTTGGCTCCTTGTAAACTCTGGCACTGTGGGCGTCGAGGGGCTTCGGCTGGCGAGGAGGCAGTTTATGTGAAGGCTGGGAGGTCGTCTTTTAAAATTCAAGAATTCAAGGCGGTCTCACTCGTTTGCTGGGTAGTTTGAAACGACTGACTGATGTCCGTCTCACCGGAAACAGTGTATTTCTTAGACCATGGCAGTGGAGTTACAAGATCTTGGGATGTGAAGGAAGCAAGGGCAAATAAATAAAAAAAGGAAGTAGGGTAGTATGCCTCACTCGACTTCAGGGAGGTCATAACGCAATTCAACCAACATGTCGTCTGCGTACTCTCTATCCCCAGTAATTGATTGATGAGTTGGCAGAGTCAGTTTCTCAATAATGAGCTAAACCTGAGTCTGATGGTATATCAGAATAGCTTAGATCTCTTGCAATTCTCATGATATTCATTGCCACCTTCCAACTCAATAATCTTCATGATATAGATAGAAATATGCTCTATTCATGTCTGAATCTGCTCCTGAAGTAGCTTCTTTCATATCTTTTCTCATATCTGTATAGCTTCTGCACAGTTCTTGAGAGCTTCTTGACTGTTGCTTTTTACTTTATTAGTTAACTAAATCATGTGAGTTCAATCTTATTGAGATTAGAGATTCGAGAAGTTGAGATATCAGAACAATTACCAAATCTTATAAATTTCATATATATGATATTAAATATAGTGATTATGAACAGAGATTTTATTCTTCTGAATAATGATATTTAAACAGGTAATTTAACACTCTTCTACAGAGAGAAAAAGAGAATTTTAATTTGATATTAATATCAATTTATTTTTTCTCTAATTCATAAAATAGCTTTTCTGTTTCTTCTTTTATTTTCACTTTAACTGAGATTCAGATAATTGATATAACTTTAATTTTCTCATTTCATTCTGACACTCTCGCTGCTGTTTTTTAATTGATTTTATTATTATATTCAAAGCTTTTGCGGCGTGCGCGTGGATGCTATATGTAGTAATTAAGGTAATCTAAATCTTGTCTGATTCTTCTAAGAGAGGGGGACGTACGACCTCTTTTCTATACAAATAAACATGCTCCTTGCCATCGCGGAAGGAGTGATTGCAAGGTGCAATCATATATACAAACATGCCCATTGCAGTCAAAGAAGGAGGGATCGCGGGGGCTATAATAAGAAAGGAGATAGTAGGGGCCTAAGTGTGTATAGATGTTTTCATTTTCATTCTTTTTATTAAATCAGATTTTTATATAAGTTTGATTATTTTCAATTCTTCTTTTTATCATACATATCAGATTCATGCTGTTGGTGTGAAAGGACAACACCCACTGCATTTCCTGAATGTGTTCACAGGAGATCTTGACAAATGTTGAGCTCTCTCCATATCAAGTGAGAATGGTTTGCTGGTGAGCTAGTGAGTGTAATGAGGAGCTGGCACAATAGATACAAGGGAAGCGATGACTCAAATCACTAAGCAGAGAATGCTGTAAGTATATTCGTGGTGTGTTATTATGATTTTGTTTCATTCTTGACATGAAGTCGGATGAAAAGTCGTTGGTGTTCGCCAGATTGATAAGAGCTCTTATAGGGGCCTTCCGGCTGATTGATAGGGGCTGCGGCGGTCCCCAGCCCTAACAACCCCCGATAAGGTTAGCGATCGCTGATAACTCCCGTGCGTTGTCACATGGGATGCGGCTCTTGTCCACCGCCAACGACGACAGAGCAGACATCCAACGTACGTCGTACGTCCAACAACGTTTAACGACATCCATACCTGCCCAGCAGTTACTCCACCTTCTCTGGCATCGACCGATCTGCAGGTTTCATCAGTTACAATCAACGTTGCGGCGGATTCAGAAGCAGCCTCTCGTTCTCTGCTAGCTGAAGCTGGCACAACGTGGGCAGTCTCACGGCGCCGTGACTGGACCCAGTTAACTCTAATTTCCCCCACCTTGGGGACCGTCATAGGTGCCCTCAGCTAAGAAATCGGAACAAACTCACTCTACTTCTTTTTTTGTTTTTCCACCTCAACTATGCCGGACAACGAGCTGGACAATGTCTACTCCATCCGCCCACATCTCGATCTCTTCACATCTAGCATCCCACAGCGCCTCTGCTGCTCACGACCCTGCCGGTCTACAATTTGAGGATCACAGCATCATCGATGCTAGCATCAAGCAGGATGTCGGGCCTACGCTCCATCCCGGCTCGACGTCATCTGGTTCCCCCACCGAGTCTGTTACTCTAGACCCACTCCAGGCCTCTTTTGCTCTCCCGTCCTCGACCATTTCTTCTTCTCACTCCTCCGCCCTCATCTGCTCGCATGTTTCCCCCACCTCATCGCTCCTAAGTGACACCTCCGCTCTCCTCGCCATGGCGTCCTTCGCCGGGCGTGTGTTCGTCTTTCTGTTCCATATCGTCCCCGGCGTCCTGTATTGGGTTATTACTTTCACCACAATCACCCTCCCAACTTGGCTATTTACGCTGTTTTCAATGAGCCTGACGTTCACCATGAACTTCACAACACTGTACGTATACCTCACTTCAAAACCCGCCATTGGACATATGTTTCCTTTTTAGTTTTGCTCTTCCCGTAGCTAAAATGGTGCTCATAATCAGTCTCGTCATTCTGCTGGTCCTTGTGTCGACGATCAGCTGGTTTGTTCGCTACCGGTTCCTGAATATGTACTCCCGCCTTCCGCCCGAACCTCAACGAAAGGAACCTCAAATCGATCTTTTCCCAGATACCCAGGCTGGTGACTCGAAGCCCGGACTAGCCAACTATCTAGACGAGTTCCTCAGCGCAATCAAAGTTTTTGGATATCTGGAGCGCCCCGTTTTCCATGAATTGACACGCACCATGCAAACGAAGAAATTGATTGCTGGGGAAACTTTGTTGTTGGAAGAAGAGAAAGGTTTCTGTCTTGTGGTTGATGGTGCTGTTCAGATATTCGTAAAATCCATTCGAGAGAGCCAAGATAAATATAGGAGAAGCCCCAATGCGGATAGTAACGATGCGGAAGAATCAATGGAAGAAGAGGAAGAACCTAGCGATCGCCGACATCAAGGGTATCAATTGTTAACAGAGGTCAAAAACGGGGCCTCAATGTCGTCTCTATTCTCGATTTTATCCCTTTTTACTGAGGATATCAAGCTGCGTCATAGTGAGGACATGGAATCAAGCACCTCGAGTATTGACCCAACACGAAGTGCGCCGCCTATGCCAATGACCTCCCCTCCTTTGGCGGAGAGTCCAGTAGCGCCTCATTTCCAAGGATTTAGAGAAACGCCTCCACGAGCGAATGGAAACCCTGCGCCGTTACCAGCCGTTCCGCATCTCGCACTTGAAGACAGCCATACGTCCTTCCAAAGTGAGCCTCACGCGCACCAGTATAGACCAAAGAAGACGAGAAAGCCGAAGGAGAAGAAATCCGTCCACCCTGACATTGTAGCACGCGCAATGGTCGACACCACGATTGCCATCATACCTGCAAGCGCCTTCCGCCGTTTGACCCGAGTGTATCCTCGAGCTACAGCTCATATCATCCAAGTGATTCTTACCAGGCTTCAGCGGGTCACTTTCGCGACGGCACATTCATATTTAGGCTTGTCAACAGAGGTCCTGGGCATTGAGAGGCAGATGAATAAGTACACCTCATATGATCTTCCGAATCATCTCCGCGGCGCCGCGCTAGATAGACTCAAAGATAAATTCACAAATGAGAGGGATCGACTCGGCCCAGAGGAAGTCACAAAGGGCATCGCGCTCCACAATCCCTCGGCGAGCGGAAGGCGCCGATCTAGTAGCTCTTTGCGGAAAGATGCCGCATTGTATGCCAAGATATCTGCTGCCCAAGCAAGGCATTCAATACACAATGCATCCCATGCATCTGAGAAAGAAAGCAGTGGTGTGAGTCCTGGTGATTTACTTTCTACAATTCAACTTTCTCGATACGGTCCTCGATATGGATCTGAGCGCCTCAGGGGCTTCACACATGCCCATGAATATCCCCCGCCTTTAAATAGCCCTAGGGAAGCATTTCCTTCACCCGCCCAACAGGTGAAGCCGCAACCATTCAGCCTGTCGGCCCAAAGTCCCCAGTTTCATAGACAAGAGTCGATCGATGAGGATTTTGTTTTCCGTGAATCTATTCTTGATTGTATGATGACGGCTCTCGGCCTTACAGGAAGCACGAATGATGCGTTACGAAAAACCCATAATTCTGGAGAGGCATCTCCTCAATTAGTTTCGTATGATTACAAGCGGCAGAAGGCCGTCTTTAATAATGCGTTTGGTTTTATCGACCCGTACGATTCTTTTGGCGATGCCGACTCTGAATCTCTCATGTCGATGTCTGTGACCAGTGCTGGTGGAACATCGCCTGTGGCCAACCTAAAAGCAGAGTTGCGGGACGAGATCGAAATTGTATTTTTTCCGAAAGACTCTTTGCTTGTCGAGCAAGGAGAACGCAATCCGGGCCTTTACTATGTGATAGATGGATTCTTGGACGTTGGAATACCGGTTAATGAGAGAGGGGAAGACCTGCTGAACTCGCCTGATGCCTCCCGCCTTCAGTCAAGTGGGTTATTTGAACCTCTTAAGCGACCTGCAGCTTCTCGAGCTTCATCCGCCATCCGGGGTGGTCAAAGCCAACGGAAAGGGCCCACTAGGCGCAAATCTTTATATATGGTAAAGCCTGGCGGCATCGATGGATATCTAGGGTCTATTACTTCATACAGATCATTTACCGATGTTACAGCGAAAACGGACGTCTATGTTGGCTTCTTGCCACGGGCATGCCTCGAGAGGATTGCTGACAGACACCCGCTTGTCCTGCTAACCATGGCCAAGAGACTGACCAACGTTCTTCCTCGCCTCATTCTGCACATCGACTTTGCTCTGGAATGGGTTCAAGTCAATGCTGGAGAGGTTATTCATCATCAAGGCGACGAGAGTGATGCGATTTATATTGTCCTCAATGGTCGACTTCGGTCTGTTTGGGAAAAAGGGGATGGGAATGTGAGCGTCATGGGAGAGTATGGACAAGGCGATAGTGTGGGAGAGCTGGAAGTCATGACTGAGTCGACCAGGCCTGCGACCCTTCATGCCATCCGCGATACGGAATTAGCGAAATTTCCCAGAACGCTCTTTAACAGTCTTGCACAGGAACATCCCAGTATTACTATACAGATCTCGAAGCTGATTGCCCAGAGGATGAGACATCTTATCCATAATCCGCTTATGGAGAAACCTACCGACAAGGGTACGCACGAAAGCGCCATGACTGGGACGTCGACTTTGAATCTCCGCACAGTTGCTGTGCTGCCAGTTACAGCTGGAGTTCCAGTTGTTGAATTTGGAAACCGTCTGTTGACTGCCTTCAACCAGATCGGAGTCACAAACGGGGTAGCTGCTCTACATCAGGCTGATATTCTGAATCATCTTGGACGCCATGCATTCAGCAGGATGGGTAAATTGAAGCTCTCTCAATATCTAGCGGATTTAGAGGAGAGATACGGCATGGTACTTTACATCGCGGACACAAATGTTAATGCGCCATGGACCCAAACTTGTATTACCCAGGCAGACTGCATTCTTTTGGTCGGGGTCGCTGAAGGCTCTCCCAGTATTGGTGAGTATGAACGGTTCCTTCTTGGAATGAAAACCACTGCTAGGAAAGAGCTCGTGCTCTTACATCTAGAAAGATACTCCCCGCCAGGCCTAACCAGACAGTGGTTAAAAAACCGCATGTGGATTAATGGCGGACACCACCACATTCAAATGTCGTTCCGCTTAACCACAGAACCTACTCATCCTGTAACCAAGCGCTTCGGCACTGTGTTGAAACAGAGAGTTCAAGTTCTGCAAGCTGAAATCCAAAAGTATACTTCTCGTCGCATACACCAGACCCCACTCTACTCCGCCACAACTCCATTCAACGGTGACTTCCACCGGCTCGCCCGCCGACTCTGCGGCAAATCGGTTGGACTAGTTCTAGGAGGTGGAGGGGCACGGGGCATTGCCCACATCGGAATCATCAAAGCTCTAGAAGAAGCCGGCGTCCCCATCGATATCGTTGGTGGTACATCGATAGGTGCCTTTGTTGGCGCTCTGTACGCGAGAGATGCGGATGTCGTACCCATGTACGGTCGTGCGAAGAAATTTGCCGGCCGCATGGGAAGTATCTGGCGCTTCGCCCTCGACCTCACCTACCCCTCCGCCTCGTACACCACCGGCCACGAATTCAACCGCGGCATCTTCAAAGCTTTCGGTGACAGCCAGATGGAGGACTTCTGGCTCGAATTCTACTGCAACACAACAAATATCAGCAAATCGCGCAACGAATTCCACTCTTCCGGCTACGTATGGCGCTACGTGCGCGCATCGATGTCTCTCGCCGGCCTGCTCCCGCCCTTGTGCGATGAGGGCAACATGCTGTTGGACGGCGGTTACGTCGACAACCTGCCCGTCGCCCGCATGAAGTCACTTGGGGCAGATGTCATCTTTGCCATTGACGTCGGCTCCATCGACGACAACACCCCGCAAGCCTACGGCGACTCGCTATCCGGTTTCTGGGCGCTCGTCAACCGCTGGAACCCGTTCTCTTCGCTCGCTAACCCACCCACGCTTTCTGAAATCCAGGCCCGCCTCGCATACGTCTCCTCCTTCAGCGCGCTAGAGACGGCGAAAAATACGCCTGGCTGTCTCTATATGCGGCCGCCGATTGACGCGTTTGGGACCTTGGAGTTTGCTAAGTTCGATGAGATTTATCAGGTTGGGTATGCATATGGGAAGGAATTTTTGGAGAGGTTGAAGAATGAGGGAGGGCTGCCGTTGCCGGAGGAGACGGAGGAGAAGAAGAATTTAAGAAGGACCATGG
Source organism: Blastomyces dermatitidis ER-3 (assembly GCF_000003525.1). Taxonomy (NCBI): domain Eukaryota; kingdom Fungi; phylum Ascomycota; class Eurotiomycetes; order Onygenales; family Ajellomycetaceae; genus Blastomyces; species Blastomyces dermatitidis. The sequence goes on from NW_025544788.1 coordinate 923,689, forward strand.
CGCCTAGGAGGGCTAGTATTTAAGCTGTTTCATTCTGTTTGATTTCTATTAAGTGCGTCTCGCATATATGTACGTGTACAATACATTAGAATGTGTGGCGCATGCAATGGATATATACCTTCCAACAAATCACTATTTTGTCATGGCTGGCTTCTACGTCATTTTGCAAGCTACACTGACATCCCTGCTCCCCACACTCAATTGGAGCGTTTCTGTGTTTTTTTTCGCCCTTTCTTATTTCCGTTTGTCTCTTTTCGTTTCAATACCGAGCTCACTCTGCACTTTTCGAGTTTACTTTTGCCTCAATTCCAATGGTACAGTTTATCGATAAGAATGATGTTCTGCTGAGCACTTCCATACCTTTCATGACCCTTCTCTGATGTATGAAATAGGTTTAAAAAAACCTCTGCTAGGGTAGACGCGTACCAATAACTGCATCATTAGGAAGGTCGGCGGATGATAGTTGCAGTTTAGAATTCCTGTATATCATGGAATGGTGAGTGATATAGCTAAATACATCGTGAAAGGGAAAAAACATATGAAGGACAAAACAGCCTAAGTCGTGCTGGGTACTAATTGGACAACAGAAAGCCGAAAGGAACGTGTGAGTATATGAGTACAAAGCATGCAAGTAAACAAACAAGTCACGCCAAAGCACGGTTCAAATGATGTAGGTAGTCAATGCTGGAGTGTGGAGGTAAAAAAAAAATAATAAAAATAATTAAAAAAAATAGGAAAGGTGGAATGATGATAGTAGCCATACAATAGTTACTGGTTGTAGCAATCCTGCGTGTCTCTCGCTCACTTCACCGAATTTTCTCGCTTCATATGCAGTTATGGCTAGATATATAAATCCCTGCAGACGCCGTCTCGTCCACCAGGTGACTACCCCTATGGCGTTTTCCGCGGTGACTTCGAACGCGTCCGAGTTGCTATTCCATTATCAGACCTTGGTTGCAGCAGCGGGCTCCCAGACTTCTTCTTGTCCGATATCCCCCCTCGCTTGCGAAGGCCCTTTCTGTCTTCGAAACCCTTCTCTTGATGTACTTCATGCGCCTCTTCCACCTCCACCTCTTCTTCATCATCGGAATCTTCAATTCCCTCATCGTCGTCATAATATTCCTCCCCTTCGCTACTTGTACGGCCAACGAGCATACCCATGCTCGCATCCGTGCCCTCTCCCGCAGAAAAGTTCGCTGACTCCACCTCACTGCTATGGCTTCCCCGTCCTGAAGCTGGCTCCCAAACTCCCTCCGCATCCATTCCCGAACCACGTCTAGATGACCGCGAAGGTTCATGAATTCCAGGTGGATGATGCGATGGGTTCTGATCCCAACTGCGGGCAGCCTGGCCGGTACCGGCACCGGCTTCGCCACCACTGCGGCTAGGGTCTGTACATGGGCTGGCGGCAGCAGCGTTGGCGGCTGCTGCCTCTTGGATTCCTGCGAGAGCCTTATTCGTTTCGCTTTCTTCCCCGTTCAAGGCGCCGCAGGATCCGCAGCGCCAGTGGCCAATCTCTTCCAGGCTGCGAATGCCCGGGGCAGCCTGTCCGTTCACAAGGCGGCATTGGGTGCATATGAGTGCCAGGCGGTTCTTTGGAAGGGTTTCATCCTCGCCTAGTAGGACGTCGAGAATTCGATCGTACCAATGAGGTTGTAGTGAGCCAGCGTGTTGTTGGTGGGGTTGGGAAGGGGGGAAAGCATTAGGAGCGAAGCCTGGCTCGTCGACTGGATGTGGAAGGTGCTGAGTTAACTGTTCTTGTTGACGCGGATTCGGGTTTAAGTTGGATGGGCCTGGCGTGTGGCGCGGATCGGGGATGGGGGGAGATCGAATTGGCGATGCCGGCACCGAGTCTGGTTGGACTCGTGGGATATTTGCAGTTGGAGGTGGAGGGATCCCCGTTCTTCCACCTGTGCCTGGGAGTGGAAGTGACGCTCTCATTCGCGGATCCCTCTTCTTATTAGCTGCTGCCCCCCCTGCTCCGGAAGCTGGGCCTTTGGGAGAGTCCCCGCCATATTTTTCTAAAAGTTGCTGGGTGGAGTTATACTTTGTAGCCTCCTTTAGTTTCTCGATGGTTGCATCCCGCTGTTTGTGGAGCTCATCGAGATGATGTTGCGTGCCGGAAATGCGGTACTGGTAATATTTATCGAGGCCAAGGCGCACGACGTAGATCCTACACAAAAATTAGACTCTGGATCACAGCAACTCGGTGCAGAATTAAAGAACGCACACAACTGGACCACCTGCCACAGTGGAATATTCACAGGGACCCCAATTTTGCCATCCGAGCACTAGTATGACGATGATCGAGTAGAGAAGGTATGCGAATGAGGTGTACAAGGTCCACAAGACCCTATATCGTCGAGAACGTTGTCTGTGGCTGTCCAGCCGAGTAGTTGCGCGCGTAATCTTCGCAGATAAGCTGGACAGCGTCTTTTCGAACTCCGCTGGTGAAGTACCGGAACCCTGCGATTGAATGAAAGAGTCAACATGGGAGCTCACGAATCAGGAGGAGCGGGGAAGGAGAATCGTGGTTTTACCTTCCATGGCCAGAGGGACACCATGCTTGCAGGCCCTCTATATAATTAATCTCATTTCAGCACATTATTCTGGGGGTAGGTGGGCGTGTAAGAAGGATGTTTGATTCCTTAGATGCTATATATGTCACAGAAATGATATGGAAGAAGAGGTGAAGTCGAGCCAGCTGATTGGCTGGTAGTTAGTTATAGTAATGGCTTAGTCACCATTCCAGTTGGCTGCCTAGAGAGAAAGAAATTTAGGCCTTTCGCTGCTGAAAAGGGATAGTTTTGACCGTTGATATGATATTGTTCTGAGCCATCCTTCGTTATCGGATTGTACGATATGTAAACTGAGTGGTGTGCATCTCAACTTTTCTGCTGCCGTGTAGTTTCCACCTCATCTGGTTCTTTCAAGCTGAAGATGAGTGATCCCCTCCCTACCTTAAGGACTAATCCTTTGGTGCAAGTGCTCTTGCTTGATCTTAAAAATTCTACACCCTCTGTCGCAGAGAAACTGCCTGCAGAAACAAACAGAAAATTTCGACAGGCCTGAAATAGGGAATCTCGCTTCAAAGACACGTTTTTTCCACGTATTAAAATAAAAAAATAATGTTGTAGAAATCCTCAGTAGGTGGTGTATCCATAGACTGCACTAGTCATCCAATGTGCAGTGGAGGTCCAGGGAAATTCTCATAGGGGGAACTGAAAGCGCATACCTGTTTTGCGCCCCCAGTTGGGCGATGTATATATGTTTCAGCGCACTGCATCTACGACTCCTGATGGAAGTCATGAATGAAGAGCACTAAATTCAGATATCCTCCACGGGGATTTTCTCTTTCAGTCAAAGCCAGTGGGTGGAGATACAATCTAGGAGTGGCCACCTTCAAAAGGTGAGCGTCTTGTGGGCCCATCCCTGCACTAGTCAAATCAGCGTTAGGCTTGCAACCTACGTTATCTCTTTTGGTGACAGGCTCAATGCCTGCCAGATCATCAGCGCGGTGAAAGCCCAAAGTTTAGGTCCGATATCCCGGTTTTGGCTATTAGGGGATAAACTCTAGTTACAAGCTCAGCCAGCCACAACCTAACCACAAAGTCCGACTGTGTACGGAGTAGGTAGCCCACGGACATTGGTGCTGCTCATATATACCCTGAACCCATGGTTGAATGGGCGAAATCTTTGTAAAAATCGATTTTGTTAATAGTTGCGCACACATGAACAAATATCAGGTCATGGAACGACAGTGATCATTCAACATGGTTGGGATCACGGTTTCCCTTCTTGTCTCTTATTGGTTCTTGTTTTGCGATTTCTGACAACTTCAACTATCTAACCAAACGCCGAGTTTTCTCAATATTTGTCCTCACATATGTATTGTTGTGCAAGAAAAGCGAAGAGATTGTCACGACAAACCAATCTACAGCGTGTATGGGGATCGGAAAGGATCGAGCTAACTACACTTGAGACAAGTGTGGGCCCGCCCGGGGCTCACTTGCATCATTCCTATTTAAGTTTAGTTCAGTTTCGTGCCGCAACTTAAAACATGCTTAAATCAGAGATCTGCGTGAGAAATGGAAGTATGGCTTTGTTTATTTATGTAATCTCTTTGGGCAGATGAATCCCTAGTTTACTCCGTAGAGAAAACCATGTCCTCATGTTGACAAAATTACTATCAACTTTGATATACTATTATTTTGTTCCAATCTTTTCTATATGTTTATGCTAGGTCTGGTCTCTCTTACCTCTCGATAAGCAAATCTAAGTTCTAGTTTACACAGCCTGTGGTGAAAGAAATTATCAGACAAGGCTCAGGCTATGAGCCAGCAGCAAACCAAGCCCTTCATCATGATTATCACTTTCGGCCATTATTAACGCAAGCGGGAGGTGTCCAAGTCTAGCAAGTAAGAGGCCACACACCTGGCGCATACCCAATATTGCCATCATCTTTCCGGATCAGCTTTAGGCAGTTAAATAAATATATGCATCTCAAAGCACAGTTACACTAATCTTTCGCACCAGTAAAAGGTAAAAGGCAAATATTGCATGGGCTGTTCACACTTCTATTTCAGGGACACACCAATATCATGAAACATCATTACAACCCTTTTCTTTTCATTGATCTCCAGTCGGTTGGCTCGGATGTACATGTACATGAGAAATGGATGATCCCAGGTACTCTGTTCCCCAGGGTTCATGTGAGATATTGGGCGAATTTCCACATTCCAGCAAGAATGTGACCTGATAATACTATCACATTTAGCGTCACTCATTGCCCAATTGTAGGTATCTAAACTTATGTGCGTAATTCTCATCCGCTTGACACTGACGAATGTAAGTGTTAGCAAGTGAAAGGGGGAGATACAACGGAGCCAGCTAGATTGCAGGGGGAAACACACTGTCACTGCTTCGTAGGCAAGTGCTTACCAAGGCAAACAAACCGCAAACAGACTGCATTCCTTGTAGACTTGCTGTTTTATAGACATGCACTCAATTACACCATCAATATAAACCTGAATACACAGAAAGGAGCTATCATTGTGGGGCTGAATCTAGAGACTGTAAAGGCATTAAGAAGGAAGCAGGAACGTTCCCAATGGACTGTAATCAGCTGTTAGAATCAATGTCTATAGAAAGAACAGCTAGCAACTCATTTCCCCAACATGGAGAGTTCAAACCTTATCATTGTCAAGAGAGAAACTTCTTCCTATGGAAGCCAATCCGGAAGAACCCCACGAAATAATAGTATGATATACATAAAAAGAATGGCATGGGGAAAGCTCATGATTTGATACTGTACTGGAAAATATTCTGCACATTCGTCGAAGCATCTCACAGCAACATCCTGAGATAGATGAGTGGCAAGGCGTTAAATGTATTATTGGACTGGAGGATTGCTACCGAAGATCAGATAGGCAGGGAAACGGACAATCTCGCTAAGGTCCTGATGTCATATATATATAAGATATGAATGGAGTATAACTTGACGTGAACCCTCAAATTATAATTAGTAGAAGCAGTCGTGTGAAGAAGGCAAATAGTGCATGAGCGCTAACAAGTGATGACACAGGTAAGAGCCTCCCTTCCTAACAAAGGGTGTGGAAAGACAAAAAGCTGTTGAACTATTCTTGGTATGAACTAAATAGTTTTTATTTAGCCGGATATTAGTTCATGCTAGGAGGGCGCACATAATTGAATTGGTGCCAAGTTGCATAACTTTTGGTTAAACTAGTTTAAGCGAGGGTGCTCACTCGCCTTGGGTTAACATTATTTTAGGTTAGGGCTGCGACAACTTAACTACAACCTCCTTGACAAACAACAATCACCACCAAATCAGCACCTATGTATCCGTTTCCCAGCCTCCCTTCTCAGACGCCATTTTGGAGGAATAATTCTTTGATGGAACCCTTTTCTAGCGCTATATCCAGTCGGTCCCAGAGCCATTTCCGTTGGTGCCTATGGAACCTGGTCACCTTAACGATATGCAGCTAACCTTCTGCCGCTGCGTTGAAGGCGAGCAGTCACACGGAAATTCACAAGGACCAACAAGGTTCATCTCATTGCGCGTTGGCTAATTGGACCTGGCCATGTCCATGGGCAGCAAACAGAGCGCATTTAACTCTCTCGCCGACAGGAATTGGTCAGGCGCTAAACGGTCGGAGTACCCTTGGCGCGTATCTCCAGCCTAGGATTCCCTGCCATGCATCCAAACGGGGGTGGTTCAAATGGCCCATTGGTCATTGATCCCCTTGAGGTGGTAACATAGCGGGAAGTGAGGCAGCGGGATCTGGTCGATCCAAAACATGGCGGGCGCTTAATAAATGCGTGTCTTATGGGATCGCTCCCCCGCTTTTCAACGAACTTTTTTTCAGGCGCTGCTACAGTTGTGCTTCAGCTGATATATCGTTTCGTTGGATTCTTGGAATTATTCCTTTTGTGAATTGTCGGATACGTCCCAATATCCACGCTCTTTTGCTCTATATACATGTCTTGTAGGATAAAACTACTGTGACATGCTAAACGCCCCGTTCTTTTATGTCGAGCTATTGATTGACTTCGCCAGTTATGAAATCTCTTCGACGCAATCTCAAAGTCTTACAAAAACCATTTACCAATGGATCCAGTAACATATCCGCGAGTTCCACGCTCATTCATGACGACGGTGATAAAGAGCATTTCGATGCGCACGAGGACCCGGATAGTAACAACGATGACGGCTGGAAAGGGCCTATTGGACTAAATCTTCTTCATGAACCCGAGAACCCTCGTGTTGATCTTATTTTCGTTCATGGCCTAGGTGGTGGCTCGAGGAAGACCTGGAGCCTAACGAAAGAGATGAAGCACTTTTGGCCGAAGAGTTGGCTTCCAGAGGACCCGGCATTCAAGGATGTACGCATACATAGCTTTGGGTACAGTTCCGATTGGCACAAGGGCAAAGATAATGCAATGAACATCCTTGACTATGCTATGTCATTACTCACGGCGATAGAGCTACGCCCAGGCTTTGGTACGGAAGATGTATGTCTTTCTCCTCTCCTGAAATAGGTGTCGTGTCTGCTAACGGTAGAACGATCGTAGACCCCTATAGTTCTCATAGGACATAGCATGGGGGGATTGGTTATTAAGAAGGTAGGTCCTTCGATGCTCTGGAAAACGGCTGGAGCTAATATGAAATCGTAGGCATACATGCTTGCTCGATTAAATCCACAGACGACGATATAGCTAAACGGATTTGCACTTTTTATTTCATCGCCACTCCGCATTTGGGTTCTGATTCGGCCGAGCTTTTGACCAAGATTTTCCATGTCGCGTACGGTTCTCGTTCCTATGTCTCGGATCTTGAAAGACGCTCGTCAACGATTATGGACATCAATGGCCAATTTCGCCTTTATGCAAGCGATCTTGAGATTTGGTCATTCTACGAAACTATGCCTCTTACCATGGGGTTTTTCAGTAAAATTATTGTTAGCAAAGACTTTGCCATACTCGGATACCAGTCGGAGAAACAAATCCCTATGACTGCTGATCACCGGTCAATCTGCAAATTCAACACGGCAGCTGATACGAACTACAGAACTATTCGAGATGCTCTCGCATTGACCGTTCGTGGTCTTACAAAATCAGGTACATATCTCCGTGATCATCTACCATGAGCTCGACTGAGCGATTTATCTAGGCCAACGGTTAAAGGAAAAGCGAAAGTACGAACAAATGAAAACTTTAAGAGAATACTTGGGGGTGTCCTCAGCACCAAAGGAAGACCTGACTACTGTCCAAGATTCTCGTCTACCTGGAACCTGTGAATGGCTTTCCACGACAGCTAGCTACCTTCGGTGGAGAAACAATTCCACCAAGGGCCCATCCATTTATTGGCTAAGTGGAAATCCAGGGGTCGGAAAATCTGTTCTCGCGGGCTACGTGATCGAAATGCTAGAAGAGATGGGCTCAGATGTCAGTTACTTTTTTTTTAAGTTCGGAGACGGTTTGAGATCGAGGCTGAATACCTGCCTCCGGTCAATCGCTTTCCAGATGGCGAGTAGGAATGAAAGGGTGAAAGATATGCTACTGGGAATGCATTCGGATGGTGTAGAGTTTGATAAAGGAGATGAGCGTACCATATGGAGAAAGGTATTCCTCTCCGGGGTATTTCAGACTACCATTTCGCCGCAATATTGGATAATTGACGCCCTTGACGAGTGTGCCGATTTCGCTTCCTTTTTCGGCCTAATGCTAGCTAAACTGGATGATTCTCTACCGCTTCGTATCCTAATTACAAGCCGAACAACTGCTGGCCTGCAGAGACAGTTTTCTAGTCTTGGCAGTGAGCGCCTTTTTTGTGAACAAATTTCTGCAGCAGATACACTGCATGATATCAGAGTGTTTGTTGACGACCAGTCAATGTTGCTCGAGGTAGACTCGAATCACAGGGTTTCTTTGGTTGAACGGATTCTGGAAAAATCGAATGACAGCTTTCTATGGACGGCAATAGTTCTCCAAGAGCTACTAAAAGTTCACGGTCAGGAGGATATCAATCAAGTGTTGGAAGAAGTGCCTCAAGAGATGGAACCACTCTATCTCAGAATACTTGAATCAATGTCACAGACAAAACATGGAAAGCAACTGGCCCAGGCTATTCTAGCTTGAGTAATTTATGTTCTGTGACTCTTAACTGTGCTGAAGCTTGAATCAGCTTTGAATCTTGATCTTGATAATATCTTTCTATACTTCAGAAAGAGTATCACTGACATCTGTAATCAGCTCATCAGTATTGATATCTTTGATAGAATTCAAATAGTGTATATCACAGTAAGAGAATTCCTCGTAAAGGGCGGGCTCCAGTCTGAGTTCGCAGTCGATGTAGAAGAAACACACACCCGGATAGCTAAAACTTGCCTTGTCTACCTGACGGGTCCAGAGATGGACCCTCCTCCACCCCGCATGCGCACTCCTACTTTAGTCGAACGGAAAAGGAGATCGGAATTTGCAGTATATGCCATTCACTCATTTTCGGACCACCTTGCTCATTCTAACCCGGTTGCCGATGAAGTTCTTGACCTTCTGGAGACATTCCTGGGCAAGAATGTACTCTCCTGGGTGCAGGCTATTGCCGAGAACCAAGACCTCACCCCGATGTTCAGTGTCTCGAGGAACCTTAGCACGTATCTTGACAACCTTTTACGGGCTCGGCGTTTGGAGGATAGTAGAAGCCAGGTTATTCGTGATTGGACAAAAGATCTCATCCGGATCGCAACGAAATTTGGTGATGCTATGTTGAGCTCGCCCTGTGCGATTCATCGGGTAGTCTTCCCATTTTGTCCGGTGGAATCTTCAGTGTACGGAGCAGCGGTCGGCGACAAGGGTGCTTTGACTCTCGGAAGTCTGAGTACCATCAAGCGATTAGAGACTTACCAGTTTGAAGACAACCAAAGAAGTCTGTGGAATAGAATGACGTCTTTCTTTTTCGTGATATTACAGTTTGGACTTACGTTTCTCAGTTGGCTGGCGATTTTTTTTGGCATGATATTCCAATCCCTTCCTAAAGAATCAAAGATGGACGAGCCAACAGACACCAGAAACAATATGCTCTCGATCGTTGGTCATTCGAACGCTCGGTGGGATGACCTATTTTGTCGTATTCACTTCACCGAGGGCGCCAGAGGGACAGTCATAGCGCGTGGAGACGAATACTTCGCAGTTGGTTTCGAGTCTGGTTTATTTAATTGTCCTTTACCATGCAGCTACTTATTTACCAGCAGTACAGAACCCTTGATCATGACCAACAGCCTTTAGAGAACCTGGTATTCAAACCTAGAACAGATCTAATGGCATCACACGTACGCCCAGTTTTGGACTACGGCACTGTCAGGATCTGGAATATTCGCAACGGAGAGATTCTCTATCAATTTGAGCTCGTTGAGGATATCTTCTGGCTGAGTTTCTACAAAGATTATCTTTTGGCTGTGGGGCGGCGCGGGGGCTGCATTTCATCTTGGAGCCTGGCTGATGGATCGCCCCAAGCTGCTCAGGCATTCGATGACCTTCGAGGAGGAAGCGCGGTTAGAAAGCGAGGAAGTGTTTCTTGCATATCAATCTCGCCTGACTGGAAAACATTAGCTGTCGCTTACCACAGCGTTGACAACAAATGCTGGCCTATTACGCTCTGGGGCCTCGAAGACGAAACATACATTGGGAGATGTGGAAAAGAAGGCGGTGAAATGGATGTCCGATGTCTTCTTTTCAATCCAGATCCCAATTGTGGACTCCTCGCAGTATATTACAATTCGGATCCCGATGGAGAACTCATTATTCTCAACACCTCTACCAATATAACCCTCCAATCGGTCCCGGTAGCGAAGGGTGTCAAATGTCTCTCGTCTAGTTCTGATGGCCATATACTCCTGCGTACATGTAAAGTACGCGACATCGTCGTTTATGAATTCAAGACGTTAAATGTGCTATACTACATTACGACAGAATATTTGGGTTACCACTCCGCTATCTTCGGAAACGATAATCTACATTTTTTTGAATTCAACGAACGCTATTGTAACGTGTGGGAGCCGGTAGTGCTGAGCCAACGCCGGCCGCCGGGCACTGCCTGGAGTAAGCCCACTGTGGAGTCTGTGGTGGCCAAAGGACTACTTTGGATTTGCTCCATGACCGTTGATTCAACTGGGAAATTTGCGTTTTGCGGCACCAACGAACCAACGATGCCTCTGTTCTCCAATATGAGCTGGAGACTGGAAGCCTGGTGTGTCCGTTCTACAAGATCGGTGACAACGTTGTCCATGCTGTTGGTTGGTGGCCGGAGGGCGACGTCCTTACAGCTTTCCATACAAAAGATTATGAAAACGGCTGGTTAGTGTCTACCAAATTAAAGAAGGCTGCACAATGGGAAAAGCACGGTTGGGAAGCTGATAGAGAGGGAGGCTTCTTGGTAAAACTCCCACCTGACCAATTTTACACCTGTCAGCTTTTAATTAGCCCAGACGACGGGAAATGCCTTCTTGCAACCAAGAAAAATTCCTACCTCGTATCTGTTATTGGGGAAATACAGGTTATAAAGGAATTTGGCCCGGTACAATGGATTCAACATCCGTTCTCACCACTTCATATCATCAGTGTGGCAGAAGGGACTGGGAGCGGAACGAGTGTCATTAGCATACACACCTGGAGTGACTTGGCGCTCCTAGCCTCTGCTCACCTTGACGTTGACCTCTGCCCTTCTCAAACCTCACCTACGGACTTTTATACCACATACGGGAATCAAATGCTTGTCCACTTGAGAAACCCCGAGGCTGGTGATCTGAAACCCGCATACTGTTTCGACTGGTCGTTTCTAGAAGCTGGCATCGGCCCAGACGAGTTTGTCCTACCGTACATAGCGCCTATTGCCCTATCGGATGCTATCTATCTAGTGCTCGGGATTTGTGAATCGAAACTCGTTTTCTGCAATAAGGATGGATGGGTCTGTTCTTCGCCACTAGAAAACATCCACGGGCCCTACCAGCGCCATTTTTTTATTCCTAGGGACTGGATTGACGAGAGTCGTGCTCTATATGCTGTCACAGCGAAAGGTGATCTAGTATTAGGTCGGGGGATTGAGCTTGCGGTTGTCAAGCGTGGTCTAGAATATGTAGACAGGTCTGAAGAAATAGTTGAGGTTCTCGACTTCAAGTCTTTGTCACCATCCATTGAAACTCTGGTCGAGAAACACACGGTTAACATGGTTTCTATGACGATACGAATAGGATAGATGACTTTCGCTTTGCCTGCCGGATTGTCTATCGGAGGGCTGTGTTCGTTACTAGTTACTTTCTGGGTTATTTTACTGTTTCGAGTCACCGCGTTAGATTCCCAAGGTTTTCTAGTAGAATATATAGTAGAAGAGAATATAAGTAGTTGCATAACTGACTTAACCCAATGGTGTAACCCTAGTTATCTTGATGAAAATTAATAAACCACTTGGTGCTGAATCATATTTGGGCTGGGGCTCCGTACTAATTAATGATACTTAGGGGCGAGTTAACAACCTCTAATTATTCAATCAACAGAGAATTATTCTAAAGCAGCCAGTAGACAGGGGTAAGAGGAACAGATGGATTCGAGGAGAGTCAATATGTACGAAATTCAAAAGTTGAGTTTGCTAAACGAATGGGCTTGGATAATGTAAGAAAACATAAAAATTGAAGCAAGCTCTTGAGATATCAACTGTCAAGAAATAGGGGTGCTTGAAAAAAGGGGTTTATGGGAAAACTGTGTGCTTAAACGATATTAACAGACGAAAGGGGCCTAAAGGAAAAAGTAGTAAGTGACGGGTGCTCCAGACCCTTACCCCCGACCCCGGGTATTCACGTCCACCCATGGACGAACACGCAGACAACGCTACATCACCACACAACACGAGTTCTGCTTCTTTGCCTGAGCAGCAAATGCTCTGCTCTGCATGCTCAAATTATCACTCTTGGCGATCAGACTATCCAGCTTCTCTCCCTTCCTCAAAGCCTCGTCGATTGTCCTGTGCATCACTCTCTTTACATCATCGAGCTGATCCTGGATTTCCGTAATCCGATCATCCAGGGTGATTCTTCGAACGTTATTAGGTTCCTGGTTTGCGCGAGTAAGATACGCATTCAATTCGTTCTTTGCCAGGGCAATAACTTCCTCTCGTCTCTTGGAATCCTTCGGGTCAACCTCTTCTCTCGATTTCAGTGTCAGAGCGAAATCGACGCCTATCTTGCTCTCCAGCTTCCGACGGACATATTTTACTATAGTCTCCGCCGCTGTGTCCTGACGATTAGGGCCGGTGTCCGACCTATTGATAGGGAGATTCTCATACTCAGCGGATGTGACGAGGAAGGTAGCAACGCCGTTTCCCGGGTCGAGGAAGTATATGGTCCCAATCTTTTCTGTGATCTTGGTAATAACTTTGGGCTTGACGTTTTTGCAAAGTTCTTGGGCGGTAAATGCGATCAATTCGAGCTGACTACAAGGAGGAACAAGAGAGGCAAGAACTTAGTGTTCATGGAACAGCCAGAAACACAGTTGGTAAAACAGAAGGAGAAATGCCTGCTGCTCACCTTTTCCTGATGAAGCTGGTCATTAAGGTATTGTAAATGGAATCTGCACCATAGAGCTCAACGGGAGGCCGGGTAGGATCCCTATTATAATCAGGTTCACGATAGGTTCGGAAGAACTATGCAGTGGAAATGGTATTGATTAGCAGGGTCTGTAATAAGGGGTCACGCTCAAGCTCGAAAGCAACATACCCCAATGTAGACAAAAGGGTTAGTAGTGCTCATGGCTGTGATTTTATTACGCCGTTCTCATACAAGGTTGCAAGTTATTTAAGGGTGCTGAGGTGCGTTGTCAGGGGTTGTTGATTTAGGAGCTGTTCTCTAGGTAGAATTTAAATGGTAAAGTAAGAACAATAGCGTATATACAGTAGCCCAGGATATGGGATGCTCGATGCTCTTCCAGTATCTCTCACCGGTATTAAAGGGGCTGTTGGTGTGCTTGATATCAAGATCCAGGCTGCCGGATTCGTCTGATGCTGAAGCGGTAACGTTTGCGCCTCCCAACCCTTTCCCGCCACCTATTGCCGTTTTCAGCTGGTACCAAACAATAACCGCCAGTTTACGCGGGGATCGCGCCTATGACGACTGCCACTAACCTGCTCCGGTTTAGGGAAACGTTTATTCCTGCTCGATCCAATATCAAATGCTATCAGCAGTGCCTGCATATAGTTGCCTCGACCCCGACATCCCAGCTCAGCTTCTCATAGCCATTTCTTTCTCTGAGGTGAGGCTGTATTGGTAGCCCTTTAGATAGCCACCGAAACCTTTGCTATATCGATCACCACGCTTTTACGCCTTTCCGTCCTAAGCCCCCATCAGCCAAAAGCCAAAAAATATGGCCCCCGTAACCCAACCAGCGGAGGAACAATGGCTCTCTCAGCTAGCCGCCATGAGGCAAGCCATGGCAGACCTAAACCTCCCCAAGACAGGAGACTCAATTCCCTACGGGCAGGATCTCTGCCTCGACGACGATGAATTTTCTTCCGCACCTGAATCGGTTGAAGATTTGTGGGATATCATAAGCGAGGATGACGATGACGATAGAACAAGCGACGATTCTGATGTGATGGTGGATAGCAGAGTGAATGGGCAGGAAACCCCGAAACAAAAAGGGATGTACAACCACGAATGGCTTGAAGACAAATGTCAGGCGGTTGCAGCGCGGAATTCTAGCCTCAATGCCTCCGAACTTAAGCAGCAACTCATGTCTGTGCTGGCCGCAGATGCCTCGCCTGACGAATTACAAATATCATTAACTGAAATTGTAGGATTCAACGATTTGGATTTTGTCATTGACCTCATTGCGCATCGACATCAATTAACCTCACCGGAAGGTTTACATGACCATGAGCATATACTTAGCCGGTTGCAAACTAAGAGCCAGCGGGAGGAGTCCTTACGCCGACAGGACTACGAGCATAAACACGCAAGATTAGCACCGAAACAGGATCGTGAGGGGCCTATCTATCCACATGTATACAAGTCGCATCAGGCTGGGAATACCCTCTCAGTCAATGGGAGAAAGTACGGTCTTCCCATTGGTAGTAGACACATTGAGGAACAAAGATATACAGAGTACGCCATTCCTGCTGCCAAAGTTGGAACACTTGGTGTTGGGCAGAAGTTGGTTGCTATTTCAGAAATGGATGGTCTCTGCCGGGGCACATTCAGTGGATACAAGTCACTAAACCGCATGCAGAGTTTGCTCTATCAGGTTGCGTACAAGACAAATGAGAATATGCTTATCTGCGCACCCACTGGTGCTGGTAAAACAGATGCTGCCATGCTGACTATTCTGAATGTGATTGCCAAAAACACCACTCCCAGCCCTATTGAAAACCAGGATGCCACGGAGTTTGCCGTAATGACGGATGAATTCAAAATTGTCTACGTTGCACCCATGAAAGCCCTGGCCGCAGAAGTAACGGAGAAGTTAGGGAAGCGTCTGGCCTGGCTTGGGATCGAGGTTCGCGAGCTAACTGGAGATATGCAACTGTCCAAAAAGGAAATCGTGCAGACTCAAATCATCGTTACAACCCCGGAAAAGTGGGATGTGGTAACCCGCAAGGGAACTGGTGATACGGAGTTGGTGCAAAAAGTCCGCTTATTGATCATTGATGAAGTCCATATGTTGCACGACGAGCGAGGAGCTGTGATAGAATCTCTTGTTGCGAGGACCCAGCGACAAGTTGAGAGTACGCAGTCGCTGATTCGCATAGTAGGACTATCTGCTACCCTGCCAAACTATATCGATGTCGCAGATTTCCTCAAAGTCAACCGGATGGCGGGATTATTCTATTTTGATGCTTCGTTCCGACCTGTGCCCCTTGAACAACATTTTGTTGGCGTGAAGGGTGACCCCAAAAAGTCCAGAGAAAACTTAGATATTGTCTGCTTCGAGAAGGTTCGAGATATGCTTGAAAGGGGTCATCAAGTCATGGTCTTCGTTCATTCTCGGAAAGAAACTTTGAATGCTGCACGGCTTTTGTATCAGATGGCAGTAGAGAACCAGTGTGCAGACCTCTTTAGCCCCTTAGAACATAAAAATTACTCGCAAGCGCTACGAGATGTGAAAACAAGTCGTGGTCGGGAGCTTCGTGACCTCGTCCCCAAAGGCCTTGGAACCCACCACGCGGGAATGGCTAGATCGGATCGCAACCTCATGGAACGTCTATTTGCTGAGGGCGTGCTAAAGGTCCTGTGCTGTACAGCGACTCTTGCCTGGGGTGTCAATCTTCCAGCTGCCGCGGTCATCATCAAAGGAACCCAGCTATACAGCGCTCAGGAAGGAAAATTCATCGACCTTGGCATTCTAGATGTCCTTCAGATATTCGGTCGAGCTGGTCGCCCTCAGTTCCAAGACACAGGTATTGGCTTTATCTGCACAACGCATAACAAATTGCAACATTACCTGTCCGCCGTAACTTCCCAGGAGCCCATAGAGTCGAGATTCTCTCGTAAACTGGTTGATAATTTGAACGCCGAGGTCTCTCTGGGAACTGTGACATCTGTTTCTGAGGCTGTTCAATGGCTTGGATATTCGTATCTGTTCGTACGCATGCGTCGCAATCCACACAGCTATGGAATTGACTGGGCTGAAATTCGAGACGATCCCCAACTTGTCCTTAGAAGGCGAGATTTGATTATCAAAGCCGCGCGCACCCTTCAGAAGAGCCAAATGATTATATTTAACGAGCGAACTGAGGAGCTTCGCGCAAAGGATGTTGGTAGAATTGCTAGCCAATACTATGTATTGCAAACGAGTGTGGAAATATTCAACGTCATGATGAAGCCGATGGCCAGCGATGCGGATGTTATGAAAATGATCAGCATGAGTGGGGAGTTTGACAATATCCAGTCCCGGGAAAATGAATTCAAAGAGCTTGAAAGGCTCCGTTTAGAGGCGTTGAAAACGGAGGTTGAAGGAACGATTGACACCGCCCATGCGAAAACCAATATATTACTTCAGGCCTACATTTCTCGAGCTAGGATCGAAGATTTTGCCCTGGTGTCCGATTCAGCCTATGTGGCTCAGAACTCCGCGCGTATTTGTCGCGCCTTGTTCATGGTTGCTCTGAATAGACGTTGGGGATATCAATGTCAAGTATTATTGTCCACGTGCAAATCGATAGAGAAGCAATTATGGCCATTCCAACATCCCTTTCACCAATTTGATCTCCCACAACCGATCCTGAAAAACTTGGATGAAAAATTCCCAGCATCATCCATCGAATCGTTGAGGGACATGGAACCGCCTGAAATCGGACAACTTGTCCATAACCATCGCATGGGGACCACCATCTCGAAGCTGCTAGATAACTTTCCAACGTTAAGCGTGGAGGCTGAGATCGCTCCACTGAACCGTGATGTTCTCCGTATTCGTCTTTATCTATATCCTGAGTTTCGCTGGAATGATAGACACCACGGGACTTCCGAGCCTTACTGGATCTGGGTTGAGAACTCGGAGACATCTGAGATTTATCATCACGAATATTTCATTCTGAGTAGGAAAAAGCTCAACGATAACCATGAGATGAATTTCACAATCCCTCTTTCTGATCCATTGCCTAGCCAGATATATGTTCGCGCTATCTCCGATCGATGGCTTGGTGCAGAAACTGTTACTCCTGTCTCATTCCAGCATCTTATCCGACCGGATACAGAAAGCGTGTATACGGATTTACTTGATCTGCAACCCCTTCCGGTGTCCGCGCTTAAAAACCCCATTCTCGAGGAGATATATGCGCAGCGGTTTCAATTTTTCAACCCTATGCAGACGCAGATATTCCATACCCTTTATCACACACCTGCCAATGTTCTCCTCGGTTCGCCAACGGGCAGTGGTAAAACTGTCGCCGCGGAGCTAGCAATGTGGTGGGCCTTTCGCGAGAAGCCAGGCTCCAAGGTTGTCTACATTGCACCCATGAAAGCCCTCGTTCGAGAGCGAGTGCATGACTGGCGACGTCGGTTGACTGCGCCCATGGGCCTGAAGCTAGTTGAACTCACGGGCGACAACACACCAGACACGAGAACAATCCGCGATGCGGACATCATTATCACCACACCTGAAAAATGGGACGGAATTTCTCGAAGTTGGCAAACAAGAGGATATGTTCGTCAAGTCAGCCTAGTTATTATAGACGAAATCCACTTGCTCGGCGGTGATAGAGGGCCCATTTTGGAGATTATCGTTTCCCGGATGAATTACATTGCCTCTCAATCCAAGGGCGCCGTTCGGCTACTTGGTATGTCCACGGCATGCGCCAATGCTACCGATCTTGGAAATTGGCTAGGTGTTAAGGAAGGACTGTTCAACTTCCGTCACTCTGTCCGACCAGTTCCACTAGAAATATTCATCGACGGCTTCCCTGAACAGCGTGGCTTCTGTCCACTAATGCAGTCGATGAACCGACCCACATTCCTTGCGATAAAGAACCATTCTCCAGAGAAACCCGTAATTGTCTTTGTAGCGTCTCGGAGACAAACACGTCTCACCGCAAAAGATCTGATTAACTTCTGCGGCATGGAAGATAACCCACGCCGGTTCCTTCACATGTCTGAAGACGACTTGCAGCTGAACCTTTCTCGCGTCAAAGATGACGCGCTTAAAGAAGCGCTCAGCTTTGGAATCGGTCTCCATCATGCCGGTCTCGTTGAATCGGACAGGCAATTATCAGAAGAGCTTTTTGCGAACAATAAAGTCCAAATCCTAGTTGCAACCAGCACGCTCGCTTGGGGTGTTAACCTTCCCGCCCATCTGGTAGTTGTGAAAGGGACACAGTTTTTCGACGCGAAAATCGAAGGTTATAAAGATATGGACCTGACTGACGTTCTTCAAATGCTGGGCCGTGCTGGACGTCCCCAGTTTGATTCTTCAGGTATCGCCCGCATTTTCACACAGGATTCCAAAAAGGCTTTCTACAAGCACTTCCTCCACACTGGCTTCCCTGTAGAATCTACCTTGCATCAAGTTCTTCATGACCATTTGGGAGCAGAAGTCTCCGCAGGAACCATCACAACGAAACAGGATGCTCTGGATTACCTAACTTGGACATTCTTTTTCCGCCGTCTGCATAAGAACCCTTCTTACTACGGCCTTGAAATTTCCGCCGAAGAACACAACACCATGGCGGCGCAGCAAATGGCATCCGATTTCATGATAGATCTGGTCGACAAATCTCTAGAAGAACTTGCAGAGTCCTCCTGTGTTTTATTGGATTCTGCAACTGGTTATGTGGACCCGACTCCATACGGCAAGATAATGAGTTATTACTATCTTTCTCACAAAACCATCCGATACGTCATGTCTCATGCAAAGCCGAACCCAACCTTTGCCGATGCACTCAGTTGGATGTGTTCCGCCACAGAATTCGACGAACTCCCGGTGCGTCACAATGAGGATCTCATCAACGCTGAGCTGGCGCAGAATCTTCCCCTCCCAATCACCACGATGGGTTCCTCACTACCCATGTGGGACCCACACATCAAAGCCTTCCTCTTACTTCAGGCGTTCATGTCCCGCATCGATCTGCCGATAACCGACTACGTGGGCGACCAAATCTCTGTTCTTGACCAAGGCATCCGTATTATTCAAGCTTGCATTGACCTGCTTGCCGAACTGGGTTACCCCAATGCATGCACCATGATGATGACATTGCTCCAATGCATAAAATCTGCCCGTTGGCCAGATGACCACCCTCTCTCCATTCTTCCTGGCGTCGACCCAACAATAACTGGCGAAACAGCATCCGGAAAACATCTTCCCTCGTCTCTGCCCTCCCTGCTCTCCCTCCCCCAATCAACTCTCACTACCCTCCCACGCACCCTCAACCTCTCCCAACAAACATCCACGCAGTTCTTAAAAGCCCTATCCCTCCTTCCTACCGTCTCAATCTCCCTGTCAGAACACTCATCCGCCGGTTTGACATTATTTCTCACGCGCAAATCTCCCATCCCTTTGCGCGGTGCACAGCGGAAACCCACCACCCAAGATGGCGATCAATCGTTCCGCATCTACGCGCCACATTTCCCAAAACCACAGACAGAGGGCTGGTTTGTGCTTGTTACTTCCAACGCAGATTTGAGTGCCGGGGCACGTGAGGACATCCTCGCTCTCAAGCGGGTTTCCTGGGCATCTTCGGCTGGCGCTTCTCGGGCAAACGGGCGGGATTATGTCGTGGCGAGAGCCAAGGTGAGGTTTCCAGAGGGGTGGAATAGAGATGCTAGTCGCGCCGAGGGTGTTGAAGTTGGTTCAGGAAGTAGTGGTGCTGTTGAGAAGGGTGAAGACAAGGGCACGCGGGAGGGCAAAGGGAAGGATATTAGGGATGGGTTGGGGGGTGAGAAATTGAATGTGAAGGTTCGCGTGATTAGCGATGCGTATGTTGGGTTGGAGTGGAGTATGGTCTGTTAAGTATTTGTAAATAGGGGCGACAACAATTGGGTGGGAGTCTGGTGCATATATGAAACGTGAAACAATGCTGTGTTAGAAAGAGGAGTTCATGAATGATTCAACGAATCAAACACTTTCTTTATGAGATGTTGCATCAAGGTATCTCAAGAGTGTCAACTTCTTTGTCCCCAGTTTGACGCCACGTTAGTTTGCAGTTAACGATGAGAATCTAATTAGATCGAGGTCAGAGGTGAGGTTTCGGGCTAGTTAAGCCGCGTGTTTTGACAATGCTAAAGTATATATGTATATATATACCAGAGAAATGGGCTATGCAAATGCTATTGTGATAGTAAGGGAAGATGAAGACGAGGAAAATTTGATAGAAAAGAGAATATACCTCTAGAGAATATAACCATCGCCTTTCCAGGATCACTACTATAATATCATTGTATTCTTTTTATATTTCAAAACATCCGTTAGGATGCCCAAACACGATACCCGTCCAACGCAAAACCGCTAGCTACACAGAACATATATAACAAAAATCATCCATAATCAAGCTTTCACCGTCCAAAAATAGAAATCCATCACGGCCCGGCCCCCCTCCCCCCCCAAAGCAAACAAACAAAAAAAAGAAAAAAAAAAAGATTCCCGCCAATCATACTCCAATACCCCAAAATAAATAACTATATAAACTCCGGCTCCGCAACTTCAATCGGAACTGCCTGCGACTTCTCCCGCTCGTGGCCCCTTGGCGCCGAAATAAGCATAGGCGTAGCCGACCTCTTGTCGCCAAATCGCTCATCAGAATGGTGCAACGAATCACTTCGCATCGCGCTCATCGGCACGATTACCTGCTTTGGTTGTTTTGTCACGGAAACTGAACGCGCGACTGAGACTTCGATGGTTTTCATGGCTTGGCGGTTGGGATTGATTTTGGTGCTCGGGGGTGGTCGGGACTTGGGTTTTGGCCTTATCCGGGCTTGTGCGTGTGGTGGTTGGACTGGGACGGGCGGCAGAGCAATGGTGGGGGATGGAGCTGGAGGTGGTGTGGGCGGTTCTCGCTGAGGAGGTGGTGGCCGCAACTGCGGCAGCCACTGTTCAATATCAATTATTGGGTGGGGGCGGATCGGTTTGTTAGGTTTTGGCTCAGATTTTGGTTTGGATTCTGGATGCGGTTTGGTGGGCGGGGGTTGCAGCTCTTCCGATGCCATATGTTTGGGGGGGAAATCGTGAGGTCCTTGTGCAGCTGAAACAAAGGGTTCCTCGGACCGGGTTATATGGAGTCTTTGGGGTTGTGGGGGGGTCATGAATTCGGTATATGGTGCCTCAACCCTGGCTTCGGACTTTGGATCTGACTGTTTAGGGTAAACGGGCGTCTCTTCATTTGTCATTCGCGTTGAAGGGGCATAAGTCTGCTCCGTTATGGCAGCAAACGATTCCTCCGATCGAATTGTTCGTAGCCTCTGGGGTTGCAGCAGACTCTTGGATTTGGTTGGTGGCGGCTCAGCCTTTGCAGTGGGGTTCAGTATCTCCCACATGGGTTCATCAGTAGAGATCGGTACGGGCTTTTTGTAGGTGAATGGCACAACTTCATCCTCCTCGGATGATAAACTAATATCAGATGATGATGACGATGTAGATACCATTGACAAATATGATGCCCCTTCCGATACCCACTGACTGCGAGAGCTTGAAGATGTCGCCATGGATGATGTCCCTGTCTGAGGGAGTGTGCTGTCCTTTGCAGGCATGGACTTCTCGTTCAATTCTCTGTTAGGCGATTGCGAAGTAGCATTGGATAGCTGCAATGAGACATTCGGGCGGGGGAAGTTTGTGTTATGGAGTGCCTTAGTCGGCTTGGATGTTGGTGCTGCAGGAAAAAGGGTAAATGCCGGCGACTTTGTCAGAGCTGGAGAGGTTGCTCGCCTGGTCAATGGTATTTCGGTGTGTCCCAATTCATCCTATTGCATCATTGGTTAGCGTTCAATAAAAAAGGCTTGGGAAAAACCAAAATATGATGCATTCACCTCCTCATAGTGAGTCTTCAGCATATCAAGCGTTTTGCTACGTCTAGCTAATAGCGTTGTAGAAGGCGGCTTGCCCAAGACACTTCCAAACATCACACTGTATCTTTCCAAGCGAACCTCAGGGATTTCAACATTTAGCAACGAACGAGAGACATGCTCTGGCTCCGAGGGTTGAAATACTTCTTCTGGTTTCGAAAGCTTCGCTATCGGTTTATCACGGTGAGGAGCGCTTTTATTAGGCTTCGGTGGCTCCACATACTTGACCAATTTCCTAGGTTCCTTCCCCCTAGGTGATCTCGACATATCTTTCGCTAACTCCCGTGAAGGTTTACCCATACGGTGTTCAAATTCATGATCATCCCACGGCGTGTGAGCTTCAGATGACGCTTCACGGTTCTGAACGGAACGAGAATCCGCTAGTGGAGTGCGGCATTCATGAGAGGTTGCTAGTCGATCATCAGAATGATGTTCAAGTTGTTGTTGTTCTTGTTGTTGGTGTTGTTGCAGTGAATTCTTAGCCTTGAAAAAGTCGCTGATTTTCTTCCATTTGCTCGGTTTAGTTCCCGAACTTTCTGATTCTGCAGAGCCCGCTACGCCCATCGAATCGAAATCTATGGCCACTGGGGATACTGCATGCGACCGTGCATACTCGGCGGTCCTGTGCATAGTGGGGCTCCCAACTGCCACGCCTATCATCGTCGTGCTATCGTCCGATGAAATATTTTCCTGGGACTGTAAGGAATGTGCTGCTTCCGGTGCTGTTGACAGCTGGAAATCAAAGGCGGGAGTGTGAGGGGCATTCCAGCCCGCTCGTTGCGAGCCAGCATGTGCATTAACGGTATTGTTTCGTTTACGGACAGTGTTACTGGTAGAGGTCTGCCCATTATCCTGTAGGCCAGATTGGGGGAAAGCATCTGGGTTATTGAATCTTGGCCGTGGTATGGTGTCACCAGTTGTATTTGCACGCTGCCTGGTGTTCAAGGCTTTCATGGTTATTTCAATGGTTGCTCATAAGGTTGGTTTAAACCTGGCTATTGGATAATGAATGACACTTGCGGACAAGAATACCGAAAGGGCCCAGCGTCAAGAATAGAAATAAGAAAATAAAAGGAAATGAATGGACGGCTTTCCAGAAAGCGATAATCGAGTGAAAAATGAATGTAGAGAATTGAAGAAGGCAGCGGAAGTCGGAGGAATGGAACACAGAATAAAAAAGAAGGAAAGTAGGATCTAAACAATAGAAAGAATAGAAAGAATAGAAGCCAAAATGAGGGACAAAAATAGCGTAAGTGTCACGACTACGGGAGGCTCAGAGGAGAGGGTACACGGCGGGAGGAGTGGAGTTTGCGACAGGAGGCTGGTCGGTGTTCTCCTCCATTTACAGTAGTTACTTCGACCATTCAGGCCATGTCGCAGGTTGCGTGGACATGGGTATGGGGTGGATTGGGGTGTTGCAGCAATCTAGACTGCTGAAACACACCTTGGAACGGTTCGACTGCTGAGAGAATAAGAAATTGCATTAGGGTCAGCAATTATTATCATAGCGGCATATCCCACTGATGATAGATACCCTAGATGCCACATATTCTCGAAGCGAACTCTTCGGAGCGTAAGCAATGGTAACTAGGCGCTGAAGGAGATGAGATCACACCAGCCCCCAAGGGTCTTCTTCCTGGCGCTGCAAGGTTCCCTGTCCACGCGCGCTGGTCGAATATTTATTCGTGCCAAAATGCCATATTACATCTATGGATGCTGATGATGGCCAGACTCAGCAGGGGAGAGATAGTGCACCTGTCACCCATTTGTTAAGATCTCAGATGCAATTCACTCATCTCGTCGCTTCGTCAATGGCTCAGCGCCTTCGAGGTCCCTGGGGGTGGGGGAGTTTTGAGACGGTTGTATTCAGACCTTGCCTACTTTGAAGACAGAACAGGGTTATCGCGGCCAATTAGTTAGTTAGCGGTAACTTAAGTTACCCGCTCCGCTTGGCCAACGATTTATTTTGAGGCAAGTTTAATTTTGATTCGCTGTTTAGGTGTTGAATTTGTTTATTGGCTTCCAAGTGTCTTCTAGCGTAGTTATTGGAAGAAATTTGCTGACAGTCTCAATACCAGCCAGATGAAACATCATGACTGACTAGCGGAGTTGGATTGCCATGAAACCGACTTTGCCCACTGTTCCGCCCACTGGTCTCATGGATGAATCTGATAAAGTATTAAATGAAAGGGACTCCCCCTAATACCCTGTTGGTCCCTCTTTCTGAAAATATATTCACTTTTTTCATAATAGATACCGCACGATGAGCCGTGAACACAGGGTCAACGATATAAGTTGCCTCGGAATGCTTCACGGAGGGCTTCCGACTAGAGTTTCATGATGACAGGCAACCATGATTTCCAGGATCAGAGACAAGATACCAACTTATTCCCTCGAAAGGCGATAGAAATCCATCAATGGTTCCTTTGCATCTCAAGTCGGAGGAGGCGTCAATGGTACAAACTCCTCGCTGGAAACCACAAGAAGGGTCATGAATCGACTACGCTTGGATTGCACTTCTCTTTGGTTCATGAATACCATGCAGCAGGAGGCCATTGGCATGAGCATGCATTTGGGAGCAATGATGAGACTCCCCGTCACTATCACATTGATGACCGCCAGGAGCTGATGAAAGACGCCGACCCTTTGGGAAATCCGGGGGCACGGTTACCACTGGCTGGCCCTTAGGTCAAATGTATGTGTATCGACAGAGTTCTTGAGATAGAGAGTGTTTATTTCTTTCCACTTTATCCTATCGATATGACTATTGGGCCCATCATCCGACCATCTGTGCAGATGCAATATTATAGCTGGGAATGGTGTCAAGGATTTCTAGTATAGTATAGCCATTGCAGTTCAGGTGTGGGAAGAAGGGCTGATAGCACGGCCCATTCAGCCCTTCCCCCGTCTGTCTTCCCCGCAGGTCGTATTCTTGACGGAAAACATGCAGCCATGTGACGAAATCAACCTGAAAGAGATCTCCCGTGGTGTTTTCCAGTAGCGGGCCCGGTATATCGCGTTATGTCTAAACCGTACAAGGTGCTCCGTATAGAGGTTGTAGTCCAGCTAGTTTATCCACCACGAAGCAAGAGACGAGAGAGAAGCTGGATCGTTATATCCCCTTGGCAATGGGCAGGAAGCAGCATTGAGTAACTATGGAATAATTGTCAGCACCAGCCAGCAGTAGTGGGATACCATGTAGGTAGGTAGATAAGAATAGAAAAAACCTACACGGTGTGTGTCTGATGAGTGTCTGCGCGTTGTGTGTGGGATGGGCGGGGTAAGTTAGGGCTGCCAGGATTAGGTAATACGGCCTGCTGCCCCTCTTCTGTCGCGCTGTCTCTTTTCTGCGGGTTTGGACGGATAAATTTAAAGAGGACAAGTGGATGGATTTATATTCCAAGTTTTGTCTAGTTGAGTGTTGTTGTTGTTTGTTTTCGTCCGCCACCATATCTTGTTGTTCTCCTCCCCCACGCTCTTCTATCTCATTCCCATCACTTCTCCCAGCTTTTACAGTCTCTCTTGATTGTCAAGCCCCTTTTCACCAACTAGCTATTTCTAAGGGTAAGCCAATCAATCCCCCCATCCTCCCTCGGCCCATCTCTCATTTGACCCCTGCTAATACATGCCATCATATCCCCCCACCCCCTTTTGTAGCAAGCCCGTGCCGGTTTCTATAGATCGATTTTTTGTCTTTTTTTCATATATCATTCCGATAAAATGGCGGAGGCATACGCTGAAGGGCCCGCGAGCTGGCAAGGTAAGTCCCTCGTATCCCTGGTTGCGGTGGCACTCGAATCCACACGAAGCCGATGCATATATGTTCACTTCATAGCCTTGGAAACTGACCTCCGTTTGCTTCGATTAGACTTTTACGATCGGTATGTCGATCGAATCACCCCCCGGGAGGGCTTTCGTTACCCCTTTGTCTTCACCGTCTTACGGGGCAGCATCGTCCATTGCAAGAAAGCTAATATCCCATATCCATCTGTAGACTAAAGCAGTACCAGGGAATCGACAAGGCGGCTATTTACAGCATAGAGACCATGTCGCCCTGTGCCGCCACTCCGGGGTTCACTGTATGCAAAGATTCCATATCAACTCTCCCACGCTCCCATTTAACTGGAGGGGAGGAAACGGCCAGCACCGGAAATAAATCAGCATCCCTTTTTTAAAATCATTCCAAATAGAGAAGAAGGCTAATTTACATACCAAAACCAGGCCTTGCCAAATGAGATCCCTTTCATCCTTAAGGCCTTTGAGAATACCAACGGTGATGAGCCCAAGGAAGTGGAAACGAATGGATTCTCGTTCGCTGGAGAGAAATACTTCTTCGTGAGAGCAGAGACGGGCCCAGATTGCCTCATCGGCCGGAAGGTTGTTCCCACACCTCATTTTCATTTCTGTTCTATCTAGGACTATCACGGGCGTCTTAACAAGTATCCCATATTATACCAAGGGACAAATGCTAACTCGTGCGACCCTTCGCCTTGTTTTTCTCACAAATAGCTCAGAGAAGGAATCGTCATCTGCAAAACCTTGACCACTCTCTTCATCGCGCACCAGCCACCCGATATCCCCATCTTCCAAGTCAACGAACATGTCAAAAGCTGGGCTACTTATCTAATCAGGTCGGAGGTCGCTCAGGAGGAGGCTAGGAAGGGTCAGGGGGGCGCTTAGAACGCTAAGCAGGATTAATATAACATATGACCGGTTTACCATAAGCGATGGGAGAGTGGAATTGAGCAATCCCAGGAAGTGAAGGCATGGAAACAAACCAAACAAATTAAACAAACAAATGGACAAACCAATACATAACTAGTTAACTAATTATGTTGTCCATTGTTATGACTAGATACAAGTCAAATGAAGTGATTTGAGCATTTTCCTTTGCAATTCTTTGTTCTTTTCTTTCTTTCAAATTGTACCCCCTACACCTCCCCCCTGTTCATGTTGGATGTGCTGGAATATTGTATGAGGCTGGTTATAGTTAGTTAACCTATGCCCTGTTATCTAGGCTACCTTAAACATAGGAACTCATCTAAGTTATATAATATATTCAATATCTAAAAGATGGATTTTGGTTCAATCAATTTCAAAATTCCTTCTATTTTTAGACAACCTGCATTTATGCCCAACTTCAATGTTAATACCTATCATCAGCTAAAACACTGTTTGTAGCATTCATTTCTTGATCTAGGTAGTTAGTTGGGTTCCTTAGGAATATTAGTTTCTGAGCATCTATGCCTCGCTAGTATTGAAGTGGCAGCCGACATTACAGCACATCCATGGCAATGGCATCGCGTAGTTCAGCACTCCCCGCCTACTATGAATAAGAGCTACAAGTCTAGCAGAAATGGTGAAAACAACGTTATATATGGTACGAGGAGGCCAAGAGGGGCATCTTTAAATACCACAGGTCATCAACTCAAATCTTTTTTTCTCCCGCGAAGCCCTTGAAGTCCAACAAGTCGCAACGATTGCGCTAATCTGCGCATTTAATAGGCGGTAGATAGATTTGCCTGTATAGCCAGCGGCACAGCAGCAACTCCATATCACGCTCTTATTTCTGCCTCCATTAATTGTCCCACCCTTCCTTGAATAAGTCACATTTCATACCCATGGCATGGCTGTCTACATTGTCCTGCCAACCCTCGACGAGCTCGCTCGAATCGTTGGAAATGACCCCACCCCCAAAGACTCAGTGAAGGCAATGAAACGGCCTCTGGGATACTCAACTACTACTTCCCGACGCCGGACGGTTACGTAGTTGCAGCATAGCAAAGGCGAAAGGGGAACGTGACCGCCTTTTGCCAATTTTTTTCGCCTCCAGTGCCGATTCCCTGGGCATCATGCACTTGCCCACCTAAAACCTACTAGTTATGATGATGATGATGATGACGGTGCTATAAGCACCTCGTTGGCGCAACTTGAGAGTACCGCTTGAGTATGCCAATACTAACTCGCCCGCGGCTTGCTGGGCGATTCGATTCAAAGGCTGATCTTCAGGTTTTTACACATATACCAAGCCTGCACGACTTGTCCCGTGGAGCTATACCTGTATTGCTGTAATCAATGGATTTGGTGATATTGGCTGTGTGGTGTCTCAAAAACCGATGTGAACCATATTCCCACAGCAGAACAGCAGAACAGCACGATGCACAAGGCAATGCGTGCCTGCTCAGGGCCGGAGCAATTAGAATTTCAATATAGATGGCTCCGTTCACAGCGGCCTCGAGCACCCCTGCAGCTGATTATGCGGCATTCCGAACCTGACCTCCGATGTCTGCTTGCTCATGGGCTTCTTCACCGTTATCAGCAGGGAAATTTCGGCGTCTGTTGGATCGGTACGGTACGTTGGTTGTTAGCGGATGGTGCCGAGGTCCATTTGTCTGCCCACTAACTATGCCCGCTGCGGCAGTTAACTAGTAAACTAGCTAACTAACTACCGTTGCCGCCCGCTTAAGCTACGCGCGCTTACTCCGAAACTTCGAAAGGAACGTAGTAGGACCTCTTGTGTTTAGTGATGCTAGTATTTATCTACATCCGTTTCTTTTCTTGTTCTGTCAGTGCGAGTTCTGTTTCCGGCTGGGGAACACAATATGCCTATTGATCGCACAGCATTCCGGAATGTCCACTTCTTCGACGCGTCGACAGGTCAACCCTTTGGCGGATGCTACCAAGCGGGCTCATTGACCGAACAGAATATTCTCTGGATCCTTGAAAATATCCTGCTTGTTTCTGAAGCTCCCTGGACCATCCAATGCAGACGCTCTGGTCGTATAATCGCTTCTACAAATAATACCCTCTAGGCTCTTCTTACGCAGAGCGTCCGATTTTTTATACTGAATTATACCTTATCATGTTACAAATGCCGCAAAGATGTAGTTGATCATGTGGCCAAAGGTGGCTTTCTCGTTCCTTGTGTCTTCTTATATGTACAGTGTGATGATGACATTGAAGATATAGTGATATATAACGTATCCATCCGCCGGCTTCACAATAGAATTTACGAGACAGATATAAATAACTATGAAAATAGACGGAGAAAAGTATGAAGAAAAATAGCAAGATTAAGAAGAAAGGAAACAGGGGACATATATAACAGGATATCACGTACTCCCTCCCGTTTCCTCTCCGGTTCCTTCCAGTATCAAACATGACCCATAACAGCACCCCAAAACGTATCAATTAATATTAATCAACCAAAATCAAACCGGCAACTCCCCACCCCCGCCCCTCCTCCCGCCCGCCGTCCCGATAAACACCAATACCCTTTTCAACGACGGTCCCACCACCGGGACAGACCCCACAAACCCACTCAAGGTAACCAAAAAGTCCCCAAATAGCACGAAGAGACCGTACAGCTCGACGCAGAAGCCGATCAGCGGCCAACGGAAGAGGATTAGAAGGATTCCTAGCGCGAAGGTTATGGTTCCTGTGATCTTTTGGCGGCGGGCAAAGAAGGAGAGGGTTTTGGAAGGGCCGAGGATAAGGGGGAGGCCGATTAGGAAGAGGATCTGTTGGGGTTGGTTAGAAGTGCTGCTGGAGGTACGTAGGTATGTTTTGTTCTCCTAATCTTTGGAAATGGGACAGTAGAGAGAGCGGTACTTACGTTTCCCATTGCCAGGCTGAAAGAGTCAATAGTTAGTGATGGTTTTCAATTCTGTAGGTACGTGCGTATGGGAAAGGGGACATACAGTGACCGATCAAAAAACATCATAATGCCCAAAAAGAGGAATAATGCCCCTACATATATAAAATCGATCAGAGACAATAGGTCAAACGCTAGCCTCCAGCTTTTCACTTCGTGTTTCGCTGCGAATGCGAAAAATCCATAACGGATCTACAGCCGCCAATTGCCAATCGCAAGGGACGGCGAGCGCAGGGCAACGGGGGAGGTTGTAGATATGCCTCACATACCGCCAGAACAAAACACAACCCCGAACTCTGTTAAAAAGGTATTATGTTAGCAATGTGTAGCGCATGCGATTTTTCCAGACCTGCAAAGTGGAGAACAAAATCCGCCCTGCTGCGGAACACAATGGGCCCAGCATCCGCGGGCGCATATTGCAAGCACATGTTTTTAAATTCGCAGCTCCCTCTACAAGCATCATATTATGCACCTCCGAATCTTACAAACGTATGTCCAAGGAATACAGCGATTTAACAACAAGTGTACTCACTCTGTATATCTGATAACCACATTGTCGGCATCTTGACGGTCTATAATTCTTATTTCTCTCCAACCCGCGGGGGGTTGTCCTGTTTCTTTCCCCGCTGGGCGCGAGTACTGTGCTCTTACGCTACGGTGTATTCCCAGCTACTCTCCTTCCGGCGCTCGAAACCCTTGAGCTAGTGCTGGTAATGTATGGCACGACGAAGCGCGGGCGAGTATGGCAGGATATGGAGGTTGTCAGGATTGGGCTCGAGGCCTATCGGACTAGGGATGTTCAGGGGATATCTCGTTCCGCGCAGACGTAGATCGGTAGGCAGCTGGGTAGGTAGTAGAGATCTTTGGGAAGTATCTGGATGAGATTGGCAGAAATAAGCGGGCAACGCATCGGGAAGTGTGTAATAATCACTGCAATTGAAAAGGAGAGGGACACGGGGGTTGTCTGTAGAAAGCATACATAACTGTAGGTTATTTTTGAAATAATCTTGCTTTACTTCTATTTTATCTTTTGGCTTTCTGGGGAGAGGATCCCAGACGCGCGGCTGGCAGCGCCGCTAAATGAACTAGAATATTTGCTGGCAACTGATTGGCGGTGGATTGCTGAATACCCGCCCGCCTAAACTAAGCTAACCGCGCCAAAATAAAACCAAACATGTTCCACCAACTTCAATTTTCGTTTCCTCGTCTCTTTTTATTTTATTTTTTTCCTCCAACTGGGCTAAACGACAACCACAGCCACTGTCTGGAAGAATTGATTATGAAAAGGAACATATGCCAATGGACCTGTCCGACTCCTTAAGGTAAACATTCACTATGTTCACGTTTTATCGTTTAGAAACTAGCAGACAACCCCCATCATGTTCTGAGCGAAAATACGTGATTGGAACACCCGTTGCATCTAGGCAATAGAATGTCCGCTTCTGTACACTTTCCTCGATTTAAACCCATGTGCCCCATGTTTGTATAGCACCTGCAGACTCATCGCTATCCCGCCTCATGCTTGCCCAATACATCCTCAATCTTCATCCCCATCCCATCCCGATCCCCAAGCCGCTACGACCACAGTTGCTCCTATGCCACTGTAACTGCCATCCCCCATGGGATAGCGGTAACGCGTCGGATTTTCTGCATGTACTATCATTGATATATTGCAGGCGGAGATCAAAAATAAAGGTCACGATTAAGCCGGAGCATCACTATTGAACCCCGTCTCGAAAGGAGTGGGGTGGGCTGCGTGAGGCTTGACTTTGTTGGTCTGACATTTCTTTGTCTGTTCGGATTTTTTCGTGACTGTGGGGTTCAATTGCCCTCTCTCTCTCTATATATGTATAGAAGTCAATATCAATATAAGCTAGAATAATCAGATATTCGCATGTCTCGCAAAGTAAAATATTAGTCAACACGTACCTTTGGGCCCATCCACATATAGACCGCAGAGTCATCGTCATTCAAATATCGAAAAATCTTCATGAATAGCAAAAACAAACCTTCTACTTCAACACAACATGCGCCCCGCGAACCTCCAGATAACTCTCCGCAACCCCCTGTCCCAACGTCCTCACAACCGCAAACACCTCTTTATCATGATATCGCAGCCGCGTCTTAGGATCCGTATATGGTGCGGGCAAGCCTGTGATATCGCAGTATCGCTTCTGCGAAGATGGGTGCAAAGAAGGCGCAGATTCGATGTTCGTGTAAGTTACTGCTGGACCCATCCCATTTGCCATTCCACTTCCCATTTGGGCTAGAGAGCGGAAGTTCTTCTCCAGCACCAGGGTTGAGAGGCTCTGGGCCGCCTGGGCGATGTTGGGTGGTCGCGAGGCCGCGCCTGCACCTGTTCCAGCGGCTGGTGTCATGGGGGTGCCGTCACCGGTTCCATTCTCCGTTGCAGGGGTTGCGGTGACGGGAGTGCTAGACACGGGGGCGAATGGGGTGGAGGCGCCGGAATTGTTCTGGCTGGCAAGAACGGAGGCTTCCTTGCGCGATGTTTCAGAGAGGATTTGCTTTACATTTTTGTTGCGGCGAGCGGAGGGTTTCCAGTGCGGGTTGCGGAAAGGGCGTGGGAAGCGGCCCATATCGAGCTGGTCAAGGAGTTTTTGGTGGGAGTCATCCGTGGCGGTGGAGACGGGGGCCATGATTGTAGATGAGGATTGAAAAGTATGGACTTGGATAGAGTGGTAAAACAGCGTTATATCGTGGAAAGAATTGAAGATTAGAATGAAGATGAAAGATGAAAGAAAGAGAGGTTATGAGAGAGCTTGATAAATAGATTGGATGTTTGTCAAGGTTGCAAACATCTGCTAAACACAGGCTTGAGATGCTTCTATCAAACAATCAAACCATCAACAGTTCAAGACAGACCAGCAAAGGGAGGAGAGAATCGAGACAGCAAATTACAGAATAAGGGACAGCTATATCATTTTAGTTAATCGCTCTCTCTTTTGGCTAGAGGACCACCCTCCTCTAACAAAACCACAGCAACCATGGTACAGTACATAACCCCTTCTGCCCAGTATCTAATTATATATATACGCATCTACTAACTACTCTTCAGGAGAGCCCCCATGAACACCAGCAGAGCCTTCTCCTCTCGCGCATCATCACCAATGTTGTATGTTTCTATGTTACCTTCATACATTGCATGGTCTCCTCACAGGCAGGGCTGGCTGTATTGGTATACGCATAGATCCTAATAATAACATCCAAACTCCAGGAGAAACTCAACGAAGCGATCATGGTATTGAATAAGAACCTTCAGGTCCGTATGTTCATAAAATACCCGTCTTTAACTGTGGGAAAGGATGGGACTAATGCTTGTGGTTGAGTAGGAGGTCAACGTGCAAAACATGAACGTCGAGCTAGTTGCGCAGATGTTTAAGAATTATCAGTCCAATGTGCTTTTCCATCTCGAAGGTGTGTGCATTGCCCCTTACGTTTTTGCACCCTGGAGGATGTTTAGAACTATGCTCGGTTGATTACTCCTCGCTCTGCTAATTAATTGTCTTCTGCGTGAACAGCCACGGAAGAGTTAAGGAACTTGCGGGCTGCTTAGTTGGATGGGCAGTATGAGTTTCTTTCATATTCTTCTGGTTTGGCTATTTATGGCGTATTACTTCTGAATGAATTGATGGGCATCTAGAAATGCGGTAATGATTCATGGAGTTGGGAGAGAGGGTTTTTTTTTTTTTTTTTTTTTTTTTTTTTTTTTTTTTTTTTTTTTTTTTTTTTTTTTTCATTTCTGTTTAAATATTTAGTTGAATACACTGAATGCATCTAGTTCACACTGTTCACGTTCTGCGTGTATAGGCATAGTGATTTCCTGCGTGGGATATTTAAATTCGGGCGTAGAATGAATGTAGTATCCATTATAATGTCTCTATTTACTGAATATTTAGGTAAATCATTGAAATATCAAAATTGATGTATTTAGTTAGTTAGTATTTCAAAAGAGCGCCATTTTATTCCATAAATATTTCCTGTGGTGCGGCCGAAGAAGAAAGAAAACGCCGCCTCCCAGCTCCAAACCTTCAACTTTTCAACTTCATGTCGGCCACTTCAGCTGTTAAATCTAACCACTGCTAATTCAAAACCACTCCAGTTCAATTCCTAACCATCCTATCTCAAACAATGCGCCCCCACCTCCCATCTCAAAGCTAACTTGAACTGCGCATGAGAGCTCCATCCTCCGCAAATCTCATTCTTCCCTGTCGCCATGACTATAATTTCTACCCGCGCCCTCGTCGCGCCTCGAGCGGCGGCTAACATTTCCCAAAAAAATGACCCAAAACCGCCTCCCAAGCTTTATCCTATCCAAGAGCCGCCGTTCAAGGGCTACATGCCTCCGCAGCCGGAGGGCTACGAACAGAGCCGAGAGACAGCGAGCTCCAGCGCCATCGTGATTGACAACGGTATGCATATCTTGGTTTTTTATTCCCGTATGCACAATCTGGCTTGACCGCTTTACTTATATATACATGGTGTTTCTCTGCCTAGGCTCCTACCTCGTCAAGGCAGGCTGGTCCTTTGACAAATCCCCTCGGTTCATCATCCCGCCCGTCATGGCCAAGTACCGCGATCGCAAGGTTAACCGGACGTGTCACTTTGCGGGATATGATGCCTACGTCGATGCGACCACGCGCGGCCAGGTGCGGAATGCTTTCGACCCGGGAACAAATATCGTTGGCAACTGGGACGTCATGGAAGGCGTGCTGGATTATATATTCCTGAAGCTGGGGGTGGACGGGGCGAATGGCGGTGTTGATAGGCCAATTGTCCTGACAGAGCCTATTGCTAACCTGGGCTACACGAGGAGAAGTATGCCTCATATACTCTTTACATATATATCTACTTCTCATATACGGTCTAACGGGAAATAGTGATGAATGAAATTCTTTTTGAGTGCTACTCTGCCCCCTCAGTCGCCTACGGCATTGACTCTCTCTTCTCATACCGATATAACCGCGGAACGGACGGGCTGGTAATCTCATCCTCTCACTCCTCTACGCACGTCATCCCCGTTGTTAACTCCAAGGCGCTCTTGTCGAATTCCTCACGGTTGAATTGGGGCGGCCAACAAGCAGCCGAGTTCATGATGAAGTTATTAAAACTGAAATACCCTACCTTCCCTGACCGCATGACGGAGCATCAAATGACACAACTGGTCCATGAACACTGCTATGTTTCGACTGACTACGACCGCGAGGTATCGGGATATCTTGATTGGACAGGTTTGGAGGAGCGCGACCGTGTCATCCAATACCCGTTTACAGAACATGTTGTCGTGGAGAAGACGGAAGAAGAGCTGGCGAGAATTGCAGAAAGGAAAAAAGAAAGCGGCAGACGGCTACAGGAACAAGCTGCGAAGATGCGGCTGGAAAAACTAATGAAAAAGGAGCAAGAATTGGAGTATTACAAGGACCTACAGCAGGGACTAGCATCCGAATCAAAGAAAGAAGTCAAGCGCATCCTCGATGCGGAAGATATGAAGGACGAAGCACATCTGGAGCGCACAATACGCGATCTCGAGAAGTCCATTAAGAAATCCCGCAATAAGGATCTGGGAAATGAGGAAACAGAGGAACAGGAGGAAGCCACCTTCCCATTATTGGATATTCCCGACGAAGAGCTAGATGAGGCCGGTTTAAAGGAGAAGCGCCACCAACGACTCATGAAATCGAACATCGAAGCGCGACAACGTGCCAAGGCGGAGAAGGAGATGGAGAAGGCCCGGGTGGCTGAGGAAGAGCGGCTGGATAATGAAAAGCGTGAAAATAATTTTGAAGAGTGGATTGAGGAGCGGAGGCAAGCTCGCGAGGTATGTACCTTACCCCTAGGGGCGGGGAAGAGGTCCCCTACCCCACCTGTATAGAGCCAAAACGGCATATTAATTTCTAACCGTATAGACCCTTCTCCAAAAACTGAAAGAGAGAGAGCGCCTAAAAGCCGACCTAGGCAACCGCAAATCCCTTGCAAGCCAAATGCGCATGAAAACCCTCGCAAACCTCGCCTCCGACACACCCACCAAGAAACGTCGGCGAGGTGCAGACGACGACACCTTCGGTGCCAATGACGACGACTGGCGCGTCTATCGCACCGTCGCCACGGGCCCGGACGCAGCAGGCGCCGCCTCCGACGATGACGACAACGACGAAATGGACATCCCCAACCAACTCCGCGCGATCGAACAGCAGCTCCTGGAGCATGACCCGCACTTCACGGAGAATCACACCCTGGACGCCCAGTCGGATTGGACCAAGAGTCTGATCCACATGTTCCTACGGGGTCCCTGGCCGTTTGATCCGGAAAGCACGCGCGAGGCGCACCAGCTCCATCTAAACGTGGAGCGCATACGGGTGCCCGAAGTCCTGTTCCAGCCATCGGCGATTGCTGGGCTGGACCAAGCGGGTCTCGTGGAAATCGCGGCGGATATTGTTAACCAGCAGCGGTTTTCGGCGGGGGAGGAGCGAGCAAAGTTGTTGAGGGATGTGTTTATTACGGGGGGTAATTCGCTGTTTAAAGGGTTTGAGGAGAGGTTTGCGGCGGAGTTTCGGACGGTGTTACCGGTGGAGATGGGGTCGGTGTTGAATGTTAGGAAAGCGGGGGATTCGATGTTGGATGCTTGGAGGGGTGCAGCGGAGTGGGCTGGTGGTAGCGAGTTCCAGAGTGCGGCGGTTAGTAGGCAGGAATGGTTGGAGAAAGGGGGAGATTATATTAAGGTATGTCTTTCGTCATTTCCATCTTTGCATTTGTTTAAGCTGTTGTTCTATATGGTTGAATTTGCTAATGGTGCTTGATGTGATAGGAACACAATTTGGGAAATGCAGGGTATGCGTAGGTATGTTAATTCATCTTGTGCAAATGTGGTTTGATATCGGGATGGGATTTGGAGTATGGGACGGGATGGCATGGGATTTAAAATTCGGGTGCTAACTATAAGAATGGGATTTGACGACTTTTACCTTAGTTAACTATCCTCTACTATGTCCATTTCTTGGAGGCTGAATAGATAAATTAACGGCTGCCCGTGTTCCTTGCATGATAAGTCCTGCTCATGAAAACCGGGACATTCCATTCTCACTCAAGTCACAAAAGAGACGACGAAAAGAGGTAAAAAATCAAGTAGTGAAAATTTGTAAAGTTTTGGTCAACTCCCCCGCGCGCCACGATCAACAAGCTATATATAGAGCGCTCTCCTTTCGCTACTAACTAGCATCCCCTCGCAAAACTGAGTTCATTTGGGTCTCTCTAGATCGGATCGAAAAGCAAGAAATGCCTCCTACACCAAAAATTAAGGTACAAATCACAAAATTTCACGTTTAGGAAATACCAAGAGATATTTTTTTATAAAAGAAAAAGGTAGAAAGGAAGACAAGAAATAAACTAATAAAGCTAGTGACAAAAGAAACATAACATAATGCCCTCCAAACGCCGCAGCAGACGCCAAGCTCCCTCCCACGCACTCCAGAAGTCATGGCTCTCAAGAGCTCGAGCCGGCGTTAGAGCCGGAGAGCAGATCAAACGCGGGATGCTCAGATCCAATAGATAGATACATACGTGCACAAGTACTTACAACAGACAGGCTAGGCGAAAGGAAATGGAACAAACACCTGCGCAACAGGAGAAGGAAACCAGCCAGAACAGGGAAACAGAATTATCGGGGTGAAGCGATTACATATGGAGGGTAAGAAGGTAGGGGTGGAGAACGCTGAACAGGAACGGATATACCAGATTCCACTGGGTGTTAGCAGGAAGGGGATAGCCGGTAGTACCAAAATATAAGTAAAGGAGAAAACGAACAATGAAAACGAGCCGGGATGGATATGTTGTGTGCCAGACAAGGATGAGATGGGACACGCGATAGGATAAATTTGATTGGACAAACCAGACGTGAGGAAAAGAATAAGGAAAAACAAATATACCTCCAAACGCCAAAGAGGGATTACAGGACAAGTATTAGGCCAGGAG
This sequence comes from Blastomyces dermatitidis ER-3, assembly GCF_000003525.1. Taxonomy (NCBI): domain Eukaryota; kingdom Fungi; phylum Ascomycota; class Eurotiomycetes; order Onygenales; family Ajellomycetaceae; genus Blastomyces; species Blastomyces dermatitidis. Next base: position 961,375 of record NW_025544788.1, read on the forward strand.
ATTTGAAACGGGATGGGTATGGGTATGGGCATGGGCAGGTGGGCAGGGTTGTGTTGGGGATACCATGCCACATTTGTGATATACACAAAACGGGAGAAGGGGAAAAGAGAAATGGATCCCGCCTGATCTCCAAATTTACCGTGCTGCCACAGCGACCACATCACAGTTACGGCCATGGTCACGACGTGACATCCCCCTTAACACCATCCCCCATGCCAACGCCCATCCCCACATCCGGCAACCCATCAAACCGCATCCTCTTTGACGGCGAATCTGCCTCCGGATTTACATTCATATTCCCATTATTCACGTTCACATTCGCGCCGCCGACATTGGCATTATTGCCCGCAGTGTTGTCGTTGGTATTATTCCCTAAAAACGCGGCCTCCTCATGCTGGTGTTTCCGCATTCCAAGCCCAGCCACGGCAATGCGGTTCAACGCGTTAACCTCCGCCTGGTCGCCCCCACCTGCCCCTGCACTGCCAGCAGTGGTGGTAGCAACGTTTCCAGCGGCACCGGCGGCGGAGGTAGTAGCGGCGTTAATGGCAGGTGCGGGCGGATCGCTCCGCGGCTGGGACAGGTCAATGTTCCCCGGTAGCTCGGGGACTTCGTTTTGTGAATCGATGAGACGCGATTGGAGGGAGATGATGTATTCGCGCAACTGATAGTTTTCGGCCTGGATGGCCTTGTAGTTTTCGACGAGAAGGTCGTAGTCCTTTACTTGTTCTTCGAGTTTGCGGATGTAGCCTTCCTTGCGCTGGCGGAAAGCTCTCTATGGATTGTTTACGTTACGTGTTAGAAGTCGCGTCGGCAAGTGGCGCAGAGGGGTAGGATAGGGTAAGATGATGGGTGTGAAGTACATACCTGGGCAGCCCGATTTTGCGCGGCGCGTTTGGAGGTGGACAGTTCGCGTTTGCCATAAGTTTTACGCCCGTCCGTATGATCTTCCATGGGGATGTCGGGCCCGGGTGCTTGACCCTGAGCCGTGGGCGGCGCAGCAGTCGGAGGGATCATGGCAGAGGGGCCAGCGATGGCGGGGTCGATGGTGATGTTTGCGGCGTTGGCGTTACTTGTGTTTGTTTGGTCGCGCGGGGAGGCGGCCGATGCGCCGGGGGTTGGACGGGGCGGAGGAGGAGCGTGGTGGGCGTGAGAATGGGGGTGAGGGTGGGATTGATGGAGGTGTTGGGCTTGGGCAGCCAGGAGCTGGTCGTGGAGGACTGGTATCATAGCTGTTAGCTATGGAGTACTTTTTTATATAGATGAAAGACGGAAGCTCACCCTGATCAGCATGGTCCTGTGAGGGCAATTTAATTAATAAAATGTCCGGAAAACAATTGCACCAGCCAGTGGACAGGGAAAGGAGAGGACTCATACCTGGACTTGGTTCTTGAGGTCTTGCATTTGGGGATGGGGCGCTGGAGCTAGCGCGTGCTGCAGGGTCATAATCAAGTCGAGGAGATCTCTCGAGATACTTTTTGCTCTGGAGGATCTTGGTGGGTGGCGAATGGAGGAGGCAGAGGCGATGAGTAAGGTGTTATTTAATCGGCGGGCGGAGGCGTAGTCAGCAACGGGGCTACGGGAGGAGGTTGTAGGCGGGCCCTGTCCCTGTGTATGTCTGCGTGTGTTTGCAAATAGCCCACCTGGAAGCACAATATCCTACTATCGATCGATGAACAAGCCAATATGCGGATATCAACCTCGCTGTCGCTGTCATCAAGGCCGAGTCGAGCCAGTTGTATAGAAGAAGAAGAATACGGATCAGTCAGCAGCGGATGAATCATTGGATTATTAAGAAGTCGCCAAATCGGGAGCGGGAGGCTTACTCAGCATCCGGCAGCTGACAAATCAGAGCCTCCGGGCTCCGAAGCTCCGAACATCTATTTACACCGTACGGACGGAGCGAGGGAGGGCGCTACCAAAAGAGCAGCTTAGACAGTGACTAATCTTGGTGGGAAATTCTGTTAACTAATAATATACTCCGTAACTACTTACAAGCATCAAATGCTCGCTTACGCTCGCTCTGCTGCTTGCGCAGCCCCCTCTACCACTTCCACTCTCTACCCCTATCCCTCTACCACTTCCACCCCCTATCTCTACTCACTCTTACCACCTCTTCCACCCCTTTCACTCTCTATCACCACCATCATCACCTCTACTTCTTCTACTACTCTCTTTCACTCTGTATCATCTCTATCACTATTATCAGATTAATCAGAGCTGTACTACTACAGACTGCAGAGTCAGCTATTCAATCTCATTCATGAATTCAAAGAGATGCACATGACATCATATGAGACTTTATTACAGAGTACTTAGCAGTAACTATATACTATAAACACAGAGATCAAAATGTGGTAGAGATAGTAAGAGAGAAATAGAGATAGTGAAAGTGATAGAAGAGACTGCAGAGCAGTAGAGATAGCAGTGATAATAGAGAGACTAGAGAGTGAAAAAGGTGATAGAGAGAGGTGATAGAGGCAGTGATGATGATAGAGGTGATAGAAGTGAGAGGGGTGATAGAGATGGTAAGAGAGAAGTAGAATGATAAGATGAGAGTAGAGATAGAGAGTGAAAGTGATAGAGAGTGCTGTGAGGCGGTAGAGGCAGTGATGATGATAGAGAGAGTAGAGGTGAAAGGGGTGGTAAGAGAGTGAGTGGTAAGATGGGGGTAGAGGTATGAAGTGGAAGTGATAGGGGGTGCTGTGGGGCGGTAGAGGCGGTAGGGGTGGTGGTAGGAGCAATTGCTAGGACAATGCCACTGAGTTATCTCAGCGGGCTCAGACCCTCTGGCTCGGTTTGAACGGGTTGCAGCATTATTATTAACTAGTTAATCCGGCATGACACTAACCTACTTTTGATACAAGTCATGTGCTCAGAGCAATCCTCACCAGAGAATCTGAGAAGAAATGATTCCATCTTCAATGAAGATTTCTGAGATTTACAAGGATTTTTCAGATTCTTCAACTTTGACTTTCTATTACTATATATTCACATATCTTTGAGATTTGAAAATCACCTTAGCTTATAGCTAAAGAGAAGAAGAATAGAAATATTTCTTTAATATTTTAAAAAAATCTATATTTAAGATAGATGTATACTCTTGAAAATGATCATATTTTTTGATCTCAGAATTTCTAAGAGTTTTTTTTTATATGAGAAATTGAATTAAAATTCCTGTGTTCAAAAACACACTGATCAACTTTGAGATGATACTTCTATTCTAAGAACTTGAGATATGAATATAAAAATCAGATACATCATGAGAACATTGTTATTCTAAGATTTCAAGATGATACAGAAATGATGAATCTATAAAGTTAAGTTAGAATTCTCTTTCATACTCAGAGTACTGAGTAAATTCTTTCTGTATTGCTAATAATCAGAAACTGTTTCTTCTCAGACACTTCACAAGATATCATCACTCACATGACCTGATTTTACTATTTGGGTTAGCTTATTGCTTATTTGAGGTTAGCTCATGACATAATCATCAATCCAGTGTTAAAACAGCAATGAATATCTGGAGAAGCGTCTGAGCTTGCTGAGATAAGCCACTGAGCAAGGCGCCACTACGGATTTTTGATGGGGGCACGTGAGCTCACGTTACAGCGTTTTTTGTTAATGATTAAATAAGTTACCACCTACGGAGTACTATTGGGTAGGGCCGCAAGTACCCACGTTGGGAGAGTCGCGGCTAGTCCCAACTAAAATATCCCCCGGTTGTCGGGCCAAGCCATCAACAAACTTCAAACTTCAACCTCCAGCCAAATCCTTCGCTGGACAATCATCCTCCAACTCTAGGAATCATCTTTTGCCTCCAGGGTCAATAAGCATGGACAGACGAGCAAATGAAACACCCATGGACTTCGAATGGCAGAGCCGTACCACTGGAGATACCAAATCTCCATTCTACCAGCTCGCATTGGAGCATCAGAATCGAACCAAGGACAAGAAACGTGAGCTTACTGATGTTGAAATGGCTTCAAACTTACGCATATTATTCCGTTTACTAACTGTGGTTGCTTGACTGTTAAAGGTCCTTATAGCCTTTTCGATTCACCGGCAAAGTCGTCAACTCCGGCCCTGCGTGAGCCATCCTCCCAGCCCTTCCTTTTCTCTCAACCGCCCGCTTCGTCCACCACAGGGCCCCGCAGCTCTCCATTTATGACCCCTCGCCATAAGGCGGACGTCGACTTTTCATCTGGTCCGGAAAACCTTTCTTCTCCAGAGAATGCAGATAATGATGAAACGCCCGAAAAGGGAGGCAGAGCAGACAGGAGGAATTCTCTGTTTAATTTCTACGGACGGTTCGCACCCAGCCCAGGACGGGGTGAGATCCCGAAATCCAAGTACTCGAACGTCCTTGTTACCAGGGTCCATAAAAAGCGACGTCGAGACCGTGAAATCGATAGGAAGCGACAAAGGGCCAGTGATGAAAGCGCCAACAACGAACCTAGTAACAGCGAAGACGCGGCGCATTCCCGGACACCCAAGCAAAACGTCCCTCAGGGGCTTGAATTCGCTTTCTTTTCTCGCCTCTTCACTTTCCTAGAATCACATCCGCACATACCTCGCATTCTTTCATACTACGCTCAGTTTATGTTCAATCTTGTCCTCGCCTTACTAACGCTCTACATCATTATCGCGTTCCTACTTGCGATTCAGGCAGACGTCGACCGGGAGAGCGAAAAGGTGTCCGCCGATATTCTTGCTGATATGGCTGTTTGCGCGAAAAACTATATGGAAAATCGATGCGGCGGCGAAGATGGACGGAGATTACCTGCTTTGGAGGCCATCTGTGAGAACTGGGAGAGATGCATGAACCGTGACCCTGCCAAAGTGGGGAGAGCCAAAGTCTCCGCGCAGACTCTGGCGGAAATTTTCAACGGTTTTATCGAGCCGATAAGTTTTAAAACTATGGTATGAAACATATTTCCTACAACTAGACTGGTTATATTTTTACTTCTGCTAAACGAGGATTCACAGTTTTTCTTCATCGCCTCGATAACGTCGTGTTTCGCCGTTTCAAATTTAACCTTTTCCTTCTTTCGCAACAAGTCAAATAACCCCCCTTCCCCGACGTCGCATCCATACATGCCCTATCCATCCCCATCAATGCACCAACAGCAGTCGCACATCCCCTATTCTTCCGGACTTCCATCATATGGGCATGGCCACTATTTCGATCCCCCGTCCAACCACGCTTTTAATCAAGATGCCAACATAAGTCATCGAAAACCAAAGAAAAATCAAGACGACTGGCAGCCGAGGCGACTTGCTCTGCATTCCACTTCAGAGCACGGGGATCGCGATGATCCTAAAACGCCAAGTCCCGTCAAACGTGAGAGAACTTTTGCTTGAAATCGATACAACACGCGTTCATGGGAGACAGTGATCTTATTCAGGCACCACGAAATCGCGCACCCTATAAGCACATCTTCTATCCTTGCCAGTACACTCTACTTGTCATGACTCTCCACTTCTCCGTAGTCCTCATAGCCACACCAATTTCTCATTTGAATGGGTTGAGCGCCCGGGTAACCGCCCCTTGCCAATATGTGGCGAATACATGGGCGCTGTGCAGGAGATGTGGCTCGCTCTCTCTCTCCCACTTTAAAATCTGCTGAGCTACTACACAAGCCAACGAAAACCCGGATATTTTCTATTATTCTTAACTATATCATTAATATTTGGCATCAGCAAAAGTCCCTTTGGTCGCCGGAGTCAGCTTTGGAGTAGCAAGCTATAACCATTGCTTGGGGCTATCCTAAGTGGAAACCTGATCTACCCCAAGCGGAACCGAACGCGGCATAAGGGTAAGTTAAATCATTCGCTATTCAGGGGCAGTCCCAACCCCGAAGGGGGTTTCTAGTTCATGGTATTTTGCCTTATCATCATTCCATAGTGTATTACATTCAAATCGAGCCCGTGATTGTGTTTTCTAGTATTCTAGAGTGACGCAGATGAGTCCTTAACTATCCTTTGCGAGGTCAAAAGTAATGCATCACTCATATTTTTCCTCCTATAGCTTTTTACCATTGAACAACCAACAGACCCAAAAAGGATATCAAATCAAATCAAATTGCTTTTTTTTTTTTTTTTTTTTTTTTTTTTTTTTTGAACATGTGAGAGAAGCCCTATTCTCCTAGTCCCATTGAGCACTAAATTGCAATGCTTATTGAAGATTGGTCGCTTGTGTTCATTTTCCCCCAGACCATAACGTCTGAACCATTTACCTGTTGGAGATGGCCTTGGTAGCAGGAACATGCAGATTGAAATTTCAAATGCGGGATACAAGAGCGAAACAAAAGGACCTGGCTTAAATTTATGTTGGCCCTAGGCAACGCAGTAGAAAATAGGAGTGGCCCATGCTAAAGCATTTCGCGAAGAACCCAGCGGGAAGAGAGCGTTAGCAGCCGTCGAATTGATCAAAAAAAATAACGCCGAGGATGATAGCTGTGAATGCACATCCCAGACTGTTGTATTGGTTGGAAACGCAAGCTGCTTTGCGTCTGAAGCTTTCTAAAAGAGTTGGAAAAAGGAAGTGCACGGTCTCGGGCGAAGGCCCAACTTTGCCGTGATGCAGCCACAAGCTATCAATTCTACAGAAGCTAGCTATATTTGATTTGAATTGCATGGCCTTACCAAGCTCAAACCCATCCAATACTGAAGGGATGTCAAAACCACCATGAAGCCAAGAGCGGTCTTTCCTAGAGCATTATGAATCAACAGCAGCACAGACCTAAGCCATCGGCTACTCAAAGGAGTGTCCATCTAGGCTCTAATCTCCTGATTCATTGAAGTCACTATCACACAAACTGTGATAAACTCAAAGATCCAACATGCTTCTGAGAAATAGATCCCAGAATGCCACAAGGAACTGCTTTTGCTGCATTGCTTGCCTTCTCACTCATATGAGCATATGAATCCATCTCTCCAATTGTCCATATTGGGGGTAGCCCGCAAGCATCAAGGCCCAACCAGTAGGCCAAGCTGAGAGATTTTCCTCATGAGTAAACACATAGCTTCCAGAATTCAATCCCTGTGCAGTTCTGGATTTCCCAACCGGCAAGGCAATTATGGTGGCTATGACCAGTGTGAATTTGGCCATGATGACACCAGTTTGGATTCTGTGCATGATATTTGAACGAATGTGGCCACAATTGCATGGGTTATCACACATCCCACAAAAACTCCATACACAGCTGGTGAGGACGCCGACCATTCATATGCAATGGAAGGAATGGACAAGAGCATCAGAGCGAACCCATCTGTGCATCGTCAGTAGGAACCAAATGCATAGAAGGGTCTGATGGGAGATAAGGATTCATACAAGTCAATGGAACATATCTCCTCAATGAGACCAATGGTATTGCTGTATCCAACAAGGAAGCTGAGTGGCTTTCTAAACTTTTCCGGCTCGAGATAGTGTGTCCACCAATATAGACCACCAGATGTGGGAAGAGACGATGCAAGATCGGACTGGAAAATATGTTATAGGTAGCGCACGGCAGCATAGATGTTGACTTACAATCGCAAGCCCAACAACAAAAATAAAGCCACTCGCCCTGAAAGATCATAGCACCGAGTTGTGAACTGGCGCATGTTCAACTTTCTCACCGAGTTTATATCTGCAAAGCACCCAAACCATACCCACAGGTCCGGCAGGGAGTGAGAAAGATGATGCGGCTACAATCGATGGCACAAGGCCAATGATGCTAAATGCAATAGCAAATGTTTTGAATTGAGGAATAATGACATCGAAGTTCCTGTTTATAGCCCATCGTGGCTAGTTAAGAGCTGACATGTCAGTTTGATGACGGCAGGAAAAAATCCCCAGGAAGACAGGAGGATATCACAGAGGCCGAGAAGCTCCGCATCCACACGGTTCCGCAAGTTCTGAGTCATTGCGAATCATCAGGTAATCATCATATCCTCGAACCCCCCGTACGGGCAGTGCAGGCTACTTGTTATGTATGATAGCGGTGTTGACTCCAAGGGGGGAGAAGAAAGAAAAGAAGCAGAAGTAAAGGCAACGGTTAGGAAAAAGAAACAAAGACTATGGACAATTCATAGTCAGAAAGTTTAGACAGTATAGAAATGTTCCAACAGCAGCAGAAGAATCATTTAATAGAAAAGCTGAGAAAGTGCGGCATGAAGTGCCGGGCAGTGTTTCACTCGGGCACATAACTAATAGAGTTACAACCTGGAAATCTCTGCTATAACCGGCGATCATGCAATGACCAATGTCTATTAAAAAGGGGCAGCAACAAGGGTTAACTATGACAAAAGTCTGCTGCGTCGCCGCTTATAGACTGACTCCCTTGCGGCAGGGTATCTGTTCTGTTTGAAAATCTTTCCGATCCCAGGCATCATTGCTCCAATTGCCACTCCATCATTCCAGGAGTGGATGAAGATGATGGTGGATGGGGAGGAGTTGACGAAGCTGGCGGCGGAAGACTGATCCCTAGTGGTTAATTAGCTAGAATCTAGCTGCAGGGGAAACTGCGTTGGCCAAAGCCGACTGAGTTTGACTGAGGATGGGTTTAGAATTAGCGGTTGTCGTCTATTGCCTGAGAGGGGGTGGGAGGTCTGGAGGTTTGCAGATTCCCTTTCGCATTGGCATGGAAACGAGGTCTTGTCCTCCTTGCTCTTCGCTAAGTCGATTGCTCTAGCATCGTATAGTACAATGGGAAACATGGAAATAAAATTTGGCCCCTTTCAGCGTCACTGCCGTCTTGCAGATTGACTGTTAACCTCGAATGACTCTGCTCGCTAGAGATGTTGATCTCTGCAAACATAGGCAGAATTTGGGAGCTAAGTTACACCACAGATTAAAGCTTGATATTCCCACCCCTGCTTAGTTTACTTGATTCCGTTTCTCAGGTGTTCAGGATACACTTCAACTAACCGGGGAGACATTTATTAATTATTATAGGGCCCATTCCCGCGTAGCCCTAACCAGTCCATACTGGGCTAGCTCGATCGGCCCGCTGCCGATGACGTAGTTATGTAGCTGAGGATCTGGTCTTGGCACAACGCTAGGCTCGAAACAGGGAATTTGTTGGCAGAGCTCGGGAGCATCAACATCCAGACGACAACGTCCACACTCACTTCCCGCCACACATACCACACATCCCTCCCGTTATGAACTTATTACTACAGTAGCCGCATATCTGTGCGGCGTACACTAGCCCCTGGTAGTAGCCCACCATGGGTGCTGGCATTCCTCACCAAAACACGCTGACGGAGAACTTCGAGGTGGATTATGTCGTGCTCTACCGCTTCTCCAAAGTTGGTTCGTGTGAAATATTTCCAGTCTTTACTAGTACAAGATAAACCCCATAGCTGACGGGCGTAGACAAAAATGAAGCTAAGGAGCAGTTCAAGAAGCTCATCCGAGTTCTATCAGATGTCGGGCTGCAGACGGAGGTGCGTCCCGGAACAGACCAGAGCCTTCTGATATTTGTAAAGGCCCAAGAGAAATCCTTGGGTGAAGCTTTATATCGATCCAGGTACGCTCCGTTCCGGTCTGATTTATGAACTCATTGTGCGCTTTTTCAAATTAACCTGCCCACACATACATAGGGTACGGGATTGGCTGCATGGTGTGCGCAATTCGCAACCAAATCCCAATGCGAAGGGCTCATATACCCCTGAGACCGACGCAGAACGGCTCCTCATGGTGCACAATATGATCACTGCTCCCAGCAACGAAGGCGGTGCAGGAATCACTCCCAAATACGGCGAGTGGAACCATGTAGACTCAGTCTTCCCATTGCACGACAAGCTCCTCAACAAGACGTGGATAAAAGCCTGGACCAGTAAAACATTCCTTACGGCGGATGACCTCGACCAAATCCGGAACCACCACGGTGAAAAGATCGGCTTCTACTTCGCTTTCTTGCAGTCGTATTTTTCATTCCTCGTCTTTCCCGCCGCCTTTGGTGTTGCGTGCTGGGTTCTTCTGGGCAATTTCTCCATCGTCTATGCGATCGTGAACTGTCTGTCATGCGTCCTGTTTGCCGAAATGTGGAAGCGACAGGAAAGAGACCTGCGGATTCGCTGGCAAGTGAAAAATGTTTCCGAAATCCGTACCAAGAGAAGGGAGTTCCAGTATCTTTCGAAATCCGTTGATCCTGCGACTGGAGAGGAATTGCTGCTATTCCCGTCAACCACGCGTCTAGGCAGACAGCTTCTCCAGGCACCCTTTGCAATTGTCGCAGTTCTTGCATTGGGTACTCTAATAGCTACTTGTTTTGCGATTGAGATCTTCATTTCCGAAATTTATGCTGGGCCCTTCAAGTCATATCTCGTCTTCATCCCCACAATCTTGCTCTCTTTATTTGTTCCCACTATCTCCGCCGTTTTAACCAACATCGCGAAGCGTCTCACCGACTACGAGAACTACGAGACGCAGGACAGTTACGACGTGGCGCTAACCCACAAAATCTTCGTTCTGAATTTCATCACATCCTACCTCCCAATCTTCCTCACAGCCTTCGTCTACGTGCCATGCGGCCGAGTGATAGTCCCATATCTCGACGTATTCCACCTGACTGTCAGCCCATTTACAACATCATCGGAGATGGACGAGCTGCAGAAGTCCGCATCGGCCTTTCAGATCAACCCATCCCGACTCCGCAAGCAAGTAATTTACTTCACCGTCACCGCGCAGGTCGTCAACCAGGGCCTCGAGATCGTCCTCCCATATGCCAAACGGAAGCTCATGCGCAAGTACCAAGAATACACTCAAGAAAAAGCCAAATCGACGAAAAGCAGTGGCTCGTCCACGCCTGAAGCAGCTTCCGCTACGCCCGCTGCAGCGATCTTAGAAGACGTCCCCAGCGAATCTGAATTCCTCACCCGCGTCCGCGATGAGGCCTCACTCACTGAATACGATGTCGCCGCTGACTTGCGCGAAATGTGTGTCCAATTCGGCTACCTCTCCCTCTTCTCCGTCATTTGGCCGCTTGTCCCACTCTCCTTCTTGGTAAACAACTGGGTCGAGCTACGCTCTGACCTGGTCAAGATCTGCATAGAATGCCGCCGGCCCGTCCCCTTCCGGTCCGACAGCATCGGCTCCTGGGTGCAGTCGATCGAGTTCCTCGCGTGGCTGGGCAGTATCACGAATGCGGCGTTGGTGTACATGTTCTCCAACGACGGGCTTGGGCCGGATGGCAGCTCCTCACAGATTACCGGGTGGGTGTTACTGCTTGTCATATTCTTCGCGGAGCATATATACCTTATCATACGGCTGGTGGTGCAGGTAGCGATATCCAAGATCGAGACACCGGCCACGCGCCAGGAGCGTGTGGAGCGGTATCTAGTGCGTAAGCAGTATTTCGACGCAACGCCGGCGCGGGAGAAGCAGGATAGTGGGGTGGCGGGTGTGGATACGGAACGCCATGCGCATAGTTCTCAGCATGACAATGGACAGGAGAAGTCGACAGTCACGCGGGAATCACTAGAAGAGGATGCGCGGCGGATGAGTCAGCACGATTCGTCGGTGGGGGATGTGTTCTGGGGCCGTCAGCGGGGTACCTGGGAGGTGAGCGTTGTCGGGGAAGGTATTATTGAGGCGGAGTTGAGCACGGGCGTGGAGGAGAAAAAAGTGCAGTAAGTATTCTTGTTAGGATTGGGGTGTGAATGTTAGGAGGCAAATAGGTTTTTGGAAGATGAGTGAGTGGTTGGCACCGATGGATAGGATAGGGCTAGCATTGTTCCTTTGACTTTGATTTTTTTTTTTTTTTTTTTTTTTTTTTTTTTTTTTTTTTTTTGGTGGGGTTTGAGGGTTGATTTTCGGTTTCTCGAGCATGCAGCATACATGTTATCTCAGCAAGCTCAGACGCTTCTCCAGATATTCATTGCTGTTTTAACACTGGATTGATGATTATGTCATGAGCTAACCTCAAATAAGCAATAAGCTAACCCAAATAGTAAAATCAGGTCATGTGAGTGATGATATCTTGTGAAGTGTCTGAGAAGAAACAGTTTCTGATTATTAGCAACATGAGAAGGATTTACTCAGTACTCTGAGTATGAAAGAGAATTTCAACTCAATTTCATAGATTCATCATTTCTGTATCATCTTGAAACCTTAGAATAACAATGTTCTTGTGATGTATCTGATTTTTATATTCATATCTCAAGTTCTTAGAATAGAAGTATCATCTCAAAGTTGATCAGTGTGTTTTTAAACACAGGAATTTTAATTCAATTTCTCATACAAAAAAAAGCTCTTAGAAATTCTGAGATCAAAAAATATGATCATTTTCAAGAGTATATATCTATCTTAAATATAGATTTTTTTAAAATATTAAAGAAATATTTCTATTCTTCTTCTCTTTAGCTATAAGCTAAGGTGATTTTCAAATCTCAAAGATATGTGAATATATAGTAATAGAAAGTCAAAGTTGAAGAATCTGAAAAATCCTTGTAAATCTCAGAAATCTTCATTGAAGATGAAATCATTTCTTCTCAGATTCTCTGGTGAGGATTGCTCTGAGCACATGACTTGTATCAAAAGTAGGTTAGTGTCATGCTGGATTAACTAGTTAATAATAATGCTGCAACCTGTTCAAACCGAGCCAGAGGGTCTGAGCCCGCTGAGATAACATACATGTTGGTTCCGCGAGAGTGCAGAGGTTTCATTTGCACGTCATTCTTTCCTAGTCAGTCTGATGTCTTGATATTCTGCGTTGAGTTCCGCCTTCTTTTTCTTTCCTAGAGTAACATGTAGCTACCATCACATATCATTCGTGGATCAGAAAGCGCAGAGATCAAAAAAAAAGAAAAAAAAAAAAAAAAAAAAAAAAAAGAGAAGAGAGAGAATTATGTGAGGTAACTAAGCAAGAGATTTATTTTTAAAGCAAGGAAAAAGGAATCTTTCTTTAGCATGTCTTGGTTTCGATCCAAGGTCCTCCGGGTTATGAGCCCGGCGCGCTTCCGCTGCGCCAACATGCTCGGCTGGTGATAAAGTGGCGCAGATAGCAGTATACTAACCTACACTACAGCGACTCGATGTATTATTAGTCATCTAGTTACTATATTATATACGGCATAGGTCAGATGAGAAGATGGTCTGAAAGCCAAGACTGACTAAATCATTATAGCACTACGCTGTATACTAATTATATTAGGGCTAGTGTCATTGATTGTCCATTTATGTGGAATTAAGCTTTGACCCCGAACAACAACTTGCTCCCCCTAACCACGTACCCAGGCTTATATGTAGAACGTCAACTCCACTGCGGTGCAGTCATGGATGGATGATTTACCTCCAGGCCGGTTTCCTACACGTTCTTCCCCAGAATCAGCCCACCACGACCCAGCCGACAAGGAGGAAGCAGAAAAGTAATTTAACACAGTTATAAAGAAGAGAAAACCATCATAGCGAATCCGTTGGGGCTTAATTCTTTAGCAGGCCCTACGCAAGGGATGGCATCACCCGTAGAAACGGCCGCGGAAGATGCGTCAAAACCTCAAGTTGCGCCTCCATCCTCAGAGGCTGGTAGGAGCAAATGCCGAGCCAAGCAGTCCTGTATTCCTTGCAGGACTCGCAAGGTCAAGGTGGGCTGACCCCCTCTCCCCCCTTTCTCCCCAAGAGCACACCTCGAGCTATGAACCCAGCTAATTCCGAGTAATTCACAGTGCGATCGAATAAAACCATGTCACGCCTGTTGTGTTCGCGGGCTGCCTTCCGAGTGCGAATACCTTGCCAGCAACGAAGATCGTTTCCTCATTACCCAGGCTGACGCCGTTGCGGGCCTAAGGAAAGAAGTTGGGAGGTTAAAACAACAACTGGCGGCTCTTGGCCACGTTCCTGGCTCAGAGCTTGATACAGTAGAAAAGGATCGCAGTCATACGCCAAATCCATCGTTACGGAAGAGCCCGTTCGCCAATTCGGTCCCATATGAAAAGTACGCAACTTTAGAAGCAATTGTTAATACTATTGCCACTGCGCCTCCAGATATCGTGGCAAATACAGTTGCCCAAATCAGAAAGGGCACTTTGCTGGAGGGCATAACCGTACCTTCCCCGCCGCTACCGAAGCAGCCTTTTTCTCCTGCAGATTTTCAGATACTCTCCTCAGAATCCACCTTTAGTGATACTCAAAGTGGCGGTTTGTTCATGCCCTGCCCTCTACCCGCGGTTAAAGCTCTTCCAGCAATTGTTTTTCATGGCTGATGCCAACAGCTTGCAGTGCAAGTATATGATGAGGAATGTAGACAGTTCAAAAAGTCCAAAGCCGGGCTAAAATGTGAACCCGCCGATAACGCCTATAGTGATGACTCCTCCACGCGCTCCCTGTCGATCCCTTCAGTCTCCCTTGCAATGCGTAGAAAACCAGAGAGTGGGGATAGTTGCTTAAGGACCCTCCCTACACCTGAGAGCAACAAGGCCAGTAACATTGGTCAGGCTTTTCGGGAATCTGAAGGCCTTAGTCAAGGTACTACCATCGGTTGCATGTACCCTGAGACTCTTTTGCTGACATTCTCGTAAAGTACAACCTCCTCCGCGAAAACGGGGACGCGACGCAGCTGCGTTTATGACCCCTGTTTCACAGAAAAATTTCTTGATGGAAGGTTTTCTTAACCGCTTTCTAGACGATTTCAGCCCGGAAGTCGACGGCGAAACCATCGGAACGTCGCAAACCATTCGTTCCGCTGCAGGCATAAGAATGTTCTCACCAGTTCTGTCCGATGCGTTTAAGGCGGTTGCCCTGAGCTATTTTGGGCACGAGGTCGGTGACCAACGAATTGAACGGACTGGCTCCCAAATCCATGTTTCTGTGCTTCGGAAATTGCAGGAGGCTATATATAATATGCACCAGACCAACTCCCAGGGTATCCTACTAACTGTTTGCCTTCTCATGTGTTTCGAAGTATGGATTTCCCTCCTTGATATATTTACCCTATGATCGTATATCCATGTCTCTAACATATGCACGTGTTCGACAGAGTTTTCGACGCACGACAAGTGAATCTCTGGTGAATCACGCCTACGGAGCCCTGAAACTTTTGGAGTACCGAGGCCCGCAGAACCATATGTTTGGCATAGATCATTCTTGTTTCGCAGAACTTCGACCATACTGGGTAGGTTATTGGTATTTGCGGCTTCCCTCCTTAATATAGAGTGACCAACTAAACTGGATATAGGTATCTCTAGCCCTAATCACCCGAAGACCGACATTTCTCGCGAGAGAAGAATGGAAAACTATACCTTTCTCAGCCGGTTCGTCTTCCAAGGACATGATGCACCATCTCCTAGATCAAGTGGTGGACATCCCTTCATACCTCGCACAATTTGATCGGTTCATGGAAGGTCTCAATTCGGGCTATATAAATTACGCTGAAGTAGCAGCTACTCAAAGGATGCTCTGGTCCTGGGTCAGCGACCTTGATCAGCGACTACGCCAATGGAAGAAAAATTGGATTGATACAGCTACCGCTCGCCAACCCACCGAAGTAACAAACCAAGGCAGCGACCCATTTCCTGTATTCCGCTGCCGCGACCTCACTTCAATGGATATAATCACCCCAACCACTCTAGTGTATCCAGACCTACGAATTGCCCATACAATGTGTGTGTACTATGCTTCCCATCTCATCCTTTCAGCAGCCGATACGAGACCATCGGCCTCTTTGCAACCTAGAGAGCAATACGAGTTTGCATGCAATATTTGCCGGAGCATGGAGTATTTCATCCGTAAAATTCCAGGCAACCTCGTTAATCGGATGGCGTTTCCTCTACGTGTTGCCTTCGATGTAATGCCAGAGTCGAGCCTTGAGCGAAGGTATATTATCGACATATTTCGCTTGGTGAATGACCGGTACAAGCTCAAACTATGGGGTACTACAATCCCGGAAATATCGTCTAAACGAAGACTTGGGTGATAATATCCATTACTTTGCTTTATTTTCTCCCTTTGGTTTAGCATGGCGTTTGGGACGGGATTTTCTTGGTGGTTTGTTTGCTCGTTCTGGATTAGCGGGGTGGCATTGGTTGTTCCCTTTGATTTTAAATGTTAATGACCTCTATATATCCCGTTGTGGTGTACGGCTAGCTAATTCTCAAATTTTTAATGTATATTTATAATGACTCATGCTTTGCGCCTATTTTTTTTCCCTACCTTCCACTCCACGACAAGGTTATTTCCCCTCGAAACCTGTCTGGCTGTAGTGTGATGTGCGAATGACCGGTTACCCAGATGGTTGAAACGATATTAACTTCGGGGAGGTGAATTGAGAGTTTGGAACTGGAATCTCATAATTCTCTATCCCGGAGTGGCTATTTATGTATTTGGTAGGTATTAAATATCGTTCAATCTATATAAGCATCCTGCAACTGGTTATCAACTATCAGCCGAAAACAAATAGGAATAAAACTTTGAATCCGTAATAAGCCCTACACCCGAACACCCGAGTCTATTTTCCAAACACCATAGAGAACCATTATATTTTTAATCTGACAACCTTCGTGACACTAACACCATCTTCCAAAATTTCTGTTTTTTCCTCTAGAACATACCCCTTCCAGCGAGGAATGAGAACCGCCCACAAGTACCAGTAAACCGCAGCGAGGGTCAATCTACAATATCATTAGCAAATAGAAAGGTATAAGCAGGCAACCAGAGATGAGGGGGGAAACGTACATCCCTACACCAACGATCGCATATGTAGCGTAAAAGAAACTCACATCCCCTTTCCCATCCTTGGGCGGGAAGAAAGGAGCTGCAAGAAGTCCGATGGAGAAGACAATTGAGATCCAGACAGCAGAGGTGCAGGCTTTGAACGGACGAGGTAGATCTGGGGGCTTATATCTCAATATGAGAAGGCCAACTGAAAGTGCTAAGGTGATGATTTGGATCGGGTAGCCTTCTACATCAAGGATGAAACTGTATGCGTCATCAGAGGGAGCGAGGATGATCACTAGAAGTGACGGGATGTAGTGGACTATAAATCCGCCCAACGGCGTGTTGAAAGGCCTGGACGTTGAAAGGAGGCGTGAAAAGGGCAGGAAACCTTGGCGAGCGATTTCTTGGTTGAGACGAGCCTGTACGATGGGAAGCAATATTATTAACTAGATGAGGGCCAGAGGCTAAAGCCTAGGGCTAGAAACATGTTGACTTACCGCAGTGAAAGCCACGACCATGACGTTTCCGGCAGCAGAAATTGCAATCGCCAGGGGTAGAGCCGTCCTTCCAAAGCCTGATCCAAACACCCCTTCGAAAAATAACGCAGCAGTAAGTTCTCCACTGCGCTTAATGTCCTCAAGCGGTATCACACAGAAGTAGGCAATGTTTATGAGTAGATATAAGAGTACAGCAGACACAAGAGCCGCGGGGCCCACGACCTTCAATGTCCGTATGGGGTCTTTCACCTCGCTTAGAACAGTATTGACATTATTCAATCCCGCATAGGAGTAACTGACTTTGAACATCGCAGTTGACAAAGTTAAGAGGCCCCAGTCAGAGTTTTGCCATAGGGAGCCCCAGGAATATCCTCCGTTTTGGGGAGCGGAACCGGAAGGAGTTCCTTGCGCCAAAGCGACGACATAGATACCAGTACACGCGATAACAAGAACAAGAAGAATCTTGATCCATCCAAGACTATTTTGGATCCATATCCCAGCCCTAAGAAAACAGCTGTGAATGAGAACAATGGCCGTCAACAACCCAGCAGCAAAGAGTTTCCTATTAAGGTCCGTCGCTTCAATACCCAGGGCAAACATCAAGTACTGACCAAACACAACACAGTTTCCCGTCGTGAAGGTCAGGAGAACAGCCTGGACAGCAACTAAGGTTGATGTGAGGAATCGCGGGTATAGATACGTGAATTCAAGATAGACTTTATGGCCCCCTGAGCGCGGCAACATACAACCGTACTCTAACCAGACAGCCAGATTCGCCGCTGAAATAGCGGCTCCAACCATCCATACACAGAGTGATAGGCCAATACTGCCAACAGACTTAGTAATGATGCCGGGCGTTGCAAAGATCCCTGTGCCAAAGATCCGGGAAATCACAATGATATATGCGCTGGTCCGAGAAAGCGTCCTGGCCCTATAGGCTGCTTTGTTGCGGGGGACGTCATTGTCCAAGCTTTGTTGATGGTCGCCTTGCTGCGGTAGTAGACCCCCATACTGAAGTTCTCACTTTCTGATGCGTTGGTAGGAAGAAGGGGACGCTGAAGAGGGTCGATAGTGTTTTTCATGCTAGGTTACAAGAGTCCTACTTTCAATCTCCCTCTGACAGCACGGAGGGAATATAACAACAAGAGAGTAGACGAGCAAGATATTTCAGGAGAATGAGGTCGGAGTTGGATTTAATTAGGGCTAATTTGCCCAAACGAGAAGCGGGTAAATCCACGTGACATCCCACTTGGCCCCTCACTTGTCCTTAACTTACAGGTTATTCATGAGGAATTATTTTCTTCTCGACTGGGTGGGTGTTGAGAGTCATAGAAGAGCATTTATTCTGTATTGTTCTTCAACCTGATAAGGATACTTAACTTTGGCAAACGATGGCCGTCTAAGTACTCTACAAGGGTGTTTACCCAGCAGGCAAATTTAACGGAAACCTGTTGTCTATATAAGCGCCTACGGCTAACAAGCGCATCCAAGGAAGCCAGGAAGCCATGAACTTTGGCGTTTTCCCTCAAATATAAATAGAGCAGAGTCAACTGGCATATGCTGTGTGATGATGCCAAATTGCCAGAATTGTCACTGTAACAAAGTAACCTATGAAAAAGTCTCAGAAACGAAGATCTCGGTCCGGCTGTACTGAGTGCCGACGCCGTCACCGCAAATGTGACGAAACCCGACCCAGCTGCTCAAGCTGTAGAATAACAGGCAGAGAATGCTCCTACGAGGTCCGGCTGTCATGGGGTGGACGGCCATTCCGCAAATCTCGATTTGGAGATTGCCTAAGCCAGGACCCCAGCTTGACTCGGGTGCCTGTTTCGACCTCATCTGGTACGAGCAGTGTTCCTGACATACTCACATTTTAAGTGACGGCTAACCCATTTGTTTAGACTTCAGCGGGAGAGCTTTTGTGTACGGATCTGGATGTGAATCATCAGGGCAATTATCTCATCCGAAGGCGACTATTCTCACTCATTCCGGTATGATCAATCCCAATCCCGAGCAACACCTCTGGAACTTCGCGGATATTTATGTCAAGCAGATGAGGAGGGAGGCACGCAAACTAACTAGATATTGACTCAGAAACCACAGCAGGGAACCAAATTATTAGGAACCCTGATCTATTGAGCTGGCTTCACCCAACTTATCGGTCCCTATTAGACCATTTTATATCCTCCACCACCAGGGCTCTTTCCTGCCATAAGGTGGTACAGCAGGACTTCTGCGCTGTTTTGGTTCCAATGGCACTCCAGACGCCCTATCTATTGGTAGCGCTCCTTAGCCTAGCAGCAACGCATCGCGTGTCTCTAGGCATTGAACAAAACCTAACTGAATTGGACCTCCTCAGCACCACCAGCCTGAACCAACTGCAGAATGTACTTTCTCAGCCTAACTTCCATCTAGACGACGCAACGATAGCAACAACTTTGACCCTTTGCTTCACAGAGATAGTCTCCGATGGGAGGAGTCCTGGATCGTGGAGGCTCCATCTGCAGGGTGCAGCGGCAATGATATCAGAGCACCTAAAGACAGTGAAGGTCCCTTTGGATTCTCTGCCATCTGCCACCTCACTGCTCTGGCGCTGGTACTTCTCCATGGAAACGGTATCATTACTCTGTGGAAATCTGTCAGTCCCTCCTAGCTCCCGAGCAGGGTTGTTAATTCAAGACATCTTCGAGCATGATGAAATTGATGACCTGGCCGGCTTCCCGTCGTCTCTGGTTCCCATTTTCAAGAACATAAACCGGTTGACAATGGAGTCAGGATACACCCAAAATCAGCCTGGAAACATAAATGCGACCAGCACCACGCAACCCTCACAACCCAGCAACTCCATAATCGACCGATGTCACCAAATCATCAACGAGATCAACATAATGCTCTTGACCGCAAAAGTGCCTCGATTCCGTCCCAACGTTGACAGCACGCTCACATCTGTACATCGTAGTGACTTTACTGCTCTGGACGAAACATACCACCACGCCGCTCTTCTGCAGCTCTATCGGCGTGTTCTTAACCTCCCATCATCAAACCTCCTGGTGCAGAGTTCCGTCGGCCAGATAATCCGCCGCATTTCGTCCATGCACTTTCTCGATGAGGCGTGTCCGGGTGTAGCTGTTCTGCAGCCGCTGTTTAGCGCGGGTTGCGAGGCATACCAGGAGGCTGACAGAGAGAACATACGCATCCTTCTCTGTCGAATGGGGTTACGCTATGGCATGGGAAATGTGCGGAGTGCGCTTGGTTTTCTTGAGGATCTCTGGTATATGCGAGATGCAAACTCCGATTCGGAGGGGAGAGTGAGGTGGGATAAAGTCATGGGTATGGTCACCTCGTATTTTTCATTTTTATCTTTATTTTTATTTGATTTTATACATTATTGAATATAAAAATTCCGTTTTGCGGCCGCTCTTTACTGACTTAGTTGTATTATTAGTGGAAAAAGGGCTAGATTTACTAGCATACTAAGTCGACCGAACCATGAACGCCCTACAGGTATCTGGGGAACATCCTATAGAACGAGCAGGCAAGGGTACTACGCACACACCGGGTCTACACGCTCCACCGTTCCAAGTTAAACCTGTAATATGAGCTTCTCACATTCAATTCGAGCAATTTACCTCTCGTCAGCAGCCCCCAGTCCATTCTGCCAGGTCTGGAACGTGCTATCCATGCCAAAACAAGCATTCTGCAGCTTGTCAACTTGCGCAATCATAAACTACATGGGGCATGTGCCATTTGCGGGAAGCCCCTCATAGAAGTTCCTAATGCAAGAAATGTTCGTTGGCTTCCCCTGCTCAGCAAACGGAGCCCTAGAGAGAGGCCCAGTGCTACCACGGGATTTCTTATTCGTCCACGTGGATAACGCCCGGCGAGACGGCAGGCAGAATATGAGAAGCTCAGGATGTGATTGATAGATGCATTCGTTTGCATACGTTCTTTCATATTTATTTACGGTGATATTAAATTTCAGGTTGTTTGTAGTTTGCGGTGCGTATGTATGGTTGAAGGCGGGGCTGCTGGTGGCGATTGGCGGGAAGAAGTGAGGCCGGCGAGGGAAGCTACTGATTACAACTACTATCAGCGGGATAACTTAGCGACGTCGCCCACCACCAAAGCTACCGAAATGCAGGGTCCTGAGCAGTGCAACTCAACCGCTTAGATGCTAGTTGGGGAGTTGGGCTGCTGAAAGTATAGCTAGGCGTGCATTTTCTTTTGCGGTGATAGTTATCGAAAACCAGGCAAAGTATGAGGATATTACAGAAGGGCAATTTAGATTATTCAGGATCACTGCCGGCCGGGCATTTTCCCTCAATTTTCCGTTAGTTACCAGGATTATTCCACTACCTGAATTAGTATCTAGCTAGTATTGCAGTGTTTAGCGGCTTTTGCCCAGCTGCAGCAAGTCAAGCTTTATGGACGTTGGGTTGAATTATGGCAGGGCTGGAGAATGCAGCGACAGAAGGTTTCAAAATCTCATCGTCAATCAAGCTTCCATTGTGTTCAGGGGTAGGAGTCGCTTCGGATGCTAAAAAAAATAAATAAATAAATAAATAAATAAAAATAAAAATAGATGTACGGAATACCAAAGTATGTCCGTACTTACATGATACAGACTCAAGTCCTCAAGAAGCAAATTGCGCCGGATTGCTCCCTCTCATGATGCTCGTCCAGTTCTAAAACAATCCCAGATCCAGTTCCAATTCCATCCATGCACGCGGGAGATCTCTCGTCTATCTAGGTATATAAACGCTAGGGGTAGTTAAATATGCCAGAACCAAATTTCTATAGAAAGAGCCGGAGAAAAAAAGCCAAGCCAAAAAAAAAAAAAAAAGCTGAGAGATGAAATCCCCAACAGACTTACATTGCTGCCAGCCTCGTGGAACAAAAAGGGTTTCATCCCGTTAACGGTTAATGACCGAAACTGAAACAACACGCTAAGTAGTAGGAAGTAAAATCAGAACAAAGAGGGACACTAGAATGAATCATAGGTAACGATCACTAGGTTGAAGCGCAAGCTAAAAAAAGGCTTTGCAGCTTCATTAGGGCCGGCCGATGCTGTTATTGAAGTTACAAGTCCGCACGGCTGATGAACTCAAAATCATCATCAGCCAGATATCCGTCGCCATGGCTGTTTGAAGTTTCCTCGATGGCAACAAACTCGTATTCACGAGCCAGGTTCTCGGTCTCCTTCTTTTCGAACTTCTTCACGGCATTTGCCAGGGCAGCGCTGAGGATATCCGTGCCCTGACTGGGGCCTGTGGGTGCGTCGAAGGAGTAGAAGATGTTTGGGTCATTCACAGCTTCGGAATGATCAGGTGCGTGGTCGGAGTCCGTAGAGGAGTCTGAGATGTTGTGGTCGTCGTAAAGCACTTGGTCGACGATGTAGCTGAAATGGGCCCGTTGAGCGGCGAAGCTTTTGTTAATGTCGGATTGGTTAAGGTGCCGACGGGACTTGCAAGCCCTGCGAGTGAAATTTGTTAGCCAAGGGGCTACATATACAGAAAAAGGAGAGGAGATGAGCCTGGCTTACCTGCTACCCTGAGATAGCATAGGGCGAATACGGGTATAAGCAGGATTCTCAATCTTCTGGCCTAGTGGAGTGAAATTGGGGTCGCGGGAGCCCAGAGCCCATTTTTCGTTATGATCACGAACCCGTTTGGACTCAGTAGCAGCACGGCGAAGATCAGACTCTGGTAGAGAGAAGATTTGAGTAGTCATGTTGAGGTCTGGTGACGGTGTTTTTCGATGAAGATTGTAGTAGCTAGTATGAAGTGGATAGACGAAACGAGAGACAAGGTAGAGGATATGCTCCAGTATAAGCAGAGGATATCAGAGTCACCCGGTGCTTACGAGAAGGTATATCTATATAATAGCCTTGAATATGTTGATAGGCGGACAAGATGCTGTAGGAAGCGGGTATCTGGGGACAGTATATAGTTATTATAGCAGAAGGTGCTAGTTAGGGGGAGGTCTCAGTTAACAGCTGTTAGGTGATGACAAAAGAGCGTTGGTTCAGTAACAGGAGCAATAGCAACCGTTGTATGTGGTAGTAGAATGAAGCTGATAGAATGAAGTTGGTGATATCAAGAATAAGGGAATATAAAAAGAAGAAGAAGACGACGAAGCGCAGATTATGGGTTATATAGAAGCTGTTGTTCATGTCATTCATTGCCTTGGATCTATAAATACAATACATAGGTACAGGGAAACTTACAGAAGGTTCAACCCGCCTGACAGAAGCTATCCTATTCGGGCCTAGCGTGTGGCTGGTAGTGGCGGTGGTGGGGATTTCTATTCCTAATAACGTACGGAGTAAGTTACTCCGTAACTTATACATGTAATGTACATACATATATATACATCGGTAACTACCTTGGCCGCGACTGGATGCGTCAATACAATACTGCAAGCTACAAACTAGGTTCGTAATAATAATAATAATATATTAATAGTTATCACGACATTTCATTGTGATCTGTTGTCTTGGACTGAATAACATAGAATACTCAGGGTTGATTGAAACCTTGGAATACTTCCAAGCGTGATTTTTCTTGCGACATCATCTTCCCGAATGACTCAAACTGGTTCTACGGCTAGGCTCTCGACTATGAGACTTCCCCCCATTTGGTCCCCGCTGCTGCGGGCCTTCGTTGAGTCTAACGCCGGGCAAGCGAACCGTGCAATCTCTCGCAATAATAATAATACATCGGGATCTTCCCCGCCAAACAAGAGGCATGGCGCTAAAAAGCCGTGATCGCAACTGATGACTCCAGGTTGCAAACTTCCAGGGCCAGGCGTCGATGGTTCGCGCGTGTTCCAGTCATTCGCCAGCAATCATCCATCTTCTCTTCGCCAGAGTTACGTAGCCAGCCAATCGCCGAGGAGAGCAACACAGTCAAGCATCCCATTTCACAGACAGGAATTCCATTCCTACATCCATATCTCCTCATAATAACGTGACTCACAACCCTATGTTGTCACACTGCGCGGGCAAATCATCTTGGCTGTGCTTGACTCTCGATAATTATTAAAAAAAAAAAAAAAAAAAAGTTTGACACCACCCGTCGGATTTTGTCTCCTGAGTTGTGTTTTCCAGAACATTTTTAGAATGGATCTTTATTGAACCGACTTGTAGTTGTTATCTTGATATCAAACCGGGGTGGTATAAAGGAAAGCTACGTAATTTAGATATTTACAACAAAGGTAGTTAATGTAACATAATGATGACCGCTCTTCTTAACGTGGACCTTTTTTTTTTTTTTTTTTTTTTGTTTCCTTATAAACTCTCAGAAGGCAAGGGTGGAGGGTTCATGCTCTTCTTAGGCAATCGGCCTTCCACCCCGTCTGAGACAACGCTGGTAACTTAATTAGTGTAGAACCCCGTTAATCCCCCTCTGGTACGATGTTCAAGCGTAAGTTATTTCGTCCATCTTGGAAGCGTTAGGCCTCCAAGCCTTAGAGCCCGTCCTTGATGACTCTCTGATTTCCCGTCATGTCAACGCACGTCATCTCTCAATTTCCTCCGCTTCCGCATCGGATGCGTCACTGACCTCCTCCCGCGGTAAGCGATCCGGGAACCATCCAAACCGTCCCAGCTCAACAGAATACTCGCCCATGCTGTTCACATGCACGTCCACCCCTTCCTCCCCAAGTGCGGCCGCCTGTCTCGCGGCAGAACCGGGGCCACTTTACCCTAGATTTTAGTATGCAAGATAGAGATATAACAAGTATAATGATCAATGGAAAGGAAACTGTGAATGCATACCGATGAGGTATTATTCCCTTGGCGTTTAGCACACGCTGCCACGGTACGTTCTGGTCGTGGTAGAAGTGGTCTGTCCCCGGGCTGTTGGACGGGAGATATTTGAGGCACATGCCTACCTGGCGCGACCGTTGAGCTAAATAGAGAAGGCTGTCATGTCAGTATAACGTAGATATTTAACTAGTAAGTTAATCCTTTCTATCACAACGTTCTATCTGTAGCTGGACACATCTTCTGCTAAATATCGCAAGAATAGAAATCACCAACACTCGTTATAACAAAATTACATATGACTGAATCTAAAATAGGCGGTGGGAAAAGTAGGGGGAAATGAATGAAAGCTCACGCTGCCCGAGGAGCCATGCGATATGGCCGTACGAGCTCACTTTACCACGGGGAATCTGCTGTACAGCATCATAAACGGCATTGTACCACCACTCCGCCTCATCGGAGCGAGCCATGACGGGGAATTCCAATTCGTAGAGTGTGTTATGTTTGATAAGCCTCCATTCAAGCACAGGAAATAAACCCGCCTTACAAACAAGTTGATATCATCTCGTATTCGTATCTTGTGAGTTATCGGATAATTGATGTTCCGTGTCCTGAAGCTCTTACATAGATTGCTGTGAACGGGGACAAACCAAGCGTACAACTAAACCACAAGAATACTCACATCCACGCTCGCAATGTCCCTAGCCGCCTACCTAGCTAAAAACTACCTCACTGCAGACACACCCTCAACCTCTGACCGCCCCAAAAAGAAGCGAAAGAAAAATAAACACGCCGACCGGGACACCGAATCGGGTGGCTTGATAATCGCAGACGACGACCCACCAGACCTCCGCAGCTCATCTATAAAGTCCAGGAGCCATGGATACGGGCGCGGCAGCGGTGATGATGATGGTGGTGATGATGACTCCCCATACACAATAGCCAGTGCGGGTCATTCGGCCGAATTCCGCAAATCGAAAAAATCCAGCTGGAAGACGGTAGGCGGGCCTGCAGCGCCGTCAAATGCCGAGCAGGCGGCGGCAGACGCCATTCTTGCCTCAGCTGCCGCGGAGCAAGCTGCTCATGCACAAGAGAGCGAAGATAAGCCTGTTATTGCCGATGCGGAACACGATGGCGAGCTACGAATGGAGTCCGGTGCGCGGGCGGGTTTACAGACAGCTGAAGAGACGGAGGCCATGGTAGCTGCCCAACAGCGGAAACGGGAGCGGGAATCTCTTGCGATGAAGAAGAAATCCGGCAAGACGGGCGGGAATGGTAACGGACTAGAGTCCGAGACCATCTACCGCGACGCGAGCGGGCGGATAATCAACGTGGCGATGAAGAGGGCAGAGGCACGGCGGGCGGCGGAGGAAGCGGCGGCAGCCGAAGCGGCGGCCAAAGAGGCGTTGAAGGGCGACGTGCAGCGGCGTGAGAGGGAGGCGCGGAGGGAGGCGGTGCGGGAGGCCAAATATATGCCATTGGCAAGGACAGTCGAGGATGAAGAGATGAATGCGGAGCTGAAGGCTAGGGTGAGATGGAATGACCCCGCTGCGGAGTTTTTGACTTCGATCAAAGGCGCTGGCTCAGTTGGTGCTGGTGTCAGTGTTGGTAGGGGGAAGAGTGGGAGGAAGGTATATACAGGGCCCGCTGCGCCGAATCGGTATGGGATACGGCCCGGACATAGGTGGGACGGGGTAGACCGGGGGAATGGATTTGAGCAACAATGGTTTGAAGCGCGGAATAAGATAAAGATGCGGGAAGGCTTAGAGTATGCTTGGACGATGGACGAGTAGGGGGTTGGGTTGTGCTTTTTTTTTTTTTTTTTTTTTTTTTTTTTTTTTGGAGGTCTCTCTTCTTCAATTTCCTTGTACCAGGTTTTAATTAATTGCGAAGCTGGTCTCGTGGGAACATTAGGGCAGGAATTTGATGATTTACGGGTTAGTTATTAGATATACCCATTTCTTGAAACGTACGGAGTTATCATAAAGGAAACCACTTTCTCACTCCCAAGACCTAGAGCAGCAGACGCTGCAAACTTGCCATGAAGTGTAGCTCAGCAAGACCAGTTAACTAAGCCCATTCATTGGACATGACGTAATATGGCATGAATATATATTTACACCAGTACACATTATTAATTCCACCAGATCCGGCCTCCTAATATACGATAATGTGATTATAAAGTGGTATAAATAATCTCTAACAAAACTCCCTCAACACCCTGCTAACTATCCAAAATGTAACGATGCCTAGATGGAAATGGTAAGGCTCTGTCATTAAAGAGAACAGCCTAGCACACTAAGGAGTAGGTGCTTGAACAGCAGGGGGGGGAGGCGGGACAGAAGGTCGGTCAGAACACAATTACAATCCGAACTGGTGAGGGTAGCGAAAAAGGAGGACAAGAAGAGGAAAACAATGGGTAACTATATATAGGAAGCGAAGAGATTGGGCCAGTAAGAAGGATAAAACCTAACCATATGTTCAAGTCTCTCGCTAATCCTACCCACCACCTACCTACCTACATACTGACATATGTCTATATATATATATTAGGCAAATGGGTTGTGGGGGCTAGGCAATGAATAGGTATTGGGTGGAGTGTGAAGAAACGTATGGAGATAAGTGTGTATAGGAAGGAGACTCTACTCCGCTCCCTGCTTCCTTCATCCCTTTCTCCTCTCTTCCCCTCAAAAAGATATCCTCTAAACTCTCTCCACAAGTCACATACGTACATGCACAACAACAAATGGCGTCTATCATTCTATCAATCGATGAAAATCCATCACTCAAAATCATTCCACCAATCCTTTTCATCCACCAGTCAGCCAGTTGGCAGCGTGTTCATGTCATGTCATGACAGACAGCCACTCAAAATGATACTGCAATTCGGAAGATTCAAGATGTTTCTAAAAAATGAAATCAGAACAGCTAAAACCAAGGGGTAATAAATGATAGAAACTAATAGAGAGTGATGGGGAGAGCAAGTCAACTATATAATAGTTGGTTAAAGGATGGCGGATGACAGGCTGCTGAGACTGGGAAAAAAGGGGGGAAAAGGGAGGGGGAAAATGTGAGATGATGTGCAGAATATGGTATGATGTGGCGAAAGATTCGTAGAAGGAAAAGGGGAGACCTAACAACCACAACCAGCAACCAAAGAGATAGTAGAGCAATCAAAAGTGGACGACGATCATTCCAAAAACAAAAAACCTTTGTGAAAAAGGAAGTGGGCAGGTGAGAAAAAATTAAAAAAAAAAGGGGGGCGAAGGAGGCGAATATCAGACCACGACAATCCATAAACAAACTTGGCTGGGAAAATGAAAAATAAATATAAGACCAAGGCCAAGGCCAAAAAAACGAACCAAGGGAAACAAGATATGTAACACATACAAATGAACCGCTAAAAGGCTGCTGGGCGGGCTGCGGGGGAATCATGGCATATTAGATTTTTCCAACTCTTTTGTCTCATTTAAATTTCCGCTCCAGTATCATTTAGTTCCTCCCGCCCCCCGTCCTGCCGCTCAATATATATTCGTTCCTATAATTTCTTTTTTCACATGTCATGTCACTCATCCATATTGAAATTAATATTTTCATACCACGTTATGCTTTTTCCTTTTAACCACTTGTGCCCAGCCTTCTATGAACTCCCCACGACTCCCGACATTGATGTCTTTTAGATGTACATTCTCCATCCCCTTCGTACCATCCAGATACGGATGGTTCGACATACATCCCGCATTTTTTCTGCGCTCAGGCAACAGCTCAAGCATCGGCAGGAGGAAGTCGGAAAGAGCTTTGCTCTCCTCCAGGGACAAGCGGTATTTCTCTGTGAGGACGTCCGGGAGCGCCCAGTGGCGGAGTCGGTGGATTTTAAGCAATTGGCCCTTGCGGTTAAAGATATTCTTACTCCGTTCACCGGAGAAGCAGAGGGATTTGGGCAAAGGCCCGAGAAGTTCAATTATTTGGGCTATGTGATCGTCATCCTTATCGTATTTGGCAGCTGATTGCGGATCGAAGAGGTAGTCGCCCGTGATGAGTTCGAATACCTTTTGGGCTGTTAGCAAACGGGAAAAATTCATAGACATATACATATATATATATATATTGAAGCGTTGTTGACGTACCATTGCCGCCATACTCCATATGTCGGTACTGGCACCCCATTTGGCGCCAAGTATAACCTCCGGCGAGCGGTATTGTCTCGTCTGGATGTCGTCCGTGAAGTGATGTTCGACCCAGCATGCATTCCCCAGATCCGCAATCTTCACTGAGATCTCCATGTCTTCGTCATTTGGAGTCTTCGGTGTAGAGTTCTTATCAAGGGATATACCCGAGACCTCCCGTTCCAAAATGTCTCTGAAAACATCGTTAGGACAAAACTGCGCACGGCAACGACCCAAAAAAACTTACGTTGTCTTTTCCCTCTGCTTCTGCTTTCCATCCTCCAGCGACTCCTGATCTTTAATCCCCAGTCGATCTTTCATGGAGAGATTGGATGTGCTTGGTGAAGCTACACAAGAGAGGAACAGTTAACTAGCGCACATCAAACTTAAAAAAAGATAGTAAGTTATAGGCTGACCTGATGTATTATTTAAAATATGGTCGAGGCTGCCATGAGTGCTTTGATTCGTGGCGTGGGTGCGGAAAGGGTCGCAACCGCTGAAGCTGGCATTGAGCGGGCTTGGAAGCGGTTGGCTACCGGTGATCAAGGTTCTTCGTCGTCGTCGTCCACTGCGATAATCCTCCTTGTTTTCCTTCTTAGACTCTTCCTCCTTCACAAAAGATTTCACAATCTGCTCGACGTCGCCAATCTCGATCAGAACATTCTCTGGCTTCAGATCGGTGTGGATAATGCCACACTCGCGATGCAGGTAATCCAAGCCTAGCAGGACCTGCTTCGTAATCTGCTTGACCAGGGGCATGGGGATGCCGCGATGATTCCAGCGCCTAATCAACCCGAGCAGATTTTCGCCCAACACCTCAAACACCATACAAACATGGTCGCCATTGGGTCCATAATGTACAAAGTCATCCAAAAGGCTAACGACGTGCCTCCGCCCAGGGTGGCTCGGGTTAGCCTCTGCGATTTTCTTAAGAAGTTTGATTTCATCATTAGCCGTTTCGGAGTAGTGTTTAGCCGATCGCACGACTTTCAAGGCAACGTGTCTCTCATTTGTAGTATCGCGCGACAGCCAAACGGTCGAGAAATGGCCCCATCCTAGCTTGCGGAGGACGATGTAGCGACCTTCGTTATAGGTTTCGCCGGGATAGACGGGATGATAGCCACCCTCGCAGTAGTCCTTTAAGTCTTCTTCTTCGGGGTCTTCAGTAGAGGAGGAGGAAGGGGAGAGGGAGAGGGGGGAGCCGTAGTTAGTTTTAAGTGTATGGGTATTGATAGAAGCCCTGCATGGAGTGTATTTTTAGTTTAGATACATACGCATATAAAAATTGATGGTAGATAAAATATAGACGCAGAGATAAGTATAGATATAGAATGATATACTAACCCTGGATGTTTAGATGCCGGCGAGAGCATGGTGGGGCCAGAAATGGGCTCAACGATCACAGAAGATGGAACCGCCTCGTTTGTGACAATGGGCCAAAGGTCAGTGCCCTTCCTCCGCTTCTTGAGAGAGTTATTCCCGCCGTTCCCGCTGTTTCCGCCGTTCCCGTTGGCGGTGTTGTTCAAGTTGGCCGCTGCGCTGGCCATCTGGTTTGCCCTGTTAATTGCAGCGTCCTTGATATCACCTCCAGCCGTCGTCTATTCTGGGGGGGGGGGGAAAGCCTGGTGAAGCCAGGTTGAGAGCCGCGGTGCGAGGAATCTCAGCTATTTCCCGTGTCTACCGGTGGCGGTTAAGAAAGAAGTGTGCGAAGTATGAGGGGAATATTTGGAAGCGTTTGCCCAGAGCAGAGTGGCTGGTGATCGGCGATAGGTGATAGCCTATAGGTGAGTGACGAGAGGTGTGTGGTGGGCTGGCGGCGGGTCTGTAGGGCGGCCTAACGGGCAAAATGCCACTCTACGGGAGGGAAAAACACCGAGAAGATGCCCACGGAACGAAGGCAACAGCTGGACTCGCGCCAGGCCAGAGGAGCAGTAATGAAATGATTATAACGCGGCGTCAGGATATGCAGATGATCGAGCTGGCGAAAGGGGAGAGAAAGAGGGAGTTGGTGCTGCGGATGATGGAAGACGGCGAAGATGAAGCGATGAGGTTGGCTTGGGGTTGACTTGGGGTCGGGGGGAGGTTGGCAGGAGACAGAACAAACAGCCAATGACGCCCGGTAACCACCACGTTCCAGCCAGCTCTATTATCCACAGCTCAGCGGGAAGATGGGGGGTGGCGAGGAATAAAATAGAATAAAAAAAATGTTATTTAATCACTTCAATATGAGTGAGGCATAAAAACCAGGAGAGTGGAAAGGAATTTTGAGTGAGGGTTGAGGCATTGGATTCTTTCTTGGGCGTGTAGTTAAAGTAAAAAAAGAAACGAGAAAAATAAGAGAAAAATAAAGTAAAAATAAAAAATCATGACAAACAACCAGGGTTGAAGCAATGATGTAGCCAAGGACAGTGGGCAGAGTACTCTGTACCTCAGCTGTGCACAGAGCGGTGCGGGGAGCGGGGGGTACCTGGTACCTTGTTCCAAGCATCCGAGGGACAAGGTTTAAAACATTAACAACCATCAGTTATATAAGAGGAGCTTAGAATGACCATCATGTGGATATTGCGATTTAAAACATATATAACGGTGATTAGCAGTTTATATATTTCTTTTGTTACCTCCAAGGTACATACATGTACATACTACGTTTCGTGATGCAACCACAGACACCACACGCTCTGGAATAAAGTGCAGCAGGCTATTCTCCACGATGCCCTCGACAGCCAAAGCGATTGGCCGCTGCTCGGGTGTCAGGCTCTCTACAGGGCGGATTGTCCAGCTAGACGGGCTATCCTATTGAACCAGGTGTCTTCCTCCCAGCCAAAACCCGCTTTGCTTTGTTAGGGGCATTCGGCTGCAACCCCTCCATGTCCTTCCTGTGCTCTTCGTCGCTGACCAAAACATAATAGGACTGGACTGGTCAGCAGTAACAACCTTCTACTGCTTTCACATAAAAGGGTTTGGTGCTCATATTATATATCCGAGAACAAGAGCTGGAGATGGAACGAGAGTAGCCAGAGGACCGCGACTATAAATGTGAATACATATACCGCATAAGAGAAGGAAAAAACAAAAAAAGACACAGAGAATGAAGCTTCAAGGACGGAGCTTTTTGAAACGGTAGTAATGCCGTTGCTTTCATTCTCTATCCCTTTGAATTCTGCTATGGTAGCAGCCTCTTCAACTGCCATACGCAAATCTCGTAGCACCGGACAAAAGAGATACTAACTCGGTCTCAAGACACCCACCCACTGGAAGATTGACGGTTTATATCAGGCATTCTTATTGCCAGATGTAAAAATCCGGAGCTTAGAGCTTTTCCAGCAAGAAGTTCATTCCCCCTTCCACGGCCGTAGCTAGCATGGAGAGTTATGGAACGGCCGCATTGAACTAACGGAACATCTGAGAGATATGAGCCTTGCGGTATTCACCTAACTTGCGGGGGGCATCTGGCCAGGTTCCTCAGGTTCCTCAGATATATCAGGTTCATCAGGTTTATCGCTGCCCCAAGAACAACCTCTATACGGAGTACCTCTTCCCTATCAACCTAGGAACACTTGGGGGTGTTGAGAGGGGTGCCAAATAAATAACGCATCCCCGCAAGGAGAATTGGCGGGATGCCCGCAATCTAATTCCTTCTGTTGCTGTGGCCGCCCGTGGCAGCCCCTAATTAAACGTTGACTCGGTTGCCTGAGTGAGTGTGTAAATATCCCTTGTATGTATGTACAGTGTATACGGAGAAATGGCTTGGCGGGAATCACCTGACACCACACCAACATCCGGACGCCAAGATTTAATTGGGCCATAGACTTATGTATTCCAACCTCCACAGACTTCTCTGTACAACCACCCACACTCGAGAGCAATCAACAATACAGTCTTTTGTGCCTTATTTGCACCATGTGTGGATATGGCAAGCGAAGTCATAGCCTTGTTGTTGTATTTCTGATTGTCCAGTCTCCTGTAGCTAAACTACCCTACCCGTGATAACAAGTCACCACCGCAGAGTCACCCTATCTCAAGACAACGTCTCCGTTGAAACGACCCAATGCAGAAGTCCCCTAACCGTCAGCTCCCCTGAATCCCCGCTTGTCCCAGAAGCACAATTTCGATACAAGATCCCATGTTCCGTGTTCCATGTCGCACAACCCGCGCGCCCGATCAGAGACATGCATGCGAAATGAGCTATTTGAAACAACATGTTCATTTATAAGCCAACCTAGCTCTTGAGAATGAGGAGGAACCGTGAAAGAACAGGTAGATAATAACCTTCATACCTAAGATACTATCTCCGCTAAGGCGGAAAAATCGGGTTCTTGTTGGAGGAGAGCGATATCCCTTGAGGAATGTCAGCCTCCCACTCTACTTCTTCTGGGGTGGAAACAAGGCTTTGACTTGGTAAACTTAACGCACCGCTGGGGTGGGGTGATACCCATAGGGATACGCTCTGCAATTTTCTTCCTGATAGCGAGTGTGCGGTTGGCCAACGTCACCTGTGAATATGCAATATCGCGGGTTACCATTTTTCAGAGAAGCGACTTCTTCTCGCGGCGTAAAGCCTGATGGGTTTCTGAGAATGCTTTCTCTATTGTTTGGATTTCTGCCATTTCTTCGGCTGTAGCATATTCCGAACCGTCAACAAGGTCTTTCTTGGCCTTTTCTATCCGGGCGAGTGCAGTCACAAGGGGCAGCATGTAACTCCAGTTGTTCAAGAGCCAGTGAGCGTGGCTTGTTTTGGCTTTATTCGTATGCCACATAATGTTCATCGCGTTGACATGCTCTTCCATTTTCCTAGCAACACTTGGAGGCATTTGGGAATCGTCGATGTTGGCTGTCCAGTCAAATTCTGGGAGGCTCACACTCCCGGTACACCATGCACTATATTGTTCTTTTTCCTGAGGGGTGAACGATGCTAACTTCACCGGATCTCTCTCCTGGTACCGCGCTCCTTCAAACCCAGTTGCAACTGCGATGCTTTTGCCCTCGTTGACAGCTTGAGCCAGACCCCAGAGTTTCTCTGCGACGATTGGTGGATAGTCCTTGTACACCGGCATTTTCAGCTTTTTTTCAGGTATAGCGGTATAGTCCACATCGCCTATTTCTGCCTTCCGGAACTGTGCCTCGAAGCTATCCATCATGGATGGTGGTTTGTTGTGACTTGGTAGTTGTCGTGCGTTGTAGTTTTTGGTTTATTGCTTGCAACTGGGGTTTTCGTAGTTTGTGTGAGCTGGAGCTGGAGCTGATGGGTTATATACCTGCTCTGATCCCAATAACACCGGACCGATTGGTACCGGCTGGGGATGGCAAAGTGAATGAGTAGGAACGGAGCTAGAAATAGGGAGTAGAAATGCAAAAGAGCATAATCTCGCATGACATTTCTCGAAGGGCGCGTTTTTGCAATGGACTTATATAGATCCAAGTATTTAGCTTATCTGGCCGCTAGTAGACACTCGTGTGTATAGAGCGAACAATACCATATTGCCGAGTTTGCCTCAAGGCCATTATTAAGCATAATATGGCTCTGGGCTTCATTTTGGAGATCGAGAGCCTCGTAAATGTGCGAGTAGAAGCCAGCTTTTGGGCTGTTGTTGCGTTATTGGTCCCCTGAATAATATTCAACCCCAGCGCGCTGCATTCACCGTCACCAACATGAATGAACAACCAACTAGCAAAACACAAACTGCGAGGGCAGCACTCACAACCCTCTATCCGAACAAACCACTCCAATCATGCCATTTCCAACGCCATAGCCGTATTCTAAATTCAAACAAAACCTTCTCAACCCCTACATATCCCCAGTAATGAGCCCCTTCGACCCCCCGCCCCTCTTAACCCGCCTCCTCTCCTCCCCGATCCTCTTCCTCCTCCGTCCACTGCACACCCTCCTCCTCAACCTCCGCCCAGCCCCGCGCACCCGAACGCCCTCCCAACGCCCTATCCGCGTCGTCTGTATCTCCGATACCCACGATCACCACCTACTGGGCGTGCCGGACGGGGACCTGCTGATCCATGCGGGGGATCTGACGAATAGCGGGGCGCGCGCGGATATTCAGGCGGCGGTGGATTGGTTGAAGACGCTGCCGCATACGGAGAAGGTGGTTGTGGCGGGGAATCATGACGGGTGGTTGGATGAGGAGGTTCGGGGGATTATTGTGGCTTGTAATGCGGAGGACGGGGATGGACAAGGCATAGATTGGGGCTCAATACATTATCTACAAAACAGCAGCGTGACGCTGACTTTTCCTTTTCCTACACCCACTTCCACCGCCCACGACACAGCTGGCAAATCCACAACCATTAGCCCCTCATCGCGAACGCTGACAATACACGGTGCCCCGCAAATCCCACAGCTGGACCCTTCACCGGATTCAATACACGCCTTCCAATACCCTCCCACGACGACGACGACGACGACGACACCCGGGGACGGCCACGGCACGACATATCCATATCCAATCCCCATCCCCCCGGACACCGACATCCTAGTCACCCACACGCCCCCGGCCCACCACCTCGACAATTTCCCTTACTCTGCCGGCTGCCCCCATCTCCTTCGCGCAGCCTGGCGCATCCGCCCGCTCCTACATGTCTTTGGACACGTCCACGTCGGCCGCGGCGTGGAGAGGGCGTATTATGACCGTGCGCAGGACGCGTGGGAGGCGTTGTGCAGGGCGCGGGCGGAGAACGGGGCGTTGTGGGAGCGTGGAAGCGGAATTTGGAGCTTTGTGGCGGGCGGCGGGTGGTGGAGGGATCTGTGTGGGGTAGATGGGGTGTGGGGTATGGCGGGGAGGGTTGTTTGGGAGGGTGTTAAAGCTGTGGTTGTGGGAAGGTTGTGGGATAGTATGGGTTTGGGGAGGGAGGGATGGATGGTTAATGCGGCTTGTTTGGATGGAAGTGGGAAGGTCTTGCGGGGGCCGACTGTGGTTGAGATATAGGGGGGTCATATTATTATATATGTTATTTTGGAGGAATTGGGGCGCTGCGGGGAAACATCTGAGCTTGAAGAGCTCCGAACAAACTACATATATATGTATATATGCGAAGAACAAAAATCAAAAATACTCTATGAATGAATATAATTCTATAGGCACAAGATGTGCTCCGCCAAAAAAAAAAAAAAAAGAAAAAAAGAAAAAAGAGTATGTGCAGATATGTACAGTACATACAACACGCGAATGAAAAATGTATATGCAGCGAAGATATAAAACTAAAAATCTAACCCCAGCATCATGATATCCCAGACCGAATTTATTTAGAAGCCAGGGAAGAAAAAAGAAATCACAGCTTCGACTTCCCCGCCGGTGCTGGCGATCTATCCACCGGCAACGAGAGCGGATCATAAACCCCCATCCCCAGCGAATCCACCGGATTCGGCACAGTCCTCACCGCCAGGCCCCTCGTATCCACCAAATCTGGACACAACTGATCAATACTCGAACACCCGATCAAGCGCATATTCATAACCATCTCATCCTTCAGCAACTGCATAGCCCGCTCGACGCCCGGCACGCCATACGCACCCATAGCATACAGGAACGGCCGTCCAATGCCGACCCCCTTCGCGCCTAGACAGAGCGCTTTAAGGATATCCGTCGCCCGCCGCACCCCGCCGTCAATATACACCTCGATGCGATCCTGCCACCCGCGCTTGCGCAGCTCCGGCATAACCTCTGCCAGCAGCTCGATGGCCGACGGCGCAAAATCCAACTGCCGCCCACCATGATTCGATAGCACAACGGCGGGGATCCCCATCTCCACCGCGCGCAGCACGTCGTCGACCCGCTGCACGCCCTTGAGCACGATGGGCATGTCTGTGATGGACTGGAACCACGGGATATCCTTCCAGCTGAGCGACGGGTCGATGAAGGAGGAGATTGCGCGGGCAGCACCCTGCGAGCGGTCGATGGAGGATGTCGATTCCCCATCTGCGGCCTGCACCGCGGACCCGCGGTCGGAGAACTTGGAGCGCATGTCCTTCTCCCGGCGGCCGAGCTGGGGCGCGTCAACGGTGACGAAGAGCGCTTTGCAGCCCCGTTGCTGGGCGTGTTGGACGATACGTTTGGTAATGTTGCGGTCTTTGTTGACGTATAGTTGTAGCCATTGGACCTGGTCGGGGCCGCGAGCGTCGACGATCTCGTCGAAGGAGCAGGAGGCCAGGGTGGGGATCATTTGAATGACGTTGTGGGTGTTTGAAGCGCGGGTGAGGCAGACCTCACCTTCTGGATGGCCGAGTTTGCCCAAGGCGGTGGCCGAGACGTAGAAGGGGACGGAGACGGGAGAGCCTAGCATTGTGGTGGAGATGTCCACATTTTCGACATCGACGAGGATGCGCGGACGGAACCAGACTTTGTGAAAGGCGGAGTGGTTTTCGCGGAGGGTCTATGATGGCCTTGCGTTAGCTATATATATATATATATATATATATAGTTAATACTGACTGGTATGTTGAAGGAGGAGACGAACTATTTCATCATCAGCGCCACTGGAGTAATAAGCCCAGGCTGTCTTCTTCATAACACGACGGGCGACGGCTTCAAAGTCCAGCAGGTTATAACATTGTTCTAGCGAAGGCATATGCTTGATTCGTAATTGGCGCTCTTCTTCCTCGGGATCGACACCTTTGTCCTCGCGCATGACAGTGTCCATTGCCACTGGACCTAGGTGTTTTGAAGGGTCGAGGTACTTGTCGAGGGTGTCCGGGGGGTGGATGGGCTCGAATTCCTCCGTGGCATCTTTCCCGGCATACTTCAGAATAGTGCTTTGACCGCCAGGGTGCTCTATATTGGTATTAGTAAAAATCCATGTGCAGGTGGCAGCTGGTTTAGCCGCAGGGGGGATTTGCTTTGTACCAGGTAGAAATTCGGTGACATCGTATGCTTTCCCGTGAACTATGACCCAACATGAGTCCTTGGAGTTGTGTTTTTGTATCTCTGGGCCTGTAAGGAGATTTCCCCCGTGTTTTTCGTCCGAGGGCATTGCAGCGGAAGCTATAGAGGGCGGCGCAAATGGGAGCTCTAGAAAGGGGCCGGTAGTTCAGTTCAAGAGGTCAGCGATTCAGGCTGGGAGACGGAGGAGGGTTAAATTAAAATGCCGAAAGATGATTGTTGAGCCAGCTCGTTGTTCTCGTGCGAGATATTATTATTTAAGTGGCGGCGGAAAGAAATGCGGACGGGGGAGAAGTTCTGGAGAAGTTTCTTCTGGTTTCGGAGATGCGGAGAGCGTGGATTGGATCGGATCATGACGATATCATCGATGTATGTATGTACATACATGTACTCCGTACTCTGTATAGAGAGTGATTGCAACCACGTAACAAAGTATTTCTACGTCTTCTTGTGTACTTATTATGATTATTACTTATGATAGTAGTAAGTTACTCTTCTCATGTTGATATAATAGTCTGTCTCATCTGTGCTGCATTGATTATTATTATTGTTATTATTATTGTTATTATTATTATTATTATTATTATTATTATTATTATTATTGGTTCCTTTCCTTTTCGCATCCCCTCTCCATCCTCATCTTCCCATTTCCGATATCTAGAATCGTCTCCACTGAGGCAAAAAACCTTGGAAGCTCCATGGCTGTTTCTCGGCCGATTCGATAATAATGATTCTAATCGAGTTGACAGCGTGAATAATTCACAGATGTGCATAACGAGGATTATCTACGTCTTTTCCGCGTCTCTATCTCTGGGACTTCATCTCTTTCATCGTCTCTTCTTCTGATGTTTGGGGCCTCGGCAGCCGCTGATTAGTTAAGTTAGTTAGTTACTAGGTAACGACGACGTCATTGGCCAGGGATCATATGACCCACCCAGCCCTTGCCCTTGTTTCTTGTTTGGGCTGGGTCGTAGTCAATCAACCTTCTCATCAATCACTCTATCACTAACTTTAGTTAACTAAGTTACTGCGTAGTTAATTAAGTTAACCTAGTTAACTGTTTATCCAACCATCCAGCTCGAACGGACGAACAGTGACATCCACAGGGCATCTGGATATACAGACACGCAGACAGCCCCTATGATATGTGCTTAGGGATGCCCGGATGGACTATAGTTACCCGGGTCAATGCTGGCTGATTCGCTCCGTAGCCCTTCTGTCTCTTCTTGTCTCCTCTTGTCTCTTTCTGTCTCTAACTTAACCCAACCAACCCTCTCTCCCTCTCTCCCTCTCTCCCTCTCTCCTCCCTCCTCACGTGCAGGCTATCCTCTCTCTGGTGACCAAGTCGCTGTCCTGTACGCAGAACAGTCACGCTCGCTGGCCTCAGCCGGGTTGCTTGTCGCTGTCTTTTAGCTCTCAACCCCTCTGCCTGCCTGGCTGTATCTCTCTCTCTCTCTCTCTCTCTCTTCTCTTATCCAAAAGTAGACGTTACTCACCAAATTATACACCGCTTTCTCTTCTTTGCTGGTGACTCGTCATTCTCTTCCCTCATCTTGACGCGCGCAGCTGCTTGCTTTCTTTGTCTTTGCTCCCAAGTAAACCCTCGTACAACCAAAAGAAAAATAAAAGAAAATAAAAATAAAAAAAATAGCTTCATAGCTTCCCATACCTCCCTCCCGGTATACCCTGCTATATGATGCACCTGTTCTCTTGCACTCCGCCCTCACTATGAGCTCCAGTCTCGAGGCGAAGATCGTCGTCCTGGGTGCCCAAGGTACGCTCTTTCATATTCAGCTCTCCATTCTCATTCCCCATCCATCCTCCCTTGTACTAACTCCGGCCTAGGTGTTGGGAAAACATCTCTCGTCCAACGCTACGTGAAAAATTCCTTCAACCCTGCTACAACCACTTCCACCGTCGGCGCCTCCTTCGTCACTAAACGCGTCCTCGACACCACCTCAGACACCGTCGTCCGCTTGCAAATATGGGACACAGCCGGGCAGGAACGTTTCCGAAGTATTTCCCGTCTCTATTACCGCGGTGCCAACGCTGGCCTGCTCTGCTACGACATCACAGACGAAAGTAGCTTCCAGGAAATGGCCGGTTGGCTCGTCGAGTTGAAACAGAACCTTGGCGAAGACTCTCCCATCGTCATCCACGTTGTGGGCACGAAATCAGATATTGTAGCAGATGACCCCAATCTACGCAAAGTTCCGTTCGAACGCACCATTGCCTACGTCGCGGAACAGCTCTACCCATCCCAAGCATCCACCCCGCCGCCCAGCTCCGGCCTAGGCATGATCAGCAGCTCCACCTTTGGCACCTCAAACCCAAACTACAATCCCGGCGCGGAAAGCAAGCGAAGCAGCGGCTTCTGGGGCCAGGATATCGGCTGGGACTGCTGCCATGAGATCAGCGCCAAGGATGGCGAGGGTATCGAGGAGGTCTTCCGTGTCATCACCCGCAAGCTCGTGGAGCAGCGGAACAAATCACTAGACGCCGACTCAGCACATCGGGGTGGATCAGGTGGCGCGGAGAGAATGCCCGCACACATGGAAGGAGCTGTGTCTGATGGCAACAATAGTGTGCGCGGTGGGACGGCAGATAAACGACGAAGCTGGCTTGGGTTCCCGCCCGGTCTCGTGCTGGGTGAGGAACCTATCGATGTACCGATTGGATCGACTCAGAGCCGGCAGGGGAGGTGCTGCTGATGAATTTTCCTTAACGGTTATATTTTCTTTTTTTCCCTTTGATACCATATTCCTCTTGCCATTATGCTCACGAGTCCCTCTTCCAATCCGTTAACCGACCGCTGTATTCTATTCCTTCTTCCGTGTCTCTGTCACTTTCTTTGCCCACTTATCGGTGCATTAATGTATAGAATTACGTCCTCCTCCTCCTCCCCCCACTTCTTCTCTTCCGCCCCCCCCTTCTTCCCTTCCGCCCCCTCTCTCCATATCGTTCTAACGCAGGCCCGTTAAAACGGGAAAATTGGAGGATTCCCACTCGCCTTCCAAAAACTCAACCGTGCATTTACACACGGAGTTTTCCGGATTTGCATCAACATTGTTTTCTTTCCCTCTTCGCCGTGTTTCAATCAGTTTCCATCGTGTTCCATTCAAAGGATGTGTTTCTATAAATCTGTTTTTGCTTCCTGTTTTCCGCTCATGTTTTATATATTTATCCTAAATTTCTGTGCTTGCGGGCGTTGTTGGCCGGTGTTGCTTAGCCTTTGTTCATGGGGTGGATGAAAGGTGTGCGTGTTGTATGAATCACTACGATCTCCTTGAGAGCGTATTTGTTAATACGGGCTTTAACTAATGGATGTGTTTTGTCGGGCTGGCTAGGGATTCGGTCATGGATCATGGGTCATGGGAGGGGCGTCCAGGTCGTCTCTCTCCCTGTCTCATTCGTCATCCTCTATATATTTGCGACCCCAGGCCGCTGATATACCAATTCTAAGTGTATTATCATATGCTGCTTGATATTTATCTTTGATCGTATATTTCGATTCGAATCTTTTCCTTTGGATTTAATTGGATGCTTACAATTGTCCCCAATGGAACACCACAGCTCTACCAAGCTGTTGGAAGAAACCTTGGGTGGACGTAGATCGATCAACAACACATAGCAACCTCATCCCACATTTAAGCCAGGACGTATGCATGCATGTACTGTACATGTGTACAAAACCACTGTCGTTGGTAACGTACGTACACATACGTTCCTTTGGTGCATCAATCGGCCTATTATCCCTTTCGTCCATAGATCGATCACCCACCTGAACCCATCCCCACCACACGCCACAAGGGAGTATAAGTATCAATATTCGCTGATATCCAGTTCTTCAGCCGTCGATGCCGATATGGATGAGGACACGATCTGATCCGATCATATTGACAACTTGCATAAACGCGCGGCATACAGAATCCTGCATTAGATCTCACTGCTCCCAACTGCAGATCATTGAGGGGAGGGTTGAGGATCCAACGAACAGTGCCCGTGGGTGTTGTCCGGTTCTTGAGTGACACAACAAACTGTGGGAAACCGTAGAAATAGTCATGTTGAGGCAATATCAAAATTGAAAGTTTGATTCAAACATTCTGTTCTGTAAATGGGGTCGGGCCGCTGCATATAAAACTACATGAGCTGTGGGTTGGTCTTATGTTTATTGTTTATTCTGATAGTCTGTAGTAGAATAGATAGTGCTGAAAATCTTCGATTAATTTGATAGTTACATCCATCTACATATCAGTAATGCCGTATTTTCTTTTCTATTGATAATCAGAGAGATTCATTAAACTGCAGAGTTCTGAGTATATTAATGTTCCTTTATATCAAATGGGTTAGATATTGATTTCTGGTGGTTTAGATATAGTATATAATAATAGACTCATCCCCCTTCTTCAAACTATCTTGAATATATGATATCATTCCATTCTAAGTAGAAGT
The DNA here is from genome assembly GCF_000003525.1 of Blastomyces dermatitidis ER-3. Lineage (NCBI taxonomy): Eukaryota > Fungi > Ascomycota > Eurotiomycetes > Onygenales > Ajellomycetaceae > Blastomyces > Blastomyces dermatitidis. The sequence continues at coordinate 1,003,779 of NW_025544788.1, forward strand.
AATCTATTTTTCATATTTTGTATATACTGGTAGTTAAGGGGCCGAACTATTCCATCTAAATACACCAACATGTCAAAACGAGAAGGAATTACGTTTTACTTTCTACATAGTTACTGGCTTTTTCATACTACGGAACTGGACAATAGATTATTTCTGTTACTCCAACATCGGTTTCATTTTGAAGTTAAAGTGAGAGTGGGTTGCACAGCTCGATTCTTTGTTTCAATTTGAGCCATGATATTTAAGGCCATGAATTGTGGCAGAGAGCAAGCAGCCGCCTCCAAACTCCTCTCTACATAGAGCTAGCTAGCTAGCTAGCTGCCTTGCTATACAGGGCCCGTGGAAGATGGAACAACGGATTCTTGCAATATCAAATGTGTTGGGAATCGACTGAATCGACTGTCAGTCTCAAAGAGTTCAAGGAATAAGCTGTACTCTGCAAATCAAGAATTTTATTACTCTAATTAGTGCATCGTGGGGGTATCAGCATATGGAAATATCGTTGAATGTTTGAACAGCACTCTTTGTGCAATGCCAATGAGAATCGATTGCGCACCAAGGTCTCCTTAAATATTTATTCCAGTGAGCGACATTGAACCTTGAACACTCTTCACGGACTCGCCCCTCAGCGACCAACTTTGAACAACATGACAACGCTGTCTTTGTTGAAGCTCTCACACCAGTTATTCGAGCCAAGGACTGGGCTCAGTTGACAATGAGCTCACCAAACCAACTAGTTAACTAGTTAGGCAATCCATAACTTATTTAACTAACGATTTAAGTAACTTATAAGTTTGCAGAATGGGGAACTTTGTCTTCTCTCTCAGCTCCCCTGGTTTTAAATCCAAGAGAGAGCACAAAAGTTAAGTTGTTGCCCATCACCTACGAGTTTTCGGCTTCTGAGTTCTTGAATTTAGTTGGATATTTCTTCCTGCATTCTTGTGCGTTTTAATCCGTTCCCGCAAGCATCTGCACTGCACTGCCTACCAGCAGCGAATTCGCTGAGCCTCGTGCTAGCGCTTGAGGATTTCATGTCTGCTCCTGGCCCTGATGACTGCTCTTTTCCGTTTCTCTCTGCATTGAGATAGACATTTTCATAAGACTCTATACTTCTCCTAGAAGAATATTGCAAGCGGCGCTCTTGAGAAAACACCCCGCTTCACCCGCTTCACCCGCTTCACCCTCTTACTCAACACGCCGTGACGCAGTTTGGCCACTTGAAGGCCGTCACGACCTCACAGGAGAAGCGCCGGTGCGACAAAGAATGTCGCGACCCGAGCGCACTCCGGTAGTGGACTGCATTTCTGCAGGTATGGAGTGCTTATCTTCATTCCCCATTATTTCTTTGTGCTACATACATACATACACCCTTCACGCCATAGCCCCCCGGCTGCACACCCGATCTTTAATCGCTGTTTGAGTTTCTCTTAGAGATAGATCGATTTACCCCATCTATTTTGGTGCTGACAAGCTTAACTAAGTCGTGACTACTTATCTGAATGCTACAAATTTGGTCGAGCGCATTAAGCGGACCAACAGCCGCCCTTTACCTGAAGATGCCCTGGCAAGCCTGGAAATCTCGCTTGCCCTTGGACCCCCCATAGTACAGGGCCAATATGACTTGGACGTCAAGCGCATTGGCCAAAAGTATGTGTACGGGGACGAAATTGCCCAGGAAGATATGAGATTTATTCTGTCGAGCCTACAGGCGACGCTCCTGGTCGGCCTACAGCGGGCATTGATGGACAATCTCGATCTAGACTATAGCAGTTTGCAGGCGTCTTCGGACAGCAGTCGTGTCGACTCGATAATCTGCTTGAGTCAGCTGGGTCAACGCCTGGCCCCTAGCGTTCCAGGATATAAAGCGTCGATCCTTTCACCCCCGGATCCTGGAACTGTGGAAATGCCTGCATATGGTGACTTGTCCGACCCGGAATCTTCATGTCTTTCGGTAGCCAAAAGCGTATCCTCCGGAGATACAAGGAGCCAGACTGAACTCTCCTTATCACTGACCGTGGACTCAGAGAATACGTCAGCCGCAGATGGTGTCGTCAGCCCAACCACTACGGAAAGGGGAACCGGCATTTTGGCTTGCCGACGTTCACTGCCCTACTTGCCAAAAGGGAGCATCGAGCTACCAACCACTGATAGCGAGCAGCTGCAAGGGAATCGGAATCGATACAGCGGGGGCTCTGTTTCCAACAATAGAAACAATGGGACTCAATACCCCATCCCGACAATAAGGGAAACTAGTGGTGAGCTTCTATATAGCCCGAGCTTAAGGGCTCCACAGCCACTGAGTTCCCGAGGTTTGCCTACCGACGCGAGGCCGCCAGGGTTCGAGCAGGAGCTTCAACATTCACAATACGGCTCTGAGCAAACCCAGCAGAGCAAAGACCCAAACAATACTCCCGGAATCATACAGCAAACCCAACCCACGACGCTACCATCCGCCGCGCTATCGAATATCTGGGGGTTCAAACACCGTCATTCAGCATCAACACCAGAAGATATGACTCTCACGCTTTCCATATCAAGCTCGAGAGCCAACTTCTTGCCGACGTTGAGACGACGACCGCCGTCGATGTCAGGGTCTTCCGGTACAAGCGCGTCCATCTCGGAAAACGACACAGGGACCCTGTACCTACCTAGCGAAGAGAACAAATACGCGGGGTTCTGTAAAGGTGCCTGGAAAATGCAAACCGGTACAAGAAAGGCCATGCGCGTCGCCCAACGGCCGGCAGGGATGTTCTCGCAAGTCCTCTTCTGGCGCTGTAAGGAGTGTAACTTTGAAGGCCCCATGAACCTCTCCTCCGAAAACCCCCCTTCCACAAGCATGCACACACCCAGTTTCTCGCGCACAACACCCCTGGACCAACCATCCCGCTCATTTGACCAGCGCGTCCAAGTGCACCAGGGAACAGGTATCCGCTACCGCTGGGCATTCCTTGCTAAATCTCACGCGTACTGCAAGAAAGTGCCACCGACCACTGACGGGTCAACATGTAGCTATGGATGCATCTACTGCTGTTCCGAGCAGCGGGGACCGGCGCCTATATTTGGGAATGTGGATACGTTCATGGAACACTTGCGCACCCACGACGGAGCAAATATTCGGGGACATAAGACAAGGCCGGAACAGGAGTTGCTGAATCGGACAAAATGCCTGATGGGGAGGCTGGCGCATGACCAGGAGGAGTTTGATATTAACATTCCCCCTGTTTTGGCAGAGGTTCAGGGTTGATTTTTTGGGGAATACCGGTTATCGCAGTCTGACGATGGTTATCTGCTTGGGGTGAATCCTCTCGGTTGGAGCATCTGGCCTCTCTTTGACAGGCCATGTTTATAAGTGCCCTAACTTCTCCTTTTTCTTTCTCTGCTTTTCATTATATTTTTATATTTTCCATCATCCACTGCACACTTAAACACTCCATGTAGCACATCGTATTTCTTGTTCTGCTTGTGAGGAATTTGGTGATTTATGTTTTTTAATTCATGTTACCATAGATGATTATTTTTTGTCGTTATTTCATGTATTGTACAGCTTTCTCGAAATCGAGCCTACGAATGAATTTTTTTCCCCTCTCCCCTTTCTCCACTCAGCATGATATGTCGTGTCAATTGGCAAAAATAATTAAATTCTGCCCCTGACTCCACAAAGGCTTAAGACTAACGGTGGCTGCCAAGAACAGCGCGAGCCAACGCTATCCAACTGGGCTTACTCAGCCGTAGGTTGTAACACAGCTGAATTCAGGTCTTCATCCGTTGTCTCTAAGGTTTCTAATAATTGAATATTATATAGAGCATAAAGCACAACACATCTCGCTCCGTCCGCTGATTGATAAACCCGCGGTTTACAGCGGCAATGTTCCAGGTAAGCCTCATATGACAATCCATAACCCCCAGAAAACCCCAGACAGATAGGCGCTCGGTTCTGACCACGTTCGACAAAATAGCGGATCAAGGGCGCCATAGATTCTCGCATAGCAGAGGAGCAAGCCCGCCAGAAAGCAGCGCAAGAGTCCAGTTCCATTTCCCGATCCAACTCGCACATACGCCAATCGCATACCCGTGCAGCGTCTCGCGCTACAAGGCTAAAGCGAGAGAACAGCGTTTCCACGAAAACACCGGATCCTGCTGAATTCGATGTGGATTTCGTTGTAGGAGACGATGATTCATCAACCAGAACCAGCACTCCTATTCAAATGCCCGAAGCTGGGAGAGACGGAAATGCTGGGACTGCAGCAGACCAGGAAGGGGGTCAGGGGAGGACGAAGGAAAGGGAAATAGACTCCACACGATCCCAGGACGCCACACCGGAGGAACCTGCACAGATGGAGCTTCCGACTGCAGTGAGGGTGAGATTACGGAGGCTCGACAAGATAGAAGGGAGATATCAAGGTCGGTGTAGATTGCTCCTGTTTATTCTGGCTTGGACTAAACTCATACGTTTATTGTTATTCATAGAATTATTGAAGGCCTACCGAATTGCGCAGGCCCGCGTAGTGTCTATCGAACCGTTCGAAGCATGCCTACGCGAGAATACTCCATTAACCTCCATAAGTGACCCCCGCGCTTTGACAGAGTACCTGAATCAGGTCAACCTGAAGGGTGATATGGTATTGGAGGAGCTAAAGAGGGTCACCACTGAGAGGGATGAGTATAAGAAAAAGTTCACTGAAGCTGAGAAATCAGCTCGTGATGCTCAGGAAGAGGTGGCTAACTTGAGGAAGCGGAGCTTTTCTTCCGATGGAAAAGGTTCTACGCACGGCGAAGGAGTAAACAGAAAGACTGCGCCCACGATCGAGACGCCATCTGCGTCCGCAGAAGGCAGTTCCTTGGAAAGTTCACAGAAATCCCCAACCCTTTCGATCGCATCTATTCCTGGAATATTGTTATTTTCGCCAAGAGCGAAGGCTGTCACATCACCTCCTCCCGTGGAAGAGAACGAAGAGTTCTTCTCCTTTGATAACGAGATACCCCGTTTAGAATCGGAACTGGAAAAGAGACAACAGGAGGTTGAGGTGCTGAAATCGGAGGTGAAAACACTTAAAGGGGATTTGTCCGTTGCGCGTGAATCGACGGAGGGCATGGCACAGAGTTTGGAATCGGCTACCCGGGAACTGACTACACTGAGAGAGGCAAAGGATCGATTCGAGTGGAACCTGGAGAGTCAGCGGAAAGTGTTGGAAGAGCAGATTTCTAATCTCAAGGTTAAACTTTCTGTGGCTGAGGCGGATGTGGAGAAATCAAGTGCTGCAATGGAAAATTTGAAGACCCAATTGGATGAAAAATCGAAGGAATTGAGCCAGGCAAGCGACGAGAAAGATGACCACAATACCAACGTAGCCGCGACAGAACAGCAAAATGCTTCTGGCGAAAAACGGCTGAGTATACTACACAGCCTCGTTGCAACCTTGAAAGCGCAGCTGAAAGATGCCGAGTTTACTATATCATCTTTGAAGGCCGAGGTTTCTTCTAAAGACGCTAAGGCGAAAGATACTCAAAGGATCATTGATTTCATCGACAACGGATTCAGGGATAACCAAACATGGCAGATTGCTAAGAAACGTATATCAGACGGACAAGCTGCCGATTTCGACGAACTCCGGAAGAGTCTAGTCACGATCAATGATCAAGCTAGTGTTGTTGCTCAAAATGCCCCTGCTGCAGGCAGTGGTAAAAAGAGGAGCAAGAAGAAGAAGAGGGGTGGAAAGGGCGGAGCAGATGAAGTCCCTGAATCTGCGGTCACTCCAACTACGGGATCATTCGTTTCCCCCGAAACTACAAATCTTGTTGCTGAACTTGAGAAGAGAATAGCACAGCTGACAACACAACTAGTAGAGAAGGAAACCGCCATAAGCCGATTAGATTCCAAGCTTAAGGGTGAAGACAATTTACGGGAAGAGATTGATTCTTTACGTGATGACCTACGTGACATTGGACAAAGCTGTGTCGAGGCAAAGGATAAGGTCAAGGAACTTCTGACAGAGAAGAGGGCTCTTGAGAAGACTATCCAGGAACTAGAAAAGGAGTTAATTGATCTACGATCAAGCGCAGCATCAAGCTCTTGTCAAGCTGAGGACGCGCACAAAGACCTAGCCGCCGAATTTGAAGAGCTGAAGATAAAAGCCACAGCACTGCAAACAGACCTTTCCGCTGCTCAACAACTCGCTGCATCGCGGTTTAAAGATTTAACTGACCTGAGAGAAACACTTCAGAAAGTTCAGCCGGAATTGAGGAATCTCCGCGCTGAATCAGCCGAACTTAAAACGTCAAAGGAGGAACTGAAGAACAAAACCAATGACCTGAAGCGCTTGGAGAGACGACACGAAGACGTTCGATCTGAAATGAAGAGTTTAAGAGGTAGGATTGGGGAACAAGAAGCAGAAATCAAAGCCCTGAATCAAAATGTCACGCAGGAAATGACCAGCCGCGTCAAGGCAGAGCAAGCGTTGGAAGTTGCGCAATCTGATCTGCGCTACTCTGAAAGTAAAAAGCAGGAGGCTCTAGAGACGAACGAGAAGACAACGAAAAGCCTCTCGAACACACAGGAAGAGCTAAGATTATCACAAACGAGATTGGCAGAGGTAGAGGAGCACGTGAAACAGCTGAATAGAGACATCGAAAGCTTACGAGATGAAATCCAATTGAAAACCGCGCAGCATGCCAGCGCGCAAAGCCTCATGAATAGCATGCGCGATCAAACATCTGAGATGGCATTGCAGGTTAAAGAAGCCCGCGAACGCTGTGACAGCCTCGAGGAGGAAGTTGCTGATGCTCACCGTCTGCTCTCAGAGCGCACCCGAGAGGGCGAAACAATGCGACGGCTGCTAGCAGACGTCGAGATGAAGACAGATGCCAAGGTCCGCGAATTCAAAGATCGACTAGAAGCCGCCATTGAAGAGCGTGATCGGGCGGAAGATGAGGCTAGCCTTGTCGGACGCAAACGAGCGAGAGAGGTCGAAGAGCTGAAGACGAAGGCACGCGATATGGAGCGCACTTTACGGCGAGCGGAACTGGACAAAGAAGAACTAGAACATGAGCAGAGGGATTGGAAACGGCGACGGGAGGAACTAGAAGCCGAAACAGAGCGATCGAAACAGGATCTTGCCGACATGCAGGCGGCGATGACGCAGCTACGTGACGTCCTCGACGAGAGCGAGAGGCAGATACGGGAATTGGAGAAGGAGAAGACCGAACTTCGCCGCTCCGTCGAGGAAACGAACCAACGCCTAGAAAAACTACGTAAGTCCAACAAGGCGCTCACAGAGGATGTAAAAGCGTTTCAAGCTAGCAAGCGGCGTGCATTCGATTCGAATAATACTAGTTCTGGTCGATCGCCGCGGCCGTCGCTGGATTCTGGGATGCAGCAACCCCGCGGTGGCAAGGGCGTTTCGCCGCATCCTCAGGATAGGAGTCCGACCCCCAAGGGTCCCGGCGTGGGTGGAGTTGACTATGTGTATTTGAAGAATGTATTGCTACAGTTTCTGGAGCAGAAGGATAAAAATTATCAGAAGCAGCTCATTCCAGTATTGGGGATGTTGCTGCATTTCGATACGTATGTCTTTTTCACTACCCTATATCTTCTCTGATGTATTTGTGCAGGACGGTTACTAACGATTATATCTTCGGCTGTATATAGGAGTGATGAACAGAAATGGATGTCAGCCATCTCATCTAGATAATGTCGCAAGCCCATTACCTGACCTGCGCAAATGCTATCACTTCGTTGAAAATGACATATACCAAACGCGACAGCTCTAGGCGGCCAAAGCTGTGGAGCAGAGCAAAGATCGTTGACGCCCTTTCCTCATTTACCTCTTAAGTGTGCTTGAAACATGATTGAGACTAGTGCAATGTAATATAACATGCTCGTGACGTACATTTCTGCGGAGAGAGTACTGGCGCAAGTGTCCGGAAGCATGCTCATGTTTTCCAGACAAGAGATATTCCTGGGCGCATATATATATATATATATATATATATATAAGATGCAGCGCCAATCAACCAATGACCTCAATTCCGTATCTTCCCCATATGTCATATTTTAGCTGGAGGTTATCTTCGCAACCTGACGACACTGCAATGCGTTCTAGCGAAATCGAAGCTCTATGTCCACTCTGCTACTTTAACAGACCTCTTAACTCCGCAGGCTAGACTCAATTATTGACACTTTGGGTATCGATCATTTGGACGGGGAACAAGTAGACTCGTGGCATGCCCCCGGACTTCGTTACGTTCAATTCACTTTTGTTGCCCCCGGCTTCTTGTATTCCCTGTCTCACTTGTAAGTCGTAACACCGCCGGTATGCCATCGTGGATGTTTTCATAGCCGATAATTGTCATCCCGGAGGGTAAACAGGAGGCCCTCGTGCGAAGCTTTTAGGAGTAAATATGATACAAATCAAGAATGATTACACACACATTTGATATAACGAATCCTTGCACCCGTTTAAGAAGAGCCTTTAAACTTCCTGTGTGCCGTGACATCTAGTGACAGCCCGTTCTTGTTAATCAACTTCACTCTGTGCAAGAGTTGCCAGGTGGATTCAAGCCAAGTGCTCTAAGCTCATCACCATCCACAAGAGCTAAGAAGTACTCTCTCTTAAAGCGGAATCAGTGTAGGGACTCCTTAAGATTGTTTTGAAAACTCTGGATTAGTGTATTCTTTAATGCGCGAGACAAACCTGTTGAAAGCCCTCCCTGCACAGGTGAGGATAAACAACCTGTGCACGCATACATGATAAATCCCCTCCGTACCAGCTCGTCAAGCCACCAAAAAAGAAAAAAATTTGGGTTAATTTATTAGGAGCTGGACGCTTGATGCTAGTAGTAAGTATCAGGCGCTTTTCTCATTTCTAAGAGAAATCCATTTGGCGTTGACTCGACCCAAATCTAGGAGGCCGCGAACCACGGTCCTCGACCTGTGCTGAAGGTTGGGATACAGTCTTAGAGAGACTTCAAACAAGCTTGCTCAATTTAGCATGTACTGGCCTCTCATGACCGGCCATCTATAAACTAGAGGAAACACTGCGCTGTTTGCGTGGTTCTGTATTCGGAAGAATGATAATATCACATTTGTAAATTATGCACGCAACGATTACAACTAATATTATCATCGCATTCATTATCGGTTTCTGCGCAAGAAAAGTAAAATTAATTACTATATAACCATAGAAATGTAGTAAACCGTGGTTAGTGATTTAAAAATTAAGTTACTCGTCATCTTCCGCCAACAAGACTTTCAAGTGAAATTATCCGTGTTTTGATTTGCTCCGAGAAAGGATGCTCCTGAGTCAACCACGATTTGGTGTTTGCATATGCGATTCGATATGTATCTAAAGCGCGTTTGGGTTTTTGTTGTAGTATAATCCTAGTGTTACCACGGGGTGTGTCAAGAGTGAGTTTCTCAGCCTCATCTAGGCGCCCTTGCCGTGCGTATATCCGTTCAAGCTCCCCACATCCATCCCATTAAGCACCAGGTGCTCATCACCAAGGCTACGTTTGCCTGCTGCAATCCCACCCACAAGCATATCCTCCGTTTCACCGAGGTTCTTTGAAAGGTAGCAGAGCGCCCACAAGGTGTACGGATGTTCCTTACCCTGCTTTTCCTTAACGCATTTCGTACACTAGATGCATCATGAGTCGTGCCTGTTCTCTCTGCCCAAGATCTAACAGGGCCATCGCCAAATTGCTCATGGTCGTTAGAGTCTACGAGTTGGCCTCGCCTGAAATGATCTTTCGCGCGTTCAAAACGCGCTCATGCAATGCTTTGCTCTCCTCATACTTCTGCCATGAACCCAAGGTTACTCCAAGGTGATCCAGGGCGGCCAATGTATCGGGGTCTTCAGGACCCAATGCCTCCCCTGAAGCTCTTGCAGTCCCTTCCAGCACGCGAAGAGACTCAGCATATCGGCCATTTAACCAGGATGAATGAGCCAATTTCGCCATAGCCTGAACAGTCTCACGGTGAGCAGGGCCAAAGCGCTTGTTCCGAGCTTCAGCAACTTGGCTCTGCACTGTGATGCAATTTTTCAATTGCCCTAAACCCCAAAGGACATCAATGAGAAACAACATTGCCTTTTGTGTTGTTGTGTGGTTGTATCTTAGGGTCTGCACTGTTAGGTCTTGAACTATTGAGAGGAAGTGGGCTGATTGTTCAAAGTGACTGGATTGAGCATAAAGATATTTAACTACATGGGTGAGACTTGGCATTGATGTTTTAGAACATCAAAAACAGACAGGGTTTTCACAGAGATTGCTCTTCAAATATCTCCACAGTTACAGGTCGGGGATCTTCCAAAATCAAGAAGATTGGTGCATAGGGCTAGGTCTCTTCACCTTACAATTTGTATGGCAATTTGACCCGGGGTTGTGGTGTGGTAGGGGTGGACAGGGGAAAATCCCACGCGGGGGGCTTCCAACCACATTTGGTTGAATAACTCCACCACTAGACGGGGTATGCAGTCGGCGTTGGGGTCAAAATGCTCGTATGATTGAGGGCTGTTCGATGGATCTATCGGCGGTTTCTTATTCGAAAAATTGAGCGAGTTCGTGGTGGAGCGGTTGTGTGGATAAATGTATAATAATTAGCTGTATAGATACTAGAAAAACCCAGAGAATTGAAAGTTCTCAGGTAACTAGATGTCATAGTCCTTGACTGCATACATCTATAATTGAAGAAGAAGAAGAATAATAATAATGAACAGTAAATAATTCGCACAAAATTACTCCAAGCACATGGATCTTTCTCTGTAAGTTAAATCTATCAATCCGGCCCAAATGTCGTACGAAGAAGGTGTATCAAAGTATCAAAATGATACATAAGCAAGGAAACCAAAATGACCGCCCTGCTGTACAGGAACCAGAAAACTGTTGGCCCTTACGGCCGTTGCGGTTAGCGATCCCACTAGATCACGTGACCCACCACTATATTATGTTCCTGTAGATAGATCTATCAATACAACCTTTAACTATTCTACAGGTTATAGCCCGGATGGCACATTTTTCTTTTTAAAACATTGTACCAACATTTTTGACACAGATAGTTCATCTTTTTTGAAAAGACTCTTACTCATTATTAGAGATATTTCATTTTCCCTGAATCTGTCAGTCAGCAGATTCATATACTTTATTTTTTTTAAGAAAGTGTGTTCTTCATTGTGAAGAATATCACTTTTTATCTCTTTTTTTTTTTTTACACACCTAGGAGAAGCAGAGTCATCTTGATATGAGTGATACACCTGTTACTTCAGAGTTCAGCTCAAGGCTCAGAATCACACACTTCACTAGACAACTCATTGATAGAATGATCACTTATTATGAGAAGGCTTCTGACTTGCAAGATGAAACTGAGATCAGTTTTCATCAGAGTATGAAATTTAATGATGAGACAATGAAGAAACTTCAGAACAAAGAAAAGCAGAGTTAATATTCATCTATAGAATCTGTTCATTTTAACTCTTCAAATTCTTCACTGTCTCTTATTCTTAGAATGCTGACTTTTAATGATGATCTGAATCAATCTATCTATTGTATCACAGACAATCTTATGAATCTTATACAGATGATACTATAGAACTAGATAACTATGACTGAAATAACTCAATATCTCACTACATCTGTATAAAGAGACACTATAAGAGATGAGTTGTGAAAATATCAGAAGAAAGTTAAATATGCACTAGATATAAAATCAGTGATCACATTTAATAACTCTAATTATAAAGCCTAGCATGTTGATATATTGACTGATATGAAAGTTATTGATAAAACTGACATTCTATTGAGAACTCAATGAGAATTCTCTTTTATATATTATATCAACTCTGAGAAGTGAAGAATCTGTTTCAAGTCTCTATATAGATGTATACTATCAAGTCTTATTAAAAATATTTGAATTACTATTAAAATCTTGAAAGCTGACAATGCTGTGACTCTGTGAGATAAGATTAATATTGAATATATAATATCACTGACAGAAGAATGAGTTAATATCTTCAAGAAATTAATAAAATTATAAGTTAAGAAGAATGATTATCTTACTTTTCAGAGATGTTTTCACTATCTTATTATCTGTTATAAAGAGCTCTGTCAGAGCACTGAGAATGTATATCATGATCTTTTTCTCAACAATCTACAAGATTATCAAAGATCATTTATTAAGACATGTTTGAATGAGTTTTTCTTCACTGATCAGAGACTCATTGTCAATATTGATATTGATAATTTGATAAAGCAACTGATTAATTATACATTTAAGAAGATTATCACTAAGCAGAAAAAGCAGTCTCAGATCAATTCTGTGACTGTAAAGAAGAATAAGAATAAAGATAAGAATAAAGATAAGAATAAAAACACATCTGTATAAAAGTGCACTCACTGTAAAAGATATGAACATACTATTAACAGATGTTTCATCTTACACCCTGATAAAAAGAAAAAGAAGAATAATAAGAAGAATGATAAGAAGAAAGAGAAGAAGAATAACTTAATAAGTTCTCAATCAGCAGTAAATGCAGCAATTATGAAGATTGAGTTCTATTTCTCTTTCACAGTCACCAGAAAATCATTCTTCAGATCTTGATATTTGAACACATGTGTAAGCCTGAATATGATAGATGAGCTTCATTCTTTTTCAGATATCAAATCTTTTAATGATAATATCTCTGTTGATTCAGTGACTGAGAGAACTGAGTTTGTCAAGAAGATTGAGACTGTCACCTTGAAAATTAAGAGTGATAATGTTAACTTACAGAATATTTACTATATTTCTAATATTACAGTTAATCTGCTCTCATTTGCAAAGCTTGAAGATCAGGAATTTCAATTTACATTGTTTTTCACTATTTTCTCATTTTTCATTTGCAGAGCTCTGAATGATGTTATTTTTCATACAGTTCAGACTGCTCAGAATAATATATATAAGATTGATGAATGAAAGTTCAGTGAGAATCTCAATTATCTGAACAAGGCAGTCAAGTATATTACAATGCTATATAAGTATGATTTTGACTGAAAAGTTGATCTTTCTGTAGCTGCTGCTACTACTGTTAATAACATTGATTCTGCAGATATGAGAACACAGAATACAAGAATATCAAAGACTCTTTTAAACTGACACTGTGATCTCAGTCACATTCACACTGATGCTATAATTGCTATGATCAAGGATTCTCATACTGAAGTCATAATTAAGAATTCTAAGACTAAGTTCTTTTACAAGAAATGTGTCAAGACAGGTATAATACAAGATTATTTGAAAACACTAATATCTAGATTTATTCAACTCATTGAGAAGGTTTATATTGATCTTGTAGATAATGAATGTACATTGAAAGATCTCTCTGATCACTTCTTAGAGTTCTGTCAGAGAATTAAATACTGAATGCTCATTATCTGTGATGCAACCTGCTATCATTGAGTATATTTTTTAAAGTTCAAGAATGAGGCTGTTCAATACTTTGAGTTATGACTCAGATTCATGAATAATCTCAGATATATAGTCTCTGCTTTTCTACAGACTGATATTGATGATGTTTTCCAATTCACATGTATACACACAGTTATGAATTCATATAATATCAAATGAAAATCAATGACATTATATTCATCATATCAGAATGGCATTTCTGAACATAAGATCTGTACTATTATGAAATGAGTTAGAGCTGCTCTTTTGAAAGATAATCTTTCTAAGAAGTTCTGAGCAGATGTTCTAGAGACAGTGATTGTAATAATCAATAATACTCTCACATCTACAGTTCTTTATAACTCAAAATTTTGACTCTCTACTGCAGAGATCTCTGTGATTCTAAGTTCACATAAGATTTCTTGATGTGCACTTATGAATACCCTGCTGAATGTGAGACATTTTCATCAATTGAGTGCAGAGATTTTTATTCACTTGCATGAATCTCAGCAGCCTGTGAATAAGCTTTCTTCACATGTCAATTCCTATTGTATTATTGAATTCAGTGACACATTGATATATTGTCTATAACATCTCAAATCTGACAAGATTATTGTCAGTAGTGATGTGAGATTTCTGATCACTGGAAAACCAGTTGTTACATCTGTGAAACTTATTAATCATATTGTTGAACTGAAGCCTGATATTCATCTGATTGATGATGAAGATGCCTCTGACATTGATGATCCGAATTCTACATAGTTGCAGCCCGCGAAATCGCTGGCTACTTACACTTCAAGCCTCATTACAGACAACCTCTCAAAGTTCTACAAGAATGCCACATCTCAGTCAGGGAGAGTAGGAGATTATTGAAAGAAGTTCATGCAATGCAAGATTATCAATCTGAAGAGACACAATACATGAAGTTTGATCTCTAGATCTGATGTTCTGAGAGATGAATCAATTGCTTCAGATCATTGAGTGTTTCTTGAGAAAGATAGACCTGTGAACCTGAATGTCAATTCTGATGATATTCTTAGAAAATTGCATTGAGTGATTTGTGATAACTGACTTAAGAAGAATTCTAGAGAAGAGATCTATACTTCTGTTATCACTGATACTGTCAATTATATTCTTTTTATAATAGCAGTACTATGCAGTTGAATATTTCATCAGATGAATATAGTGATGATATATCTTCATAAGCATCTCACTAGAAAGATCTATATAAGATAACTCACTGAATTTGAGACAGATTCACTGAAAACACTTATCTGCACAGTTGAGAGTAGTCTATACAGCCTGAACTCTGTGATGAAGATCTAGTATAATTACTTAACAGCTCTGTTAAGTGATCTCAGATTTACAGTCAGCACTCATGATCTGACACTCTGATATCATACATTCAGATGTTACCTCTATATAATAATCTATATTGACAATCTCAACATCATATCTGAAGCTTCTGAGAATACTGATTAGCTAGTGAGTATACTCAGTGAGAAATTGAAAGTCAAGAATCTATGCCAGTTAATCAAGTATTTGAGTATGAAGATCAATTGTTCAGATAAGAGAATTAATTTAATACATTGTCAATATATTAAATATCTTGTTAAAGATTTCTATCTTGATGATGCAGCTGTCATTAGAACATTAATAAAGAATGAATTTCATATTGATGATTCTTCTATATCTGAGAAAGAGAGTGATTTCACAATTCAGTAATATTAACATGATGTGAATTGCTTGCAATATCTTGCAGTTAAAACACATTCTGATATCACTTATACTGTCTTACTACTCACTCAACAGAATGTTGATTCAACACCTCAATATTGAAAGACTCTATTACACATTATATGTTATTTGAAAGAGATCATGAATCTGGGCATTTTCTACAGACATGGCTTATATGAGAGGTCTGTTTCTTTCATTTCTTCTGTTTCTATCATTTCTACTGTTTTTACTGATTCCTCTGTTATCCCTGATTTCTCTGATGATTTCTACCTACCCTTTGACTACTCAGATTCCGATTGAGCCGGTCCCTTAAATGATGATAGGAAATCAACATCCGGCTACATTTTTAAGCTTGCAGATAGCTCAATTTCATGACATTCAGTGAAGCAATCTTGTATATCTCTAAGTTTCAATGAGACTGAATATGTGGCTCTTAGTGAGGCAGTTTGCGAAGTAACATGAATTCAGAATCTCATGATTAAGCTCAGCTTCATCACTACATCTTCAATACAGATTCTCACTAATAATAAGAGTGTCATAGATCTCACAAAGGTAACAGTCATTACAGCTCAAAGTAAGCATATTGATATATATTTTCATTTTTCATGTTGACAGTTGAATCAGAGAATCATTGATTTAGAATATATTCTCACTGCTCAGATGACAGTGAATGAACTCACTAAACCTCTAGACAATGTAATATTTACACAATTCATGATTTTACTAGGTCTTACAGGCACAAAAGTTGAGAATGTTTAATTTTATATTTGTATTTAATTTTGACAGACTATCTTAGTGATTTGAGTGTTTTTTTTTGTATGTGATTCTTGTTATCTTGAGAGGAAGTGTTAACTCTTACGGTTATTGCAGTTAGTGATCTCACTAGATCACATGACTCATCACTATATTATGTTTCTGTAGATAGATCTATCAATACAATCTTTAACTATTCTACAAAAACTTGACCTTACTAAGTGCGTCACTTGACCTTGTTATGTAAGCTGACCTCACAAATGTGGCCTGTGCCACTATCTTGTTGGTGATTACTACACCTACTCTAGTCACGTGCCACCTCAACCTATTCATTTAGTGTAACTCGCATAGTTAGATTACAACATAACAACATTATTCTTCAAGAGGTTATGAAGCTCTCTATGCAATGAAAAAGCTGCAAAATAACATGCAATTGACATCTCCACACATCATTACAAGCGTGTCTAGATGATTTATTAATTAATTGAACTTATAATGAACCTGAGATCAGGTGAAAAGCCTGACTTAATAAAGAATTACATGTCAATATATAGGAGAAGAAATTCACAAACATCTGAAGTATAAGAAGAATTGAGTGTGAGCTTATCAACATCTGCAATGAACTGAAAAGTAACTGTCTCTGAGACATTTAAGCTGAATAACACAATTGTGAAAGAACAGTCTGACAAGTTCAATGTATATAAAGACTCAGTTGAAGACATCATCAGTGAGATGTCAGATAATACAGAGAGTTTAAGTGACTGAAATGACAATGACTCTGTGAGTGAGAAGACTCATATAAGACTAGAAATTGCAAGACTTCAGTATGAAGTTGAGCAAATGAAGACAGACAGAAGTGAAAATGAAGAGCTTAGTATAGATTTAATAAACTATCTTTAATAGAAGAGTAGAATATCTGCATTGATGAAGATTCTTAATGAATTCAGAGATTAAGTAAGATCTATAAAAAAGTCTGTTATACTCACTGACTCTGTAAATTACTCTATAGAAAAGAAAGAGATTCTGCTCATAGTAAGATAATCTGAAACAGATGATATTTTTAATGATAAGCAGATTAATTCTGATAAGAATATCAGTATAAATATGCAACATTTTTGATCAGAACAGAATATCTGACTATATAACTATATATAATCTGTGATCATCTCACAGATCAAATCTCACTTTATTATATTCAAGAAGTTTCAACTATCTGCTTATTCTCTATAATCTATTATAGAGAATAATTTCACTGAGAGATCTGCTATCTGCAGAACTCATCTGTTTCAAGAATTAATTGAGATAATATTAAAATCAAAAGATTCTGATCATATATTTATCAAATATTTAATCACAATCAGAACTGATTATATTCAATTGAAATATAATATTGAAGATTTCATGTTTTTCAACAGACTTCTTACAGGAATTAGTAAAGATTGATCATCTTTTATAAAGAATTAAATGAATATAATAGAGAAGAATAAGAATGCTAGAACACTTAAAGATGATTTCATGAGATTATATTAAGATATTTTTCTATAATTATCAGCTACTAATGAATCTCTCATCTCTGATGAAAAGACCCCTGTAAATAATGCTCAAGATTTCAATAGAAAGAATAAAAAGAATAAGAAGAAAGAGAAGATCTCTGAGAATAAGAATAAAGATTTCATCAAGCTGAATAGAAAGAGTAATAATGCTATCAAAATATGTTATCATTATCAGAAGATTGATCACATTCAAACAGATTACTGATTGAAATTTCCTGAAAAACACTCTACTAGCTGTGATAAGAATAAGAATAAGAATGAAACAGGCTCAGTATCAGTTCATAATATCATTGAGTAAGTATTTCATACAACAGAAAAAGTCTATTCTACTGATTAAACTGACAAAGATACCTGGGTTCTGAACTCTGAATTCAGTGCTCATGCTATATCTTATAAGAATCTCATATCAATAGTGCTGCAGAAGATTAATATCATATTGAAGATAACTGACAGATTGACAGCTTCTGTAACAGCTATAGAAAAGATGAATATATCAGTTAAAGAAGTGAATCTGCTGCTGCAGAATGTCTGCTATATTTCCAAGCTGAAGATGAATCTTATGAGTTTTGAGAAGCTTGTATATCAGGGTTATACATATAAGTAACTGATCTATGAAAACACTCATTTAATCTTGCTAATCTCTTCTGACAAGATGTTGAGTTTTACTGCTAAATTGAGTAATAAGAACATCTACATTCTGGAAAAACAATCAATGACTAGAGACTTGATTCAATTTACAATATTAAATAATAAGTTTGAACATGTGAAAATTCTATGATCTGCAGAGAAAAAAGATCCCCTGCTAGCATTGCTTAATAAGAATATCAAGATTGTTGAACACACAATGTTACAATGACATCAAAAGCTTGATTATCTCAATTCTGCAGATATTGCTAAATTAGCAGCAGATTCACAACTGAGAATGAGAATTAAGAATGACAGAGCTTTGTCATTCTACAAGATCTGTGTACAGACAAAAATGACACATTCAATATTTACATCAATGACAAGAACTGTTAAATCTGTGATAAGATTCTTTATGAATCTTGCAGATGATAATCATATACTATATGATGAAATCAATCTCTCTACTCATGAGAGAGCTAATTATTGAATGAGTATTACAGATAATGTCACACACTACAGGTGAATTATTCTTATAATATCAAAGAGTGAGATCACTGCATGTTTGATGATCTTTATTGATGAAATTGAGGTCACTACTCAACATTGAATTGAGACTTTACACTGAGATGATGAAGATGAATTTAAAAGTGATGAATTAAAGACCTACTGTCAGTGAAAAGAGATCACATATGAGATTACTACATCTGATACATCACAGTTCAACAGCTCTGCAGAACATGTTAATCATATTATACATGAAAAGACAAGAAGCTTACTATTTAACAGTGAGCTTATAAGAGAACTTTGAGATGAAGCTATTCAAGCTATAATCATGATGATCAACATGTTCTCAACATCAACAAAGATTTATAAGTGTCAGAGAGAGACTTCATTATTCTCTTTTAAAGCTTGAACAGATGTTCAATCTTCTGCTCATTGAATACATAGATGAGAATGTAAGATGTATAAGAAGAATCTGAAGATTATCAATAAGCTTACAGATAGAGCTGATGATAAGTAATGATGATTAGTTGAATATCAAGAACTGTATCAATATCATATCTGAGACCCTGCAACCTGAAAGCTTGAGATTGTAAGAGATATTATTTTTAATGAAGAATTGACAACAGAAGAAGCACTGATGAATATCATTAAAGAAGTAGTCAAACTGTCAGAGAAATTGAATATTCTTGACACTATGAAGAGATGACAGCACTGCCTTCTAAGAAGACTCACAAAGAATAAATCTGATGTTTTAAAGATGCTTGCTGATGATGATATGAATAGTATACTGGAACTGATATATTTACTAGATGATGAGACAGAACTTGTCAATGATGATATGAATAATTCTGTGAATGACAAAGATTCTGTACTCAGTGTTCTTAATGACTGTCTAATCACACTGACAGAGACTAAAAGAAGCCATGACTGAGAACATTGACATCAGACAATGAGAAAGAAAGTGAAAACTTTTGAACAGAAGAAGACATATATTGTCATTGAAAAGGCTCTGGAAATGAACATTCTTACAGACAAATGAGTGTATGATCAGAAATTGAATAACAAGAGTGAAATCATTCACTTTAGAGCTTGTTAAGTGATTAGAGAATTCCTACAATAATAAGATATTTATTATAATAAGTTATATGCAGCAGTAATGTCTGAACCTATGTCACAGAGCTTATTTACTATATCAACAGCAAGAAGTTGAAAAGTCAGATTAATTGACTATGTATCTACATTTTTGAATGAGGTATTGCCTCAGAATGAGATGATATTTATGCAACTATTCACAGGGATCAAGCACAGTTGTGGTGAATTAGTAGAGCTTGTATGTCAGAGCTTATATAGAATGAAACAGATAGCAAGAACATGATATTTCCTTACAACAGAACACTTGATGAATCTAGAATTCAAGATCTTATCTTACAACAGTAGATTTCTTTATCATTCAATTCATAAGTTATTCTTGACACTATATATCAATAACTGTTGAATCACAGGGCCTGAAGAGAGTGAAATTGAGTGAATTTTGATGAAAATCAGAAAAAGGTTTGAGATAAAAGAAGTTGAACAGGATAAATCTTATCTGAGAATGAAGATCAAATGTCAGAGAAATGATGATCTAGCAGTTACACAGAGCTGTTATATTGAGAAGATTCTTGAAGATTTTAGCATGAATAAGATGAATCCTGTGAGAACCTCTATGATGACAGACATACAACTGAAATTTTCATCTGATGAAGATGATGAATTGAATGATGACTTTACAGCTATGAGATATTATCAAGAATTGAGATCATTGCAGTATTTGATCTCAAGCAGCCAGTCAGATCTAGTGTTTACAGTCAACTATCTCTCATGTTTTAACTCATGTTCACACAAAGCATGTTGAGCAGCATTGAAGCATGTCCTATGTTATATCAAGAAGACAAAAAATCATGATATATTATATAAGAAGAAGATAGAAGATGACCTGAGTTCTGTGACATACTGCAATTCAGACTGAGTGAGGGCAGATTCTCAATACAAATTGACTATCAGCTATATTATATTGATTAACAGGTCACTGATCTCATGACAGTCACAGAGACAGACATCTATTATCAAATCAACTACAGAAGTCAAATATATTACAGCTAGTGAGACAGCTTGTGAGATAATCTGATTGAATAATATGTTATATGACACTGAGTTGATGAATGATGAAAAAGTGAAAATATGCTTACATCTACAAGTTAATAATAAGAGAGCAATTGATCTAGCAAAGAGGAAATTCTTAACATGAAGATCATACCACATTGAGATTAGATATCATATTCTCTGCAATTTGATTGAAAAAGGGGAAATCATGATGAAACATATTGATTCTACAGTGAACATAGCTGACAGGCTCACCAAGTCACTGATGAAGCCTGCATTTGAAGAATTTGTCAAAAGAGTTGGTATTCAGGAAATTGAGAAGAAGGAATGATTGAATGATAATGATGATACAGCGGATCAATGGATTTTGCATGTATTTCTTGATTTTTACAGTTATTGTCATACAGACGCTTTTCCTAATGAGGAAATCAGGGTCTGATTCATGTAATTAATTATTATTGCATTTTTAAAAGATTTGAGGATGAGGGAGGCCCCGGGTGACGGCTTATTATAGGCCACGGTGTAGCAAGAGAGAGTGTTGATGATTACTACACCTACTCTAGTCATGTGCCACTCCAACCTATTCATTCATTTAGTGTAACTCGCGTAGTTAGATTACAACATAACAACATTATTCTTCAAGATATCTGACCTCGCTCAATATATCTTTTCTTGTAATTTGAAACCACTCAATTATTCATCATCAATTATCAACTGATTTTCAATCAATTGTTAATTACTTAAATATACAGATTGAATTTATTTTTATTACTATAATTAATTGACAATTAATTCAGAATCAATTCAAAATCAATTCAAAATTAATTTAATACTGAAATTATTCTTAAATTTAATAATAAAGTAAGTATTTATATAAATTACACTGAATTGATTATTAACTAATTTTCAATCAATTATTAATTACTTAAATATACAGATTGAATTTATTTTTATTACTATAATTAATTAATAATCAATTCAGAATCAATTCAAAATTAATTTAAAATTAATTATTAAATATTTTTATCTTGATATATTTTAAAATTCTGTAAAATATCTCTTTATATTCTATATGAATTTATCTGTTCAGTGTTTATTTAATTGATTATAAATGAGTTATACATACTTTAATTGATTGATAAGCTGAGTGAATAAATGAATTGAAAGGTTGAAAGTTAATTATTAACTAATTATTACTATATTGTATGAGATTAGAGTCATGATTATGTAATAAGATTAAGTAATACACTTAACAAGATTAAGTTTTCTGTATACACTCTTTTCTTATAATTTGAAATCACTCTTTCTTTTTTAATTATTTATTATCAATTGTAAGAGATCTACACTGAATCAATCAGTATAATAAATAGAACTTATATAACAAAGTAAAAAACATTAGAGAAGAAAAGAAAGAGAAAGTGTGAGAATCAACAATTAAAGTGAATATTTATACATGTATGTAGTGACATACATAATGAAACTTCAGAGTGAAAGAATAGAAATTCTGTAGATTTTCAGCTGAGAATCATCAACTGAGAATCAGAGTGATAGAAATCTGTGAAGTGTAATAGAATAAACTATATAATTGATCAGACACAGCTTATTATATTAGTTTCTTCTTTTCAGAAGTAGTTCTCATCAGTCAAGAGCTGCTGTTTCAGATAATACAGAGCTCAGAGTTCAGATCAGTTAATTATAGTTAACTTATTTCACAAGATATTATCAGCTGCAGCTATAAGATCTCTTATTAAAAATATTCTCAATCTCTTATTCAAGCTTATTATCTTCTTCTATAATCTCTGACAGCTGTCAGTCAGAAGTCAGTTGAGAAGAAAACAGATCAGTAATAATATAGTGAAGTAAGCTTGTATAAAAGATATTATAAATCTCTGATAGACTGACTGTGTGACTGTGTCTGAGATCAGAACCAGATTTTTTAATAGTCTCATTATCAATTCAATCAATTCTATTACACAGTTTTAATATTGAATAGTAGTCTCATACTGTCTCAGTGAGACTTACTATCTACTCTTATTATATTTTTTAAATGAGATCATGATTTTCACTTCTCAATTTAAATTATTTTTATTGCTTTAAATGACTTTAAATCTCATTTAAGCATTATCAAAAAGTGTTACTTTTTAAAAAATTAAAAGTAGTCTAAAAAAAACCTTAAAATGTCTAAAAATAGTAACTTTATGTCAAGAATGAGATTAAATGAGATTAAATGAAATCACTTTCTCATTTTTTTCAAGTCATGATTTCATTTTAAGATCTCATATATAGTCACTTTGCATGTTTTTTTAATGACTAGTCCCAGCGGGATTCATGTCAAGAAATGTATAGAATCAGATTAAATGAGACTAAACATAAAATTCATGATTCTGACAGCTAGTCTAATCTCTGATAATATATTAAGACAGTAGTTATAACTATCTAAAACTTCTATTACTTTATACTTGATATAATAGTAATTTAGTGTATAAGATAAGTGTGTAATCTGTATATTTTTAAGATTTAATTATACAAGATCTTCTATCTTATACTACTTCAGAGAATCTTATTAAATATTAACTTAATCTTCTTAATTCTGTTTAGTACTTGTTATGAAGACTTCTGCTCAGTTGTAAGTATCTCAGAGCTTTATTACTATATTATCAGTAATCTGAATTAAACTGCAGAGATTCAGTGTGAACTGTGTAATCTCTAGAAGATTTAGCACTTTCATATAATATCTATATATAAGAAAGAACAGACTTATATCTGTTGAAATAGCATCTCAATTATTAATAGCAATCTCTGTGTATAGAAGAAGATCATGTCAATCATCTTATAAGTAGTTACAGAATTTATAAAGATAATTTTTTACAGTCTGAATTATTTATTCTAATATATCATTAGTCTCAGAGTGATAGACAGTTGATAAACAATATATAATTTTGAGAACTTGACAGATTCTTATTCAGAGAGTGCTCACAAATTAACAGCTTTAATCTAATACTATAAATCTCACTAATTCATGCATTTAATAGAACAGACTCTGTAGAAAAGCTTCAGTAACTTATTCAGTATTTATCTTATTACAAGGTTTCAATATTACACTCTTACTTAATCAGTTCATAATGACTAGAACATTTCTATAACTCTTACTCTTAGAGAGATTAATAGTGAATGTAGCAGACTGCGCCTGATTATCATATAGACTATTCTCTTACACTTCATAGATTTCACTGAAAGCTCTGATTCTCAGTCATTCTCAATCACTGATTCTCAGTTAAAAAACTCATAGAATTTCTATTCTTCTGTCTCAAAACTTCACTGTGTATGCACTGTGTACACATATAAATATTCACTCTGATTGCTGAAAGCTCCGATTCTCAGTCATTCTCAATTATCAATTCTCAGCTGAAAAACCCATCAAATTTCTATTCTTTCACCCCGAAGCTTCACTGCATATACACTGTGTATGTATATAAATATTCACTCTGATCACTGATTCTCACACTTTCTCTTTCTTTTCCTTCTTTAACATTTTTCATTTTATTATATAAGATCTATATATTATACTGATCTATTCAGTGTAGGTCTCTTACACTTGAAAAATATTCACTGTTCTCTTATTAAGAATGATTATTCATGTATTATCTTCTCATTAGAAATGATTATTTATTGAGAGATATTCAAACATGTAATAACACATAAGAAAGAGAAACAGTTAAGTAGACACTGAGTTCTTAGATAGAAGCTTACTCATCAGTTACTTTGATCTTAAAACAAGATTTTGTAAGAGAAAGAAAGATTTGAGAGTTCTAACATCTCAGATATATGAGATATTCATATAATTACACTTCTTCAGATACTATAGATATTTCATATTCAACAAATAATATAATTATATCTAATAATAATATGAAAGAACTGTTGAATACAAGTATAGAAGTAATATCACAGTGACTCTGAGTAATATTGAAATTACAACAGTAACAGATAGCTGATATGCATGCAACTTAATAACTTCAATATAAGAAAATTCAATAATTAACTCAATAAGAAACTCATGCAATTTCAACACCTGCAGAATCAAATACAAAAGTACTGAAAGAATGCTTAGATACTTCTGCATATTTCAATATCTCTGATCTCACTCTCTACTCATCATGAAGAATGGAAATGCTTATAAAACTGAGTATAAATAAAGATATTATCAGTTTGTTAATCAATCAAGATTGATATATTAATAAATGATTGAAGAATTGCATGAAATAGAAGTTTTATTCATGAATAAAAGTATATGAATCAGTGTTGTAAATATCTGATAATATTATTAAATATCTTGATATTCTGTTCTGAGACACTGCTATATAATAGAAAGTATTAGATTGATTACAGAGTGTCTGACTAGACTGACCGTGTGACCGTGTCTGAGATCAGAACCAGATTTTTTGATAGTTTCATTATCAATTTAACTGATCTCATTACACAGTTTTAACATTAGATAGTAGTCTCATACTGTTTCAGTGAGACTTACTGTCTACTCTTATCACATTTTTCAAATGAGATTATGATTTTCACTTCTCAATTTAAATTATTTTTATTGCTTTAAATGACTTTAAATCTCATTTGAGTGTTATTAAAAAGCATTACTTTTTAAAAAATTAAAAATAGTTCAAAAAAAACCTTAAAATATCTAAAAATAGTAACTTTATGTCAAGAATGAGACTAAATGAGATCAAATGAAATCACTTTCTTATTTTTTTTAAGTCATGATTTCATTTTAAGATCTGATATATAGTCACTTTACATGTTTTTTTGATAGTCAGTCCCAGCGGGATTCACGCCAAGAAATGTATAGGACCAGATCAAATGAGATTAAATGTGAAATTCATGATCTCAGCGGTCAGTCTATGTCTGACAGAGAAATACTTCTCTTACAATATTCATTTCTGACTTTGACACTAAGATTCTAGAAGCAGATGATTAATCTTGAGAGAATTAAATGAAGATTAGTATACTTAAGAAGATATTAACTTTTGAACTCTTACAGACTCTTGTAAGTGTAGACAAAGATCAGACTTATAAAGATTTCTATGTATAACTCTGAATATTGAATAACTGTCTTATCAAGCTCAAGAGTATACAGAACAGTGATAGAAGATATTATACTTATACATCTACACTGAGAAATAACTCAGTTACTCATACACTCACACTGAAAAATAACAATAATACAGATACTATGAATTGAGTAGACTTAAATATCTATATATAAGTAAGAGTCTTCACTATCTGAACAGGCTTCTGAGTTTCTGAAATCACTCTTGAAGAAGTCACTGATTAATATCAATGAGAAGTGTGTATTAACTGTAACTGATCAGAACACATTGCTTTTAACTGCTGATTAATCTATATATCTTCTCACTTAAAGAATGAATCAGTGTCTGTCTGTACTAACTACATTGCAGTGAAGAAAGATTCAGAAGATAATTATAAGAATACTCTGATAAAACAGAGAAAAGATTAGCTTTCATTCAAATTTATAAACAGAAGCTTGAAGAGATCAGACAATAATAATTTAAAGAGAAAATAATAATAAATACAATTTCTATATCTACTGTGATTGATAACATGTATAATATAAAAGTCATAATAGACAGTAATCTATGTTATTATATAATGATTAAATTTTCAGTTATAAGATATTACAATCTTTAGTATATTTTCTTATTAAAATCCTGACTTCTCACAGAATTCAATGACTCAAAAGACATTTGTATCTGTTATATAATAAAGTTAATCATAGATGTGAAAGAATATCAATATGAAGATATCTATATATATAAAGTTAATAATCTTGATTATAATCTTATATTAGAACTTATCTGACTATTTGAACAAGATATCTTATTAAATACTTAAAACAGAAGCTTGATATTTTCTAACAATGATAGAATTCATGAAGATAACATTTACAAAATTATGAACCTGATACAGATCTCTGTCAACATGTATAAAATACTCTGAAAAAGAAGTCACTGATAATAGAACTATATAGTAATCTATTTCATCAGTCTGACTAATATCAAAAAGACTCTAGAAAAGTTATTCTGTGTTATAATAATAGATTCTTGTACAAAACTCTCTTAATAATATTATAAATATCTAGATATCTTTTAATAAGATAATATTATAAATATACTCTTCTTACAAGGTTCTGAAGTGAATCACAGTATCAAGTTAGAGAAGAAGAATGATAAGAATCTTGAACTATCATAGATCTCTCTTTATAACATATTCTGAGATGAACTTCTTCTTCTTTGAAAGACACTCAATAATCTATTGAATAAAGAATTTATATGTATTAGTAATTCTTTCACTGCAGTCTCTATTCTCTTTGCAAAGAAATCAGATGAAGAACTCTGATTCTGTGTGAACTATTAAGAACTGAACAGAATAACAAAGAAAGATCACTATCTACTATCTCTTATTAATGAAACTCTAGCTTATATTGAACAAGCTCAATGATTTATAAAATTAGATGTCATTATCACATTTCATAAGATTTATATTGCTGAAGAAGATGAGTGACTTACAGTATTCTGAACATGATATAATCTCTTTGAATAAGTAGTTATTATCTTCAGACTAGCTAACACTCTCAGTATATTTTAGAAGTATATTAACTGAGCACTCTGAGATTTCCTTGATAAATTCATATCTGTATATCTCAATGACATTCTCATCTTCACTAATAAGTTCAGAAAAGAATATCAAGAACATGTATAGAAGATATTACAATGACTATAACAAGCAGAACTACTGATAGATATTGACAAGTGTGATTTTAAAGTCAAGAGTATTAAATATCTGAGTTTTATTATAGAAGCTGACAAGAGAATTTGAATAAATTCTGAGAAAGTCTCTGCTATTCTTGAATAAGAAGCTCTGTGTACTGTGAAAGATATACAAAGCTTTATCAGATTTACTAACTTCTATCAGTGATTTATATAAAACTTCTCAGATATTATAAGATCACTTACAGAACTTATTAAGAAGAACTCAGTATTTCAGTGATCAGTGAATGCTGAAGCTGCATTTATATAGATGAAGAAGATGTTCATTAATATCTCTCTACTAATAACATTTAACTTTGATTATAAAACAGTTGTTGAAGCTGATTTCTTCAGCTATGTGACAGAAAGAGTAATATTATAATATAATAATGAAGATGTTCTATGATTATATGTCTTCATATCTAAGAAACTGAGTCCTGCTGAATGCAATTATAAGATCTATAATAAGAAACTTCTTATAATTATACACTGTTTAGAAGAATGAGACTCTGAACTCTGAAGTGTCTTTGAATTTGAGATAATCACAGATTATAAGAATCTCAAGTACTTCACAATCACTTATAAACTCACTGAATGATAGATATAATGATCTGAATTTCTAAGCTGCTTTCATTTTATAATACACTATCATCTCAGCAGTCAGAACTCAATGACAGACACTCTCTCACAATGAGAATAAGATATACTGTCTGACATAACAGATACATACTGAATGAACTGAGAGCACTGACTGTTAGATTCAAAGATATTGATTGATCAAGATAGAATAACTCATGACATTATATACACTTCTCTGATTAGAACACACTCTCTCTGAACTGATACTGATATTGATATCTTCACTTTCTCTACACTGAATAAACTGTGATATACAGCAGCTCAGACTGATGAACTTCTTCAGACTCTCACTGAAGCAGTATATCAACAAGCACTCTGATTTCTCTCAGAACTATGTATAAGAATTAATATCTCAGAATGTTTAATTGATGATAATAATACTCTACAATTCTGTGAATAATACTGAGTCTCTCACTTCAAACTCTTACACATCTGAATAATGCAAGAGATGCATGATTTATATATAACTAGTTATTCAGACTGTGAATAACTGTATAGAATGATCTTCTGAGAGTTCTACTAATCTGAGATATTAAACAGTATCAGATGCTTTATCTGAAACTGCAATTACTATTCTTCTATTATCTTATAAAAGAACTGTAGAAAAGATCTATTGAAATCACTCAATGTCTTTGATAGAATCTGATAAGATGTAGTAATTGACTTCACTATTAACCTATCTAAGAGTAAGAGTTATAGAAACATTCTGATTATTGTGAATTGATTAAGTAAAGATATAATATTAAAATCTTGTGATAAGATAAATATTAAACAAGTTACTGAAGCTTTTCTACAGAGCTTATTCTATTAAATGCATGAATTACTGAGATCTATAGTATCAGATTGAGACTGTCAATTTATAAGTACTCTCTGAATAAGAATCTGTCAAGTTCTCAAGATTACATGTTATCTGTTAACTGTCTATCACTCTGAGACTGATGATGTGTCAGAATGAATAATTCAGACTATGAAGAATTATCTTTATAAGTTCTGTAATCACTTATAAAATAATTGATATGATCTTCTTCTACATGCAGAGATTGCTATCAATGATTAAGATATTATTTCAACAGATATAAGTCTGTTCTTTCTTACATATGAATATTACATGAAAGTGTTAAATCTTCTAGAGATTATACAGTTCACACTGAATCTCTGCAGTTCAATTCAGATTACTGATAATATAGTAATGAAGCTCTGAGATATCTGCAACTGCGCAGAGATCTTTATAGTGATTATAAAACAAGACTAAGAGAACTAAATCAATATTTAATAAGATTTCACTGAGCAATATAAGATAGAAGACTTAGTATGATTGAATCTTAAGAATATATGAATCACATGTTCATCTTGTACACTGAACTACTGCTATATCAAGTATAAAGTAATAGAAGTTCTAGATAGTTATAACTACTATCTTGATATATCATCAGAGATTCACAATGTCTTTCATACAAGCTTACTCTGTCATGCTGTCACTGATTCATTCTCTTCTTAACTGATTTCTGACTGACAGTTATCAGAGATCATAGAAGAAAATAATGAACTTGAATGAGAGATTGAAGATATTCTTGATAAGTGATCTCACAGCTGTGACTGATAATATCTTATGAAATGAGTTAACTATAATTATCTGATCTGAACTCTGAGTTCTGTGCTATTCAAGACTGCGGCTCTTAATCAATGAGAACTATGCATGATCAGAAAAGAAGAGAGTTAATATAACAGACTGCACTCAATTATTATATAGACTATTTTCTTACACTTCACAGATTCCGCTGAAAGCTTTAATTCTCAGTCATTCTTAATCACTGATTCTCAGCTGAAAAACTCACAGAATTTCTATTCTTTCACCTTGAAGCTTCACTGCGTACACACTGCATACATGTATTAATATTTACTCTGATCACTGAAAGCTCTGATTCTCAGTCATTCTTAATCACTGATTCTCAGCTGAAAAACTCATGAAATTTCTATTCTTTCACTCTGAAGCTTCACTGTGTATGCACTGTGTATGTGTATAAATATTCACTCTGATCACTGATTCTCGCACTTTCTCTTTCTTTTCCTTCTTTAATGTTTTTCATTTTGTTATATAAGATCTATATATTATACTAATCTATTCGGCGTAGGCCTCTTACAGTGAAGTCAATTATCATATCTTATCAGATTTTATCAGAGATATTAAGTGATTTCAGCAGGTCTTTTCTATAGTTCTTTTATAAGATAATGAAGAAATAATAGTTACAGTTTTAAATGAAATATCTGATACTGTTTAATATCTCAGATCAGTAAAACTCTTAAGAGATTATTTAATACAGTTGTTTACAATCTGAATGACTGATTATATAAGAATTATATATCTCTTACATTATTCAGATGTACAAGAGTTTGAAATAAGAGACTTAATATTATTTATAGAATTGCAGAGTATTATTATCATTGATTGAGTATTCTGAGATATCAGTTCTTATATATAGTTCTGAGAGAAAGCAATGTGCTTCTTAATATACTGCTTCAGTGAGTGCTTGAAGAAGTTCATCAGTTTAAGCTGTTATATACTATAATTCATTTAGTGTAGAAGAAGTGAAGATATCAGTATCAGTATCAGTTCAAAAAGAGAATATTCTAATTAAAGAAGTATATATAGTATCATGAGTTGTTTCATCTGAATCAATTAATATCTTCAAATTTAAGAGCTGATATTCTCAGTTCATTCAATAGATATCTGTTATATTAGAAAGTATATCTTACTCTTATTATAAGAGAGTATCTGTTATCAAGTTCTAACTGTCAGAATGATAGTATATTATAAAATAAAAGTAGCTTAAGAACTCAGATTATTATATCTGTCATTCAGTGAGTTTATAGATAGTAGTAAAGTACTTAAGATTCTTGTAATCTGTGATTATTTCAAATTCAGAGATATTTTAAAGTTCAGAGTTTCATATCTTCTAGATAGTATATAATTATGAGAAGTTTCTTATCATTGATCTCATAATTGCATTCAGCAGAACTCA
Source organism: Blastomyces dermatitidis ER-3 (assembly GCF_000003525.1). NCBI lineage: Eukaryota > Fungi > Ascomycota > Eurotiomycetes > Onygenales > Ajellomycetaceae > Blastomyces > Blastomyces dermatitidis. The sequence continues at coordinate 1,034,998 of NW_025544788.1, forward strand.
GTTTCTTAAATATGAAGATGTATAATTATAAGATATCTTTATTATTATATTATAATATAGCTTCTTCTATGATATAGTAAGAGAAATCAGCTTTAATAACTATCTTATAATCAGAATTGAATATTATCAGTAGAGAAGTATTAATAAACATTTTCTTTATTTATATAAATGCAGCTTCAGTGTTTACTAATTATTGAAATACTGAGTCTTTCTTAGTAAGTTCTATAAATAATCTCATAATATCTGAAAAGTTCTGTATAAATTACTGATAGAAGTTAATAAATCTGATAAAGCTTTGTACATCTTTTACAGTGCATGAGATCTCTTATTCAAGAATAGCAGAGATCTTCTCAGAATTCATTCAGATTCTCTTATCAACTTCTATGATAAAGTGCCAGTGTGACTCAGTTGATAAGACTGGTAATCAAGACCGCACACATTAGAGATGTGTGAGTTTAAATCTCACTGCTGACATCTGCCACTTCTTACTCATGAAAGCCCTCATGTAATAGAGGCTGAGTCTAATTAGTAAGGCTTGATACGGAGTAGAACTCTCTACTACAAGTCAAGTCACTAGTTAAGTGAGATTCTGTGAACACTCATCAGAGTCAGTATGAAATGTCAATGTCTCATTATTCTACTATACACTTATCAAGATTCTAATAATATAGAGTTAAGTCTAATGTAGTGATTATTAGACTGGTCACTGAGATCATGAATTTCACATTTGATCTTATTTGGTCTGATCTCATACATTTCTTGGCATGAATCCCGCTGGGACTGACTATCAAAAAAACATGTAAAGTGACTATATATCAGATCTTAAAATGAAATCATCACTTGAAAAAAATGAGAAATTAGTCTCATTTGATCTCATTTAGTTTCATTCTTGACATAAAGTTACTATTTTTAGACATTTTAAGGTTTTATTTAGACTATTTTTAATTTTTTAAAAAGTAACACTTTTTGATAACACTTAAATGAGATTTAAAGTCATTTAAAGCAATAAAAATAATTTAAATTGAGAAGTGAAAATCATGGTCTCATTTGAAAAATGTAATAAGAGTAGACAGTGAGTCTCACTGAGACAGTATGAGACTACTATCTAATGTTAAAACCGTGTAATGAGATCAGTTGAATTGATAATGAGACTATTAAAAAATCTAGTTCTGGTCTCAGACACGGTCACACAGTCAGTCTAGTGATTATACACTACTTAAGCAAGTCTCTAACTAGAACTGTCATCAGAGCCTAGCACTCTCTCAAATACAGAGAATGATTTTGAAAATCATTTAACTAGCAGACTTAGACATGTATCTAGACTCTAGACAGAGTACTCTGATAGACTAAAGTCTGCAAGATCACTGTCAATTCCTAATACTGATAGAGAGAACTGCAGTCATTAAGTCTATGATTAGTCTCTAACATAAGATGAGGTCACAATGACTGATTGATAGACCTATGAGCATCTAATGAGACTGAGATTAGCAACTGAAAGCTTGGTGTGTACATCATCAAGTGAGTAGTGACAGTCACTAACTAACATCTCTGGAAATTAGTGGCTGGCCTGAGAGGTAGACTGGCCGCCGGGACCATGAATTTCACGTTTGGTCCTGTTTGGTCTGGTCCCATACATTTCTTGGCGTGAATCCCGCTGGGACTGGCTATCAAAAAAACAGATAAAGTGACTATATATCAGATCTTAGAATGGAACCATGACTTGAAAAAAATGAGAAAGTGGTCCCATTTGGTCCCATTTAGTCCCATTCTTGGCATAAAGTTACTATTTTTAGACATTTTAAGGTTTTTTTTAGACTATTTTTAATTTTTTAAAAAGTAACACTTTTTGGTAACGCTCAAATGAGATTTAAAGTCATTTAAAGCAATAAAAATAATTTAAATTGAGAAGTGGAAATCATGGTCCCATTTGGAAAATGTGACAAGAGTAGACAGTAAGTCCCACTGGGACAGTATGGGACTACTATCTAATGTTAAAACCGTGTAATGGGATCAGTCGAATTGATAATGGGACTATCAAAAAATCTGGTCCTGGTCCCAGACACGGTCACACGGTCAGTCTACTGAGAGGACGGCCACGGTGATCAGTTAATTATAGAGAGTTAAATGTAATTAGCTTAAGATGCATTCTGTAAGTGACTAGCGCTCGTAGACTTCAATTCCTTCTTCTGCTATTAAATTTGAAAAGGCCTGTATGAACTATGCTCTGAGAGTTATAAAGATGAGCTTAAATTATATAATCAGAGAAAGAGTCTCTTCTTCATTTTCATCAATTAACTCTGAAAATGAACTGAATTGAAATAGATTTCTTGATTGAAATAAAAATAATTCTTTAAAGAAAATGTCTTCTCAACTGTACAGACTATACTCACTGATTAAAAATTAATTTTCTTCTTTAAATGTTGAAAAAGTTAATCATGAGAAGTTATCTTCATGAAGAGAAAAGCTTGAATCTCTTATAGACTTATAAATAAATGAACTATCTAAAGAGAAAGAATATGAACAGTATTTGAAGAGAATTTCTATAATTAATATTAAAGACTCTATTCTGATTTATTCAGATGACTTAAAAAATGAGAATTTGAATAGATTAGATACAGACATTGCTTATACTGAAGATAATATTAATTTTATCTCAGATTTCTGAAATTTAGACTGTGAATCTGAAGTCTTTGACACTGAACTATTTATAATAGTGAAAGCTTTCAAACTTATTGAAATAAAATCTTATAGAAGGGAAAATAGTTTGAAAGAGATATAAATATTCTCTGATAGTCAAGCTACTTTAAAAAGACTTAGTAATAGTCAGATTTATAATGATTAAATGAATCTTGAACTGATCTTAAACTTTCTTTTAAAAATTCAAAAGAGAAGAATATCAAAGCTGATAATTCATCTACACTGAGTTTCTACTCATATGAATATTCATAGACTGACCGCCAGAATCATGAATTTCACATTTGATCTCATTTGATCTGGTCTCATACATTTCTTAGCATGAATCCCGCTGAGACTGGCTATTAAAAAAACATGTAAAGTGACTATATATCAGATCTTAAAATGAAACCATGACTTGAAAAAAATGAGAAAGTAGTCTCATTTGATCCCATTTAGTTCCATTCTTGGAATAAAGTTACTATTTTTAGACTATTTTTAATTTTTTAAAAAGTAATACTTTTTGATAATGCTCAAATGAGATTTAAAGTCATTTAAAGCAATAAAAATAATTTAAATTGAGAAGTGGAAATAATGAGCTCATTTGGAAAATGTGATAAGAGTAGACAGTAAGTCTCACTGAGACAGTATGAGACTACTATCTAATGTTAAAACTGTGTAATGGAATCAGTCGAATTGATAATGAGACTATTAAAAAATCTGGTTCTGGTTCCAGACACGGTCACACAGTCAGTCTAAATATTCATGACAATGAATTGACTGATTCAGCTGTAAAAAAAGATTCAGAATTAAGCAGATCTATTTAAAAAATTATATTCTGATCTTTTATAAAGAGAAAAATAAAAGAATCTTATTTAAATAAGTGAAATGAAAGCTGGTAGAAATAAAAGAAGAGTATACATTATTCAAGATTTGAAATAAAACCCAAGTGAAAATCTTGTTTAATTAAATGTAAAAAGAAAATATTCTCATCTATAATATAGCTGAAATTAGAATATAACTATTTCAAATCTTATATACAAAGATTTGATAATAGATTTGATTTAATAGAATGCTTATTCTGCAATGCAAATGAGAATTCTGAGTATATTGTAATACACTGTATATTATACAATAGTCTCAGAGTCAGATTGAAAGAGAAGTATAATCTAAATTAATTAAATATAAGATTCTTATTCTCAACTGAGACAGGAATTAAATACTTAATAGACTTTCTATCAGAAACTCAAGCAGCTATAAGAAAATGACTGAATTCAGAAATATCTAAATATGAAGAGAAGGAAATTGATCAGATATAGTCTGTTAAAACAGCTATATACTATCTTTTAATAATTTGTTTCATTACAGTCTCTCTTTATTTTACTTTACTTTTTTCTTTCTATTCTTTTCTATCTATCTATTTAATGTGTCTATCTTTAAGACTGTATTCTCTTTTCTTTTATCATGATATTGTCAAATGATTTCAAAGTATCAGAAGATGTTAAAATTAGACTGATCACTGAGATCATGAATTTCACATTTGATTTCATTTGATCTGATCTCATACATTTCTTGACGTGAATTCCGCTGGGACTGGCTATCAAAAAAACATGTAAAGTGACTATATATCAGATCTTAAAATGAAACCATGACTTGAAAAAAATAAGAAAGTGATCTCATTTGATCTCATTTAGTCTCATTCTTGGCATAAAGTTACTATTTTTAGACATTTTAAGGTTTTTTTTAGACTATTTTTAATTTTTTAAAATGTAACACTTTTTGATAATGCTCAAATAAGATTTAAAGTCATTTAAAGCAATAAAAATAATTTAAATTGAGAAGTGAAAATCATGATTTCATTTGAAAAATGTGATAAGAGTAGACAGTAAGTCTCACTGAAACAGTATGAAACTACTATTTAATGTTAAAACTGTGTAATGAGATCAGTTGAATTGATAATGAGACTATCAAAAAATCTGATCCTGGTTTCAGACACTGTCACACGGTCAGTCTAGTTAAAATACTGTAATTTGTAAACAGTTTTTATATTCTGAACTGAAATTTTCTAATTTTGCATATCTGAAATTGATGAATGTATAATAGTTAACTTTATAAATATAGAAAAAACCCTGAGAACTTTTAGTTCTCAAGTAGATGTTATAATCTCTAACTACATACATCTATAATTGAAGAATAATAATAATAATAATCTATGATAAAGTCTAGATATTTTATACTTTTAATCTCAAAATTACACTTATCTATATCTATCAATAGTTCTGCTTTCTGTAGTTATTATAATATCTTTCATACATATTTATAAGAAGCCTACGCCGAATAGATCAGTATAATATATAGGTCTTATATAACAAAGTGAAAAATGTTAGAGAAGAAAAGAAAGAGAAAGTGCGAGAATCAGTGATCAGAGTGAATATTTATATATGTATATAATAAAGCTTCAGAGTGAAAGAATAGAAATTTCATAAGTTTTTTTCAGCTGAGAATTGATGACTGAGAATCAGAGCTTTCAGTGAAATCTGTTTTATTTTTATTATTATTCTTTCATTATACTCATATGCAAGCGGAGCTTATAATGAGTCCTTGCGTGATGTTAAATACAGGTCAAGTGTTGATTATACAGAAGGAAATACAGGTGTTGAGACCATGTCAAGATAACAAGAACATAGGAAAATACAAAGAAGTGACAATTAGATACATGCGATAATAACTTCCCAGCCCAGGAACATAGAGCGATTCATTGAAGCAATTTGTACACCTCTGTATTTATTAGAAACCTGAGGTGCTTGAGTTCCGGATTTAATGTATCCCCTGCGGGTTTCGAACCCACGCGCCTTGGTTTCCCAAGCCAAGGTGCTACCAGGTGGCCGCATTAACCATTCGGCCACCGGGGCCAGTGAAATCTGTGAAGTGTAATGAAATAGTCTATATGATTGATCAGACACAGTCTGTCATATTAGTTCTCTCTTTTCAGAAGTAATATAGAGTTATAAGCACATAGTTCTCATCAGTCAAGAGCTGCTGTCTCAGATAATACAGAGCTCAGAGTTCAGATCAGATGATTATAGCTAGACTGATCACTGAGACTATGAATTTCACATTTGATCTCATTTGATCTGATCTCATACATTTCTTGGCGTGAATCCCGCTGGGACTGACTATCAAAAAAACAGGTAAAGTGACTATATATCAGATCTTAAAATGAAACCATGACTTGAAAAAAATGAGAAAGTGATCTCATTTGATCTGATTTAGTCTCATTCTTGATATAAAGTTACTATTTTTAGACATTTTAAGGTTTTTTTTAGACTATTTTTAATTTTTTAAAAAGTAATGCTTTTTAGTAACACTCAAATGAGATTTAAAGTCATTTAAAGCAATAAAAATAATTTAAATTGAGAAGTGGAAATCATGGTCTCATTTAGAAAATGTGACAAGAGTAGACAGTAAGTTTCACTGAAACAGTATGAGACTACTATCTAATATTAAAACTGTGTAATGAAATCAGTTGAATTGGTAATGAGACTATCAAAAAATCTGGTCCTGGTCCCAGACATGGTCACATAATCAGTCTAATTATAGCTGACTCATTTCATAAGATATTATCAGCTGTGACTGTGAAGTCTCTTATTAAGAATGTCTTCAATCTCTTATTTAAATTTATTATCTTCTTCTATGATTTCTGATGACTGTCAGTTGAAAGTCAGTTGAGAAGAAAACAGATCAGTGATAGTACTAGACTGACTGTATGATTATGTCTGAAACCAGAATCAGATTTTTTGATAGTCTCATTATCAATTCAACTGATCTCATTACACAGTTTTAACATTAGATAGTAGTCTCATACTGTCTCAGTGAGACTTACTGTCTACTCTTATCACATTTTTCAAATGAGATTATGATTTTTACTTCTCAATTTAAATTATTTTTATTGCTTTAAATGACTTTAAATCTTATTTGAGTGTTATCAAAAAGTGTTACTTTTTAAAAAATTAAAAATAGTCTAAAAAAAACCTTAAAATATCTAAAAATAGTAACTTTATGCCAAGAATGAGACTAAATGAGATCAAATAGAATCACTTTCTCATTTTTTTCAAGTCATGATTTCATTTTAAGATCTGATATATAGCCACTTTACATGTTTTTTTGATAGCCAGTCCCAGCAGGATTCACGCCAAGAAATGTATGAGATCAGATCAAATGAGATCAAATGTGAAATTCATGATCTTAGCGGCCAGTCTAGATAGTACAGCAGAGTAAGCTTGTATGAAAGATATTATGAATTTCTAATGATATGTTAAAACAGTAGTTATAACTGTCTAGAACTTCTATCACTTTATACTTTATATAGTAGTAATTCAGTGTGTAAGATAAGTGTGTGATCTGTATATTTTTAAGATTCAATTATATCAGATTTTCTATCTTATATTACTCAGTGAGATCTCAGTGAATATTAATTCAGTTCTCTTAATCTTGTTTAGCACTTATCATGAAGACTTCTACTCAGTTATAAGTGTCTCAGAGCTTTATTACTATATTATCAGTGATCTGAATCAGACTGCAGAGATTCAGTGTGAACTGTGTAATCTCTAGAAGATTCAGCACTTTCATGTAGTAACTATATATAAGAAAGAACAGGCTTACATCTGTTGAGACAGCATCTCAATCATTGATAGTAATCTCTGTGTGTAGAAGAAGATCATGTCAATTATCTTATAAGTAATTACAGAACTTATAAAGATAATTCTTTATAATCTGAATTATTTATTCTGATGCATCATTGATCTCAGAGTGATAGATAGTTAATAAACTGTAAGAAATCCCGCTTCTCGCGGATTCTTTATCTCTATTCCTATCTCTCATATAATCAATAGAGCTAGCGGCCCTTGACTACACACAACTATATAGACTGGAGTTTGTGAATACTATTCATAACTCAGCTTAAATACTATTATATATTTAATCTCTACATTTTATCTTTCTATCATGAATACTTCTAGTAGTTAATAGTATATATCACATCAAGCTGCAAACACCTGAATAATTGCCTGTGAGTACTTATTCTTATATTTCAAGCTCAGTCAGTCAGTAACTGCTCATTATGACTGAAAGAACTAGAAACTCACATACTTCAATCTCTGTGAACTCTACTACAGACACTCAGAAGTAGTCATCTAAATCATGAATAATCTCTGTGAAAGAAGTCTCAGAGAACTTATCAATCACTTACAGAACATCATTCTCTGCATCTGTGACAGAGAAACTCTCTGAACTCATGAATAAATTAATCTCAGTGAAGAACATTCTTGAGCATCTTTCACAGAATCAAGCTATTTTTCTACAAGAAATACTTACTGTCTGCAAACACTCTTGAACTGAGTCTCTAGACATGATCTTCAGAGACATCTATGAATTAAAAAGAAACTTGCTTAAGCTGTGACTACTTAAGATCACTTATCAAATCACAATTAATAAAAGCTTTTGCAAGTTTGTATTTGAAATTGACTCACAAGCTCAGCTGTGTGATATGAAAGATGAAGAAGCTGTTATCTATGCAATGACAGGTCTCTATTACACTGAAGTCAAGAACTGACTGAATTATCTAGAGAATGATTATAAGAGATCTCACTGATTCATTCTCAAGATCTATCTAGAGAATAAGTTAAGAAACTCTATGAGCTGAACAGAGAATACCTGAGCTGCAATTATTAATATTAGAAAAAGAGGTGAGAAATCTGATAAAGACTACTTACAGCACTTCATGAAATTGTGATATGAATTGAAATCTGTGAAAACAGGGCTCTGAAATAAGACCTGAATAATGATATTTATAAAGAGACTGAATAAAGATATGTAGAACAAGCTCATTGAGTAAGACTCTAAGTTCTTGACTCTGAAGAAACTGATGACTCTTATTCACTGCTTATAGATCACTGTGAGAGTCACAGATCTATAAAGAGTGAATCACTGACTGACTCTGTGAGAGTCAGAATAACAGAGAACAGATTTATTAGAAAAAGATGATAAGATATAGAGAGATTTATATTTGACTGCTGAGCAGAGAGAAAGAGTTTCACAAGCTTCTATAAACAGAGTGTATAATAGAGAGATTAAGAAAAAGAAACTCTGCTTTATCTGTTCTAAATCAGAACATCTTCACACAAACTGTTCAGATAAATCAAAATAGAAATTTGAGAAGTTATAAACAGAGTCAGTAACAGCCTTCTTAAGAGTCTTGAAACTGATATCTGAATCTGTTACTTCTCTGATAAAAATACTTATCTGCAGAGAGAGACTGCATCATAGTACTACTATCTCACAAGTATAAGAAGTATTAAAGAACTCAGAATCTCAGATCACTGTAGTGTCTCTAAAGCTCACAGAGTAAATAAGCTGAAAGATGAAAACTGAGAATCTGCTCTTATAATAAGCAGAATATGAGAACTCAGATCTGAGAACTAAGAGACTTATAAAAGTCATCTTTGAATTACAAGATCTCTCTGAAACCTGAAGAAGATTTACAGAAACTGTGATTATCACAGATATCACAGATAATATGTACTTAAGACTTATATAACTTTAAAGACACAATCTGCATATAGCTGTCTATGAGTCAGGTTTATACTTCTAATCAGTGTTGATAGACTCACTTATAGAGATAGAATCAGTTGATACTGCAGAGTTAATTAGAGAAGACAAGCTCATCTATATAATGACTTTATAAGTGTCTGAGAATCTCACAGTCATGAAAACTGAGCTTCAGATATCAGAGAAATACTGAGATCTCACAGAGATATTCAGCTTAGCAAAGATAGCTGAGCTTCTTTCTCACTGTAAGAAGAATCTAGTAATAGATTTAATAGAAGAGTAGAAACTCTTCTGAGAATTAATCTATAAGCTCTTCTATTATAAGACAGAGGTCTTGCAGACCTATGTGAAGAAGAATCTGAAGAATGACTTTATTCAATCTTCACAGGCCTCTGTGGGAGTCTCTGTGATATTTGTGAAGAAGAAGAATGAAGATCTCAGATTATGTATAGACTACTGTGATCTGAACTTCAAGATAATAAAGAGCTGCTATTCTCTATCTCTGATTAAGAATGTGATCAACTGTCTCACAGAAGCTGTCATATTCAAAACCGCTCCACCACGAACTCGCTCGATTTTTCGAATAAGAACCCGCCGATAGATCCATCGAAAAGCCCTCGATCATACGAGCATTTTGACCCCATCGCCGACCGCATACCCCGTGTGGTGGTGGAGTTATCCAGCCAAACATGAACCAGACAGCGTTCGAAACTCCTGTGTGGGATTATCCCCCATTCTCCCCTACCACACCACAACCCCGGGCCAAATTGCCATACAAATTGTAAGGTGAAGAGACCTAGCCATATGCACCAATCTTCTCGATTTTGGAAGATTCCCGATCTGTAGTTGTGGAGATATCTGAGGAGCGACCTCCGCGAAAACCCTGTCCATCTTTGATGTTCCAAAACACCAATGCCAAGTCTCACCCTCGTACCGCCCTTTCTAATCTGGCCCATCCCCGGCAGAAAAATACAAAAAGATACCTCAGCGATAATATCAAGCACATAATCAACAGCCACTTCTGAAGTGCAACCTCTGCGGTCTGTCTTCAGTGTATCTAGACATCAATGCCAAGTCTCATCCTCACACAACAACTATAAAATCAGTATACTTCAAGGTCTGACTGAGCCTTTGATCCCTGCACAGTGAGATATATTAAATATAGTTTTAATATCTCAATATTCAATAGATTCTGCAAGGAATTGAGAACAGCAACACTAGATATCTATTGAATTTAAGAATTAACTCTATATTGATATAATCATTGACAAAGTCTTCTATTTTGAGATATAAATAACCAGTTCCTCTACATCCTGCTGGCAATATTTATATTATTATATAGAAACAGACTTATATTCTCTATAATATCAAGACTCTGAAGAGAGAAAGTCTTGATAGAAGATATACAGTAGTGCATATCTTAGCAGTTTCTATCTCATTCTTCTGCAGCAGTTAATGCAAAAAAAAGATCTTAGAAATAGTTTTTTACTTCTCTTGAAAAAGTAAGGTGTTTTTCTCTGAGTTTTACACAATATTCTTACAAAGAATTAAAAACAGAGCTGTTTTCTATCATAATTTCATATTCTTTTGCCAGCGTGGCCCAGTTGGTAAGACTGGTAACCAAGGCCGCACACATTAGAGGTGTGTGAGTTTGAATCCCACTGCTGGCATCTGCCACTTCTTACCTATGAAAGCCCTCATGTAATAGAAGCTGAGTCTAATTAGTAAGGCTTGATGCGGGGTAGAACTCTCTACTGCAAGTCAAGTCACTAGTTAAGTAAGATCCTGCGAACACTCATCAGGGCTGGTATAAGATGTCAATGTCTCACTATTCTACTGTGCACCTGTCAAGGTTCTAATGATATAGAGCCAAGCCTAATGTAGTAATTATACACTACTTAAGTGAGTCTCTAACTAGAGCTGTCATTGAAGCCTAGCTCTCTCTCAAATACAGAGAATGATTTTGAAAATCATCTGACTAGCAGGTCTAGATGTGTATCTAGACTCTAGACAGGGCATTCTGATAGGCTAGAGCCTGCAAGCTCACTGTCAAGCTCTAATACTGACAGAGAGAACTGCAGTCATCAAGTCTATGATTAGTCTCTAACACAGAGCAAGATTATGACAGCTGATTGATAGACCTATGAGCATCTAATGAGGCTGAGATCAGCAATCAGAAGCTTGATATGTACATTATCAAGTGAGCAGTGACAGTCACTAACTAATGCCCCTGGAAATTAGTGACTGATCTGAGAGAACAGACGCAGTGATCAGTTAATTATAGAGAGTTAAAATGTAATTAGCTTAAGATGCATTCTGCAGGTGACTAGCGCCTGTAGTCTCATAGAAGAGGAAATTGTTTGAAAGAGATATAAATATTCTCTGATAGTCAAGCTGCTTTAAAAAGACTTAGAAATAGTCAGATTTATAATAATCAAATGAATCTTGAACTGATCTTAAACTCTGTTTTGAAAATTCAAAAGAGAAGAATATCAAAGCTGATTATTTATCTACACTAAGTTTCTGCTTATATGAATATTCATGATAATGAATTGACTGATTAAGCTGTGAAAAAGAGTGCAGAATTAAGTAGATCTATTCAAAAAATTATGTTCTGATCTTTTATAAAGAGAAAAATAAAAGAATCTTATTTACATAAGTGAAATGAAAGCTGGTAGAAACAAAAGAAGAGTATACATTATTCAAGATTTGAAACAAAGCTTAAGTGAAAATCTTGTTTAATTAAATGTAAAAAGAAAATATTCTCATCTATAATACAGCTGAAACTAGAACATGGCTATTTCAAATCTTATATACAAAGATTTAATGATAGATTTGACTTAATAGAATGCTTATTCTGTAATACAAATGAGAATTCTGAGTATATTGTAATACACTGTGCATTATACAATAGTCTCAGAGTCAGATTGAAAGAGAAGTATAATCTGAATTAATTAAATATGAGATTCTTATTCTCAACTGAGACAAAAATTAAATACTTAATAGACTTTCTATCAGAAACTCAAGCAGCTACAAGAAAATGACTAAATTCAGAATTATCTGAATATGAAGAGAAGGAAATCAATCAGATATAGTCTGTTAAAACAGCTATATACTATCTTTTAATAATTTGTTTTATTACAGTCTTTCTTTATTTTATCTTTTTCTTTCAATTTCTTTCTGTCTATCTATTTAATGTGTCTATCTTTAAGACTGTGTTCTCTTTTTCTTTGTCATGATATTGTCAAATGGTTTCAAAGTATGAGATAATGTTAAAATACTGTAATTTGTAAACAGTTTTTATATTCTGAGCTGGAATTTTGTGATTTTACATATCTGAAATTGATGAATGTATAATAGTTAACTTTACAGACATAGAAAAAACCCTGAGAACTAAAGTTCTCAGGTAGATGTCATAGTCTCTGACTGCATACATCTATAATTGAAGAATAATAATAATAATCATATTCTTTTAAGTAAGAATTACTTTTTCAGTGACTGAAGAGCTCTCATTAATACTTAATTCTTTTTTACACTCTCTATTAACTGATTTGAGTTGCACACTTGTTGTGTGAGGAGAATTGAATGATTTAAAATAAAATTGAATAGTTTTAATCAATTTCTCTGCAAAAAATTGATTTATTTTTTGTCAGTTTTTCTCTCAAAAACTGTCATATCATCTGATTTATTATCAATTGATATCATATTTTTTCTCACTGTATCTCAAGAAAGAGATTGTAAAGATTTTATTGATTTATCTTAAAAATCAATTTTAGTTTATTAGATTCTCTTCAAAAATCTAACCTAGTTACTGAACTAGTGTGAAAAAAATCAGGTGTTTTATACACAAAAGTCTTTTATTCTTCTTTTGAAACAGTCTAATCAACTGTTCAATTGAAAACAGACTTAGAAACCTCTTAATTGAAAAAGTCTGATCAACTTTTCAAAAGAGTTCAATATATATCTCAATTGAAACAGTCTGACCAACTTTTCATTGAGTGAGAAAAATGAGTTCAAAAATACACTCAGTTGATGTGGAAAAAGATGCTTTCTCAAATACTATTTCTGAGATTGAAATTCTGAAGAGAAGAAAGAAAGAAGAAATAGAGAAATAACAAGTTCTTGAAATACAGAAACTTGAAAAAGTAAGCAAGATTCTTGAAAAGCAGTGTCTGAGTGAGATAAATGAAGAAGTTCTGTTAATTCTTCATGCTCAGAATAGACAACTACAGGAGATGATCAAGTTCAAACTCAGAATTTCAAACACAGTTCAAAAAACATTGAAAATTCCTAGTATAATCACTGACTTCTCATCTTGCTCTTCTTTCTTCTTTTCTACTTCTTCTTCTTTGAATCAGAAGAAAACATATGCTCAAGCAGCTGAATCTGCTGTCTCTAAACCTGCTATCTCAAAACATGCTCAAAATCCTGAGAAAACTGAGAAGAATAATACTCATACTTCTATTGATAGAAAAGTGAAGAAAAAAATGCAAAAGAAGAAAAACTTCCAAATCTTCAGAAATAGAAGACTTATTCTCAAAGTCTCAAACCAGGACATCTTACAAAGGAACAAGCTAGATTCAAATCTCATTTTCAGAATCACAAATGAAATTAATCAGCAGTTCTTTTCTCAGTTAATGACTGATATTAAAGTTCAAAAACCAGTTATAGCTTCAATTGAGTCATTCTTCTTTGAAAACTCTATCATTCTGACTACAATGCCTGAATTCAGTGCAGAATTCCTGATTCAGAATGAGAATCTCTGGAAATCAGCAGTAGAATCTGTGTTAAACACAAAAATTCTATCTCAGAGAGATGAAAGATGAGGCAAATTCATTCTTCATAATATTTCAGTTGAAATTTTTGACTGTGAAGAAGGAATGCTACTTCTCAAAAATGAATTAGAAGAATACAACTCTATTCAACTGAGAAAAGAGCCTGTATGACTAAATTCAATTGAGTTCAGACTAGACTGGCCGCCGGGATCATGAATTTCACATTTGATCTCATTTGGTCTGGTCTCATACATTTCTTGGCGTGAATCCTGCTGGGACTAATCATTAAAAAAACATGCAAAGTGACTATATATCAGATTTTAAAATGGAATCATGACTTGAAAAAAATGAGAAAGTGATCTCATTTGATCTCATTTAGTCTCATTCTTGGCATAAAGTTACTATTTTTAGACATTTTAAGGTTTTTTTTAGACTATTTTTAATTTTTTAAAAAGTAACGCTTTTTGGTAACACTCAAATGAGATTTAAAGTCATTTAAAGCAATAAAAATAATTTAAATTGAGAAGTGGAAATCATAGTCTCATTTGAAAAATGTGATAAGAGTAGACACTAAGTTTCACTGAGACAGTATGAGACTACTATCTAATGTTAAAACAGTGTAATGAGATCAGTTGAATTGATAATGAGATCATCAAATATTCTGGTCCTGGTCTCAGACACGGTCACACGGTCAGTCTAGTTCAGACAAAGTAGAAGAAATGCCTCTGTTCTAGTATATACAAAGACACTTGAACAGTCAAAGATCTCTGAAGTGAGAGTGACAGGTTTGAAAATGAGAGTTCATGAATACAAAGACTCAAGAATGAATCTCAAAGCTCAAACACAGTGTTCAAACTGTCAAAGATATGAACACTTTGCAATCTCCTGTTTCAGAGACTCAAAATATGCATTCTGTGCCAGAGATCACAAAACTAGTGAGCATAAATGTGAAACATGCTCAAAAAGAGGTGAAATATGTCAACACACTCTGCTTAAATGCTCTAACTGCAAAGAAAAACATGTATCTAGCTCAAAGAAATGTATGTTTGCTCCAAGAACTCAAAAGAACTGAAGAAAAGATGAAGCTCAAAGCAAATCTAGAACTGAAGAGAATAGTCAAGCTAGTAAACTAACAACTGCAAGCTTAAAAAGAAGAAACTCTCAACTATCTAAATCTTCAAACTCTAATTCTTCAGCTAAATGTAAACAGAATTTGAATCCTTAAACTTCTGTTAAGATTAGAGAATTGAGAAATGACTCTGATAATAAACTAGATATAATGCAAGCAGTTGAGATTTCTACTTTTCAGAATAGTTATAATCTACTATCTGATGATAGTGATTAGATTCTACTCTACTCTCTTTTAGTATAAATATACAACAAAAATAACAAAAAAAGTTTAAAAACTCTTCAACAATCACATTTATTCAAAATAATGTGAATAGAAACTCAAATTACATTTATTCTTGTCTTCAAATTGTATTTGAACAAAAAGTTGATTTTATACTACTTCAGAAGCTGAATTTTGATGCTGAGCAAAAATATGTCATTTCTCATTCAAGCTACTACTGCTTTTTATCTCAAAAGTCTGAGATAAAGTCAAGAGTAGTGATCTATAAAAGAAAGAGATCAAGATATCAATTTAATCTAAGATTTGATATCATGTCTGACTCTGATATTCTGGTGGGTGATGTTATAGATAAAGAAAATGAGTTTGATACTATACAGCTCATAAATATCTATAATGAAAAGTTATTGAAGAAAAATAACAATATCTGAATAATTGATAGAGAATTTCTGAACATAACTTCATCAAGAAACTCTATAATTGCAGGAGATTTCAATGCACATCATCTCTGATGAAATTCAGAATGCAATAGAGCAGTAAGAGCTGATAATCTAGTTGAATAAATCTTTGAGCATTCAATAGATTTGGTTAATAAGTCTGATCAACAAACATTCTTTAGAAAAGATATGAAACAGAAATCTATTATAGATCTAATCTTCATATCATAAAATCTAATGAAAAGAAGACTTGTAAACTGATTTATTGATTCAAATGAGACATCAGGATCAGATCATGAGATTATTCAATTTGAGATTGAACTGAGTGAAAAACAAAAGAGTGAAAATTCTCTTCTCTCTAATCAGTTTAACTTTGAAAAAGCTGATTGAAAAGCAGTTGAAGAAAGTATAAAACTGTTAAAATCTGAAAGGCAGAATGAGCTATATTGAAATTCTGGTCAAGATATCTCAAATGAAATGCTTGAGAATAGAGTGAAGCTTATTACATCTATTATTCTAACAAGTGTTAGAGATAATATTTCAAAGAGAAAATCTTCTGAGTATTTAAAATCTTGATGAAATGAGAATATCTCATCTAAAAGGAAAGAATTAGCTACTGCTAGAAGAGATTGAAAGAATGATGTAATATCTGATGAAGAGTTCAAAGCTGTCAGAAATGAATATTTTTCAGATATTAAAAAAGCTAAAACAGACTGCTGGAATAAATTTCTTGAAGAAGTACAAGAAAAGAAAGTTTTTAAAGCTTTTAACTATACTAAAACAAGAAGTGTAGCAAAACTTCCAATCTTAGAATATGAGTTTCAGAATGAATCATATACAGCAAACTCTTTTGAGAAAAAATGTCAAGCTTTTATGAGAACTCTCTTTCAATACTCATCAGATTCAGATTCAGAGAAAGAGAATATATCACTTCTTAACTATATTGATGAAAATGACTGGGAATGATCTGATCTTACTCAAGATGAATTAGAGTCAGCTATTTTCTCAAGTTCAGTTAAGACTGCTGCAGGACCTGATTCAATTAATCACTTGATTATTCAAAATACATACTTCTACTTATAGAATGAATATTTTGAGCTCTTTTTCAATCTCTTGAAAAATGAATATCATTCTGAATGCTGAAGAGAAGCCACTGAAGTGATTCTTACAAAATCTAATAGAAAAACTTCAATTCCTAAGTTATATAGAGTAATATCTCTATTAAACTGTCTAGGAAAGGTTTTAGAAAAGATAATAGCTACTCAACTATCTTTTATAAGCTCTGTCAGTAATTCTCTTTTATTCAGTGAATAAATGAGGGATAGAAAACAGTATTCTGCAATTGACACTGTTCTCTCAGTTGTTCATGATATTCAAATAGCAAAGTATAAAGATCTGGTCTCAACTGCAGTTTTTATTGATATAAAAGAAGCATTTGATTATGTTTGAAAGTCAAAGCTAATTCAGACATTGAAGATGTTAAAACTGTCACTTTCTCTAATAAAATGAGTTAACTGTTTTATATCTAAAAGAATTATACAACTTTTCTTTGATGAAATGAAACAAGACAAGACTGAGATAAAAATAGAAGTATCATAAGAATCTTCAATCTCACTCATTGTATTTGCAATATACACTGCATATCTATTCAAGAATAGAAATATGAGAATGATGAGATCTCTGAGTTATGTGAATGATATTGATCTAGTCTACAGCTCAAAAACTATCAAAGAGAATTTGAAAGTGATTGAAGAAGCTGTAAAGGAAATCTTTGTTAGAGCAGATATCAATCAAATTCAATTTAATATGAATAAAACTGAGTTAATTCATTTCTTTTCTAGATTCAATGAGAAAGAACTGTCTCTATCTCTTTTAAATAGAGAGATTAAACCCAGTGTAAATGTCAAATGATTAGAAGTATGATTAAACTCTAAGTTGAATTTTAAATATTACATTCAACAAAGAACTGTCAAGGCAGAAAGACTATTGAATAACATAATCAGACTATTAAATACAGAGAGAGGTCTATTCTTCCAGGCTATGAGACAGTTATATACAGCCTGTATTACATCAGTAGCTGATTATGAAGTTCAAGTTTGATGAAATAATCAAGGAAATTTCACTGAACTCTTTCAAAGTCTGTAAAACAGAGCCTTGAGAAGAATTCTGAGAGTATTCAAATCATCTCCTATTAAAGCAATGAAAATTGAAGCTTCAATTTCTCCTTCTGCTATTAGATTTGAAAAGGCCTGTATGAACTATGCTCTGAGAGTTATAAAGATGAGCTCAAATCATATAATCAGAGAAAGAGTCTCTTCTTCATTTTCATCAATTAACTCTGGAAATGAACTGAATTGGAATAGATTTCTTGATTGAAATGAAAATGATTCTTCAAAGAAAATGTCTTCTCAACTTTACAGACTATGCTCTCTGATTAAAAATTAATTTTCTTCTTTAAATGTTGAAAAAGTGAATCATGAGAAGTTATCTCTCTGAAGAGAAAAGCTTGAATCTCTTATAGACTTATAAATAAGTGAACTATCAAAAGAGAAAGAATATGAACAGCATTTGAAGAGAATTTCTACAATCAATATAAAAGACTCTATTCTGATTTATTCAGATGACTCAAAGAATGAGAATCTGAATAGATTAGATACAGGCATTGCTTATACTGAAGATAATATTAATTTTATCTCAGATTTCTGGAATCTAGGCTGTGAATCTGAAGTCTTTGATGCTGAACTATTTACAATAGTGAAAGCTTTCAAACTCATAGAAATAAAATCTCATAAAAGAGGAAATAGTTTGAAAGAGGCATGAATATTCTCTGATAGTCAAGCTGCTTTAAAAAGACTTAGAAATAGTTAGATTCATAATAATCAAATGAATCTTGAACTGATCTTAAACTCTGTTTTGAAAATTCAAAAGAAAAGAATATCAAAGCTGATAATTCATTTACACTAAGTTCCTGCTCATATGAATATTCATGATAATGAATTGGCTGATTCAGCTGTAAAAAAGGGTGCAGAATTAAGCAGATCTATTCAAAAAGTTATGTTCTGATCTTTTATAAAGAGAAAAATAAAAGAATCCTGTTTAGACAAGTGAAATAAAAGCTGACAGAAATAAAAGAAGAGTATACATTATTCAAGATTTGAAACAAAACCCAAGTGAAAATCTTGTTCAATTAAATGTAAAAAGAAAATATTCTCATCTATAATACAGCTGAAACTAGGACATGGCTATTTCAAATCTTATATATAAAGATTTGATGACAGATTTAACTCAATAGAATGCTCATTCTGCAATGCAAATGAGAATTCTAAGTATATTGTAATGCACTGTGCATTATACAATAGTCTCAGAGCTAGATTGAAAGATAAGTATGATCTAAATCAATTAAATATGAGATTCTTATTCTCAACTGAGACAGGAATTAAATATTTAATAGACTTTCTATCAGAAACTCAAGCAGCTATAAGAAAATGACTAAATTCAGAATTATCTGAATATGAAGAGGAGAAAATCAATCAAATATAGTCTGTTAAAACAGCTATATACTATCTTTTAATAATTTGTTTTGTTACAGTCTCTCTTTACTTTATCCTTTCCTTTCAATTTCTTTCTATCTATCTATTTAATGTGTCTATCTTTAAGACTGTGTTCTATTTCTCTTTTCCTTTGTCATAATATTGTCAAATGGTTTCAAAGTATCAGAAGATGTTAAAATACTGCAATTTGTAAACAGTTTTTATATTCTGAGCTGGAATTCTCTGATTTTGCATATCTGAAATTGATGAATGTATAATAGTTAACTTTACAGATACAGGAAAAACCCTGAGAACTAAAAATTCTCAGGTAGATGTCATAGTCTCTGACTACATACATCTATAATTGAAGAATAATAATAATAATAAAGCTGTCATATTCATACAACTAAATATGATCAATGCATATACACAGCTGTGAATACAGTCTGAGAATGAATAAAAGACTGTCTTTAGAACTGCACTGAGATTATTTGAATATCTAGTGATATCTTTTAGTCTGACTAATGTCTCTGCAGCATTTCAGTCTTTTATTAATAAAACACTTCATGCATATCTGAATGTCTTCATGATAATATATCTGAATGATGTGATAGTGTACTCTGTGAAGAAGGAAGAACACACTGAGTATGTGTGAAGTGTATTGAAGACTCTAGATAAGACAGAACTGTATATTAAGCTTATAAAGTGTAACTTCAGTGCTCACTGAATTAATTTTCTAGAATATATAATCATCACAGATAATATTCAGATGAAATCTTCACAGATTGAGACTATTCTATTATGACTGAAGTTAACTAGTATTCATGAGATTCAGATCTTTCTGAGCTTTGTGAATTTCTATAGATAGTTTATCTTTACATTCATAAGAATCTTCTTGACTCTTACAGACATGCTGAAGAGTGAAAACAAGAAGAAGTCATTCTGTGAATAGAGAATAAAAAGATTATTAAGAAGAGAGAACTGTAAGAACTTTCTTATCTCAGAAGCTTATGAAGTCTCTACAAGATTGAAACAGACATTTATAGATATAGTGATACTATTTCACTTTAATCTCTTACTCTTAATTAGATTGAAGACAGATGTCTTCTTCTTTATAATTTCAGAAATAGTCTTGTAACTACAGCTAAATAAGAACTGAGTTTTAGTGATCTTTTTCTTACAGAAGATGTAACTCACAGAGATTAACTATAGTATTTATAATCAGAAGCTTCTTATAATAGTGAAATTCTTTCATCACTGATATCACTACTTTGAGAGCCTTGTAACAGTGATTACTGTTAGAACTGATCATGACAGCTTATAACAGTTTACTTCAATCAAGAAACTCTCATAATAACAGATTCACTGAGTTCAGAGACTGAGTGAGTTCTGATTTAAGATAGAATATATCAAGAGAACTAAGAACTCAGCAGATAGACTCTCTCACAGATCAGACTATGTTAAGAAGATCAGAATGACAGATATAGAGAGACTAGAGAAGATAGAAAAGCTTTACAGAATGCTTAAACTGAGTGTTATAAAGAGATTGACTGAAGAGTCTCTCAATTCCTCACAAGAGAAGAGAAGAGAGAGAGAGAAGAAGTCTGTATAACTACTCTCTACAACACTGAGAGTCAACACTCTGAGAATCTCTGTGAGAATTCTTGAAGAGAGTATCTATAATTTGAAGAGTTTGCAGACTTTGAGAAGTACTGTGAAAGATCTGATACAAGAGAAAACAGAGTATAAGTCTTCATAAGATCTTCTATTCAGATTGTCTGAACTGTAATTGAAGAATGAATATGCTTAGTATATTCAGAAACTGCTCACAGCAGAGATCAATCCTGCAGAAATAAAGAATTAAAGAGACTTAAATAGTCTCTTGCAAAGAGAGAACTGGATTTATGTGCCTGTGAATGAGTTTCTATACATAGAACTCATTAAAAGGTATTATAACTCTTCTCTAGCAGATCATTTTACAGATACTAGAACTTATAAGTTACTTACAAGAAAATACTTCTGACTGAAGATGTGAGAACTTATAAAGAAGATAGTGAATTCTTATACTGTTTATCAGAATTTGCAGATAGTGCAGTTCAGATTATATGAAGAACTTACTTCTCTACTCATTTCATAGAAACCTTGAGAACAGCTAGAAATGAATGCTCTTATAAGTCTCTTTGAAAGTAAGAACATATATAATGCCTGCTTTGACAGTGTACTGATGATAGTAAATCACTTCATTAAGATGACACACTTTATACTCATCTGTAAGAACTTGAAGTCAAAGAATTTAACTTATATCTTCATCTGTGATGTGATTCAGTTACATGAATTATCTATGAACATTGTCTCAGACAGAGGATCAATCTTTGTAGAAGAGTTCTGATCTGATCTGATGACTATACTAAAGATCTTATGAGATCTAAGCACAGCTTTTCATCAACAGACAGATAATCAGACAGAATATCTGATAAGTATATTAAAACAGTATCTGCAGTGCTTTGTTAATTACAATCAGAATGACTGAGTGCATTGATTATCACTCACAGAGTTCATATATAATAACTCAAAACATGTCAGTATAGATAAAATTCTCTTTGAGATGCTCACTGAGACTTATTCATGAATAATCTTAATGAATCTGTGAGAGTACACTATAGAGTGTGATGATGTCTGTAAACAGACTGAGAGAATTCAGAAGATTCAGAAGAAAGCTCATGAATTCTTGAGAAAGATCTAAGAGTATTAGAAGAGATACTATGACTTCAAGTATATTATAAAGAGTTTCAAGAAAGATAATAGAGTCTGACTGAGTCTAGAAAATATCACTATATAAAGATCTAGTAAGAAGCTGAATCTCTTACAGACAGAGTCTTATAAGATTATAAAGAAAGTTAGCTTACAGTTCTACAGATTGAAACTATCATCTGAATTGCAGATATACAATGTTTTTTATGTCTCTTTACTCTGTGAATATAAGAAATTCTTAGAAGAGAATTCTGTGACTCATCACTCTGTTCATAAAGCACTAGAGAATGAAAGAGAATATCAGATTAAAGAGATTATTGACTCAGAGAAGTGAGATTATAAGCTCTGATTCAAGATTCAGTGATAAGAATATTCTGATAAGATGAATAAGTTTACTTAAGAATTATTCAGACAGATAAGACATCTGCAGAAGCTGAGACATGACTTTTATATTATAAATTCTAATAAGTCAGAATGATATAATCTTCACTAAGAATCTGATTGTGATAAAGATATTAACACTGTCATTTATAAGCTCTAGTCTACAAGATAATGAGTTTCTACTGAGATGAACAGTTCATAATATACACAAGAAAAGAAGAAATCATACTCTTATTAAAGCTAAGAAATAAAAAAAATAAAAACAGAGCTGTGAACACAATTTAGAGATTAATAAAGAAAAAACAAAGAAAATTCAAACTCACATTCTCATCATCTATAATACTCAATTCTCTTATAACTATCAATTTCTCTCTTCAAAGAAGCAGAGAGTATCATATTCATAGTATAGATAATTGTTGCATTTGATATGAAGACTGTCAGAAATACACAAACTTCAGAGAAGTCAGATATCAGAGTATACATAGTTATAACAGAATCTTGAGAGCTGGCTATCTGCATGTGTGATTAGATACTTCTTACAAAGCTATATTCACTCTCTCAGTTGTGCTGAAGTATTCAGCTCAGAAACAATTGAAATACAGAGAGAGAGCTCATCTGCTCAGATTAACTTCTGTTATGAATTCATAACATTTGTATTGTCTTAATTACCTGGATTTTACAGGTACTCAGAGACTCATCTCTCATTGACAATGAGATTACAGAAATGCACCACAGTGCGAGAATCATTGATGAGAAACCTAGACATATTTATATATGCCTGGTCAGAGATTGTGCAGGCAGGGAAAAGATAATCATAGACTTGCAGAGTCATAGAAGACACTGATAATATCAGAAGCTTTGTAAGAACTGTCAGCTAGAATCTGTAAGAAATTACTTATAAGAAGTCTTACAGTAAAAAGAGAAACTGCACTACTTGAAGTCAGAGACTGATCTGAGAAAGGTATGAAATTAATCACTGATCTGAAGATTGAGTGCAGTGACAGAGCTGAGAGAGATGAAGATACAGTTATGAACAGTGATATCTCTGCTTCATCAGTCAGTAAAAAGTAATCAGAGAAGTTACAGAGACACTCATGAGAAGCTCAGCAGCAGTCAGACATTGTTTATAAAGATGTTAAAATTGAAAAAAAAATTTTATTCTTGAAAAGTTCTTGAATCAATATATGAATATTATCAGAAATACTCTCTCTCTATCATTTGAATAAAAATACTTTACAGATGAATGAAGATACTCACAGTTTATAAAAATGAGAGCTGTTATAGAAAAAGAGAAAAGAAGATGAGATTTTATAGATAGATCTGAGATATTTATACTACTCTAGAGAGATTTGCTTACACTGTGAGTGATCTCACAGAACAGTCAGATCACTCTAGTAAATAAGAGTGATTATAAATCACAGATCTGAATCTTTCTATGTGACTATAAAGAGTGATTGTAGACTGTGAATATCTTGATTCTATAATTCTACAGAGTTAATGAAAGAATGAAAAATTCCTCACAATTCTACAGTGTTAAAGAACAATGATTTATGAGAATAAGTGAAAGATCAACTCATAAATACTTCTCTTTGATAAAGATAATCTTACAAAGAGTGATTCATCTGTAAGATGAATCTATGTAATGATCACACAAGAATCTTATGAAAATGATTGAGAGTCAACTGAAACTCTTCTATATAAAAGATGTGAGATGAATCTGTATAATAGTCAGAGAAGAATCTGTAGATTATAAAGAATCTTATAAAATAAGAAACTGAGTGATAGACTCTTTTCTCTTTATAATAACAAGGGATTTTTCCTCACTGAGATTTTTTATAGATATGAAGGATTTTTAGTAAGTATCACTGCAGTGTTAAGCTGATTCTATGAAGTCACTCAGTGAAAGACTTCACAGACAAAGTCTTAGAGAGAGAGAAATATGTAAGAAATCTCACTTCTTATGAATTCTTTATCTCTATTTCTATCTCTCATATAATCAATAGAGCTAGCGGCCCTTGGCTACACACAACTATATAGACTGGAGTTTGTGAATACTATTCACAACTCAGCTTAAATGCTATTATACATTTAACTTCTATATTTTATCTTTCTACTGTGAATACTTCTAGTAGTTAACAGTATATATCACGCCAAGCTGCAAACATCTGAATAATCGCCTGCGAGCACTTATTCTTACATAAACAGTGTGTAATCTTAAGAATTTAACAGATTCTTATTCAGAGAGTGCTCATGAATTGACAGTCTCAATCTAATACTATGAATCTCAGCAATTCATGCATTCAATAGAATGAGCTCTGTAGAAAAGCTTCAGTAACTTGTTCAGTATTCATCTTATTACAAGATTTCAATATTATACTCTTGCTCAATTAGTTCATAATAACCAGGACATTTCTACAACTCTTACTCTCAGAGAGATTAACAGTGAAGTCAATTACTATATCTTGTCAGATTCTATTAGAGATATCAAGTGATTTCAGCAGGTCTTTTCTACAGTTCTTTCATAAGATGATGAAGAAATAATAGTTACAGTTTCAGATGAAACATCTGATACTGTTTAATATCTCAGATCAGTAGAACTCTTGAGAGATCATTTGATACAGTTGTTCATGATCTGAATAACTGATTATATAAGAGTCATGCATCTCTTGCATTATTCAGATGTGTAAGAGTTCAGAGTGAGAAACTCAGCATTGTTCATGAAATCATAGAGTGTTATTATCATTAATTAAACATTCTGAGATGTTAGTTCTTATATGAAGTTCTGAGGGAAATCAGAGTACTTCTTGTCATACTGCTTCAGTGAGTGTTTAGAGAAGTTCATTGATTTGAGCTACTGTATGTCATAGTTCATCTAATATAGATTTGAGAGAAGTTGAGATATCAGTGACAGTTCTAATTAAAGAAGTATATATAGTGTCATGAGCTGTTTTATCTTGATTAACTAGTATCTTCAGATTCAAGAGCTGATGCTCTTAGTTCATTCAGTGAGTACCTGTTATATCAGATGCCATATTCTGCTCTTATTATAAGAGAGTATCTGTCATTGAGTTCTGACTGTCAGAATGATAGTGTATTGTAAAATGAAAGCAGCTTAAGAACTTAGATTATCACATCTGTCATTCAGTGAGTTTATAGATAGTTATGAAGTACTTAAGATTCTTATAATCTGTGATTATCTTAAATTCAGAGATGCTTCAGAGTTCAGAGTCTCATTCTTCTAGACAGTGTATAATTATGAGAAGTTTCTTATCATAGATCTTATAGTTACATTCAGCAGGACTCAGTTTCTTAGACATAAAGATACATGATTATAAGACATCTTTATTATCATATTGTAATATAGCTTCTTCTATAACATAGTCAGAGAAATCAGCTTCAATAACTATCTTATAATCAGAATTAAATATTATCAGTAAAGAGATATTAATAAATATCTTCTTCATCTATATAAATGCAGCTTCAGCATTCATTGATTATTGAAATACTGAGTCTTTCTTAGTGAGTTCTGTAAGTGATCTTGTAATATCTGAGAAGTTTTGTATAAATCACTGATAGAAGTTAGTGAATTCAATGAAGCTTTGTATGTCTTTCACAGTATATGAAGTCTTTCACTTGAGAATAGCAGAGACTTTCTCAGAATTCATTTAAATTCTCTTGTCAGCTTCTATGATAAAGTCTAGATATTTTATACTCTTGACTTTAAAATCACACTTGTCAATGTCTATTGATAGTTCTGTCTCTTGTAATTATTATAATATCTTTCATATATGTTCTTGATATTCTTTTCTGAATCTGTCAGTGAAGATGAGAATGTCATCTAGATATGCAGATGCAAACTTATTAAGAAAATCTCAGAGTACTCAGTTGATATACTTCTAAAATATACTGAGAGTATTAGCCAGTTCAAAGAGTGTGACTACTTATTCAAAGAGATTATAATATGTTCAGAATACTGTAAGTCATTCATCTTCTTCAGTGATACAAATCTTATGAAACACAGCAATGATATCTAGCTTTGTAAACTATTAAGCTCACTTAATACATGCTAGAATTTCATTGATGAGAGATAAGAGATAACAATCTTTCTTGTTAATCTGTTCAGATCTTAATAGTTCACACAGAATCAGAGTTCTTTATCTGACCTCTTTGCAAAGAGAATAGAAGCTGCAGTGAAAGAGTTGCTAATATATATAAATCTCTTATTTAAGAGATTATTGAGTGTCTTCTGAAAAAAAGAAGTTTATCTTGAGACATATTATAAAGAGAGTCTTATAGTGACTTGAAGTTCTTATCATTCTTCTTTTCTAACTTAATACTGTGATTCACTTCTACATCTTGTAAAAAAGATATATTTATAATGTTATCTTATCAGAAGACATCTAGATATTTATAATATTATTGAGAAAGTTTTATGTGAGAATCTGTTATTACAGTACAGAATAACTTTTCTAGAGCTTTTTTAATATTGATCAGACTGGCAGAATAGATTGATATATAATTCTGTTATTAGTGACTTTGTCAGTAGTTTTAATAATGACTTCTTTTTCAGAGCATTTTATAAGCATTGACAGAGATCTGTGTAAGATTCATAGTCTTGTGAATATTATCTTCATGAATGCTATTATTGTTAGAGAATATTAAGCTTCTGTTTTAAGCATTTAACAAGATGTCTTGTTCACATAGTCAGGCAAGTTCTAGTATGAGATTATAGTCAAGATTCTTAACTTTGTATACATAGGCATCTTCACATTAATATTCTTCAACATCTATGTTTAGTTTTATCATGTAATAAGTGTGAATATCTTTTGAATTATCAAATTCTGCAAGAAGTCAGAGTCTTGATAAGAGAATATACTGAAGATTATAATGTCTTATAATTGAAGATTTAATCATTGTATAATAACATAGACTGCTGTCTATCATGACTTTCATATTATACATGCTATCTATCACAGTAGATATAAGAATTACATTCATTGTTATTTTCTCTTTAAATTGTCATTATCTGACCTCTTCAAGCTCCTGCTTGTAAATTTGAACAGAAGCTAATCTTTTCCCTATTTTATCAGAGTATTCTCATAGTTATCTTCTGAATTCTTCTCTAATGTAACATGATTGATGCAGACAGACACTGATTCATTCTTTGAATAAGAAGATATATAGACTGATTAACAGTTGAAAGCAATGTGTTCTGATCAGTTACAGTTAATGCATGCTTCTTATTAATGTCAATCAGTGACTTCTTCAGAAGTGATCTCAGAAACTCAGAAGTTTGTTCAGATGACAGAGACTCTTGCTTATATATAGACATTTAAGTCTACTCAATTCATAGTATCTGTATTATTGTTATTCTTCAGTGCAGATATATAAGTATAATATCTTCTGCTACTGTTCTGTATACTCTTGAGCTTGATAAGATAGTTATTCAATGTCTGAAGTTGTACACAGAAACCTTCATAAGTCTGGTCTTTGTCTACACTTATAAGAGTCTGTAAGAGTTCAAAAGTTAATATCTTCTTAAGCATGTTAATCTTTATTCAATTCTCTCAAGATTGCTTATCTACTTTTAGAATCTTAGTATTGAAGTTAGAGATGAATGTTGTAAGAGAAGTGTTTCTCTGTCAGACACTCTATAATCAATTTAATACTTTCTATTACATGACAGTGTCTCAGAACAGAATATCAAGATATTTGATAATATTATCAGATATTTACAATACTAGTTCACATGCTTTTATTCATGAATGAAACTTCTATTTCACACAATTCTTCAATCATTCATTGATATATCAATCTTGATTGATTAGTAAACTGATAATATCTTCATTCACACTCAGTTTTACAAGCATTTTTATTCTTCATAATGAGTAGAGAGTGAGATCAGAAGTATTGAAATATACAGAAGTACTTAAGTGTTCTTTCAGTGCTTTTATATTTAATTTTATAGATATTGAAATTGCATGAGTTTCTTATTAAGTTAATTATTGAATTTCCTTGTATTAAAGTTATTAAGTTGCATGTATATCAGCTATCTATTACTGTTATAATTTTAATATTACTCAAGGTCACTGTGATATTACTTCTATACTTATGTTCAAGAGTTCTCTCATATTATCATTAGATATGATTATATCATTTATTAGATATGAGATATCTGTGAAATCAGAAGAAGTGTAATTGTATGAATATCTCATATATCTATAGTGTCAGAACTCTCAGATCTTTCACTGATATTCTCTTTATAAGATCTTGTTACAGAGTCAGAGTAACTGATGAGTAAGCTTCTATCTGAAGACTCAGTGTCTGCTTAACTGTTTAACTGTTTCTCTATTTCTTATGTGTTATTACATATTTGAATATCTCAGTGAGTAATTATTTCTAATAAGAGGATGATATATGAATAATCATTTCTAATAAGAAGATGATGAAT
Source organism: Blastomyces dermatitidis ER-3 (assembly GCF_000003525.1). NCBI lineage: Eukaryota > Fungi > Ascomycota > Eurotiomycetes > Onygenales > Ajellomycetaceae > Blastomyces > Blastomyces dermatitidis. The sequence continues at coordinate 1,063,950 of NW_025544788.1, forward strand.
GTTTTTCAAGTGTAAAAAGTCTACACTGAATACATTGATATAATATATAGATCTTATATAACAAAGTGAAAAATGTTAGAGAAGAAAAGAAAGAGAAAGTACAGGAATCAGCAATCAGAGTGAATATTTATATATTTATGTGATGAAGCTTCAGAGCGGAAGAATAGAAATTTCATGAGTTTTTTTCAGCCGAGAATTGATGACTGAGAATCGGAGCTTTCGACGGAATCTGTGAAGTGTAATGAAATAGTTTATATGATTAATCAGGCGCAGCCCGCCACAATATTCTTGATATTCTTTTCTGAACTTATTAATGAAGATGAGAATATTATCAAGATATATAGATACAAATTCATCAAGAAAATTCTGAAGTACTCAGTTGATATACTTCTGAAATGTACTAAGAGTATTAATCAGTTCAAAAAGTGTAACTATTTATTCAAAGAGATTATAATATGTTTAAAATGCTATAAGTTATTCATCTTCTTCAGTGATATAGATTTTATAAAATACAGTAATAATATCTAGTTTTATAAATTATTAAGCTTCTCTGATATGAGCTAGAGTTTCATTAATAAGAGATAAAGAGTAGTGATTCTTCTTAATTAATCTGTTCAATTCTTAATAGTTTACATAGAATTGAAGTTCTTTATCTGATTTCTTTGTGAAGAGAATAGAAGCTGCAGTGAAAGAGTTACTAATATGTATAAATTTCTTATTTAACAGATTATTGAGTGTCTTCTGAAGAAGAAGAAGTTCATCTTAAGACATATTATAAAGAAGGTCTTATAATAACTCAGAGTTCTTATCATTCTTTTTTTCTAACTTAATACTGTGATCTGCTTCTGAGTCTTGTAAGAGAGATATATTTATAATATTATCTTATCAGAAGACATCTAGATATTTATAATATTATTAAGAGAGTTTTATATGAGAATCTGTTATTATAGTATAAGATAACTTCTCTAGAACTTTCTTAATATTGATCAGATTGACAGAATAGATTGCTATATAATTCTACTATCAGTGATCTTTTCAGCAACTTTCTTTTCAAAGCATTTTATAGATATTAACAGAGATTTATATCAGATTAATAGTCTTATAAATATTATCTTTATAAACTCTATTATTGTTAGAGAATATTAAGCTTCTATTTCAAGTATTTAATAAGATATCTTATTTAGATAGTCAGACAAGTTCTAATATAAGATTATAATTAAGATTCTTAACTTTATATACATAGATATCTTCATATTAATGTTCTTTAACATCTATATTCAACTTTATTATATAACAGATACAAACATTTTTTGAGTTATTAAATTCTGCAAGAAGTCAGAGTTTTAATAAGAGAATACACTGAAGATTATAATATTTTATAACTGAAGATTAATTATTATATAATAACATAGACTGCTGTCTATTATAACTTTCATATTATACATGTTATCAACTACAGTAGATATAAGAATTATGTTTATTATTATTTTCTCTTTAAATTATTATTATCTGACCTCTTTAAGCTTCTGTTTGTAAATTTGAATAGAAGCTAATATTTTTCCTGTTTTATTAAGATATTCTCATAGTTATCTTCTGAATCTTTCTTCACTGCAATGTGATTAATGTAAACAGACACTGATTCATTCTTTAAGTAAGAAGATACATAGATTAATTAGCAGTTGAAAGCAATGTATTCTGATTAGTTACAGTTAATATATACTTCTCATTGACATTAATTAGCAACTTCTTCAGAAGTGATTTCAGGAACTTAAAAGCCTGTTCAGACAGTAAAGACTCTTACTTATATATAGATATTCAAGTCTATTTAATTTATAGCATCTGCATTATTATTATTCTTCAGCACAGATGTATAAGTAACTGAGTTATTTCTTAGTATAGATATATAAGTATAATATCTTCTATCACTGTTCTGTATACTCTTGAGCTTGATAAGACAGTTATTCAATGTCTGAAGTTGTATATAGAAATCTTCATAAGTCTGATCTTTGTCTACACTTATAAGAGTCTGTAAGAGTTTAAAAGTTAATATCTTCTTAAGTATGTTAATTTTCATTCAATTCTCTCAAGATTGATCATCTACTTCTAGAATCTTGATGTCAAAGTCAGAGATAAATATTATGAGAGAAGTATTTCTCTATGAGATACTCTGTAATTAATTTAATACTTTCTATTATATAGCAGTGTTTCAGAACAGAATATCAAGATATTTGATAATATTATCAGATGTTTATAACACTGATTCATATGCTTTTATTCATGAATAAAACTTCTATTTTATATAATTCTTCAATTATTCATTGATATATTAATCTTGATTAATTAGTGAACTGAGGATATCTTCATCTACACTCAGTTTTATAAGCATTTTCATTCTTTATAATAAGTAGAGAGTGAGATTAGAAGTATTAAAATATACAGAAGCATCTAAGTATTCTTTCAGTACTTTTATATTTAATTCTATAGATGTTGAAATTGCATGAGTTTCTTGTTAAGATAATTGTTAAATCTTTTATATTAACATTATTAAGTTACATACATATCAGCTATTTATTATTATTGTAGTTTCAATATTGCTCAGAGTTACTGTGACACTGCATCTATACTTGTGTTTAAAAGTTCTCTCATACTATTGTTAGACATGATTATATCAATTATCAGATATATAATATCTGTGAAATTGAAAGAAGTGTAATTATATGAATATCTTATATATCTGTAGTATCAGAACTCTTAGGCCTTTTACTGATATTCTCTTTATAAGATCTTGTTACAGAGTCAGAGTGACTGATAAGTAAGCTTCTATCTGAGAACTCAGTATCTACTTAACTAATTAAGACTTGATATCTGCTTAACTGTTTCTCTATTTCTTATATATTATTACATGTTCAGATATCTTCTTGATAAATAATTATTTCTAATAAGAAGATAATACATAAATAATTATTTCTAATAAGAAGATGATGAACATTTTTCAAGTGTAAGAGACCTACATTAAATAAATCAGTATAATAAATAGAACTTATATAACAAAGTGAAAAACATTAGAGAAGATATAATGTGCGGAACTGAAGTGATGACTAGTCAGCAGTGTCACATAGAGATAGTTGTTTAGAAAGCTGTATAAGTGAGCTTGACTATCTTACTTAAATAGTGAGCTTGTAGACTACAGAGTTATTGTGAGAATATCACAGATATGATACTTAGTATACTAAGAAGATTATATGAGAAACACAGTAACTCTTGTATATATTTCAGTGAAGAAAAAAATAAATCACTGACTTCTTTAATAAGAAGTCAGTATCTAGCTATTCTATATAGATAATGAGCTGATACTTTTCTTTCATTTCATGAGTGAGAATAGACTGACCGTGTGACCGTGTCTGGGACCAGGACTAGATTTTTTGATAGTCCCATTACCAATTTAACTGATCCCATTACACGGTTTTAACATTAGATAGTAGTTTCATACTGTCTCAGTGAGACTTACTGTCTACTCTTGTCACATTTTCCAAATGGAACCATGATTTCCACTTCTCAATTTAAATTATTTTTATGGCTTTAAATGACTTTAAATCTCATTTGAGTGTTACCAAAAAGCGTTACTTTTTAAAAAATTAAAAATAGTCTAAAAAAAACCTTAAAATGTCTAAAAATAGTAACTTTATGCCAAGAATGGAACTAAATGGGACCAAATGGGACCACTTTCTCATTTTTTTCAAGTCATGGTTTCATTTTAAGATCTGATATATAGTCACTTTACATGTTTTTTTAATAGCCAGTCCCAGCGGGATTCATGCCAAGAAATGTATGGAATCAGATCAAATGAGATCAAACGTGACATTCATGATCCTGGCGGTCAGTCTAAGTGAGAATAACTGAAGTAATATCTCAGCAGTGTCTCACTGTTAAGAAAGAGTAATCTGCTGATCTTATATAAAAGTGAAGTTCTTATATTCATTAATCAGATCTTTCTATGATATATCTGAATAATATCATAGAGTGATTGAAAACCAGTTCAGATAGAATGAAATCATTCATATAAAAGTAATAAGCTGTGTGAAATCACAGCAGAGTCTTGATACAGTTAGAGATATGATAATACTCTTCTCTTTAAAAGTATAGTTCTGATACTCTCAAGATTATCAGATTAGAAATTATCTTTATTATATAGTAACAGTTACTCACTGATTTGACAGTGTGTATACTGTGTGTAATACAAAGAAATATATGAGTTTTTCTGCTGACTGTATAGATCTTTCTTTTCTCATCTTTGTTCAAATTAAATATATAGTAAGTGAGTTTCTTATATATTGATTTAAAATGTGAAAAATGTAGTTAATAAGTGACTTACAGATCTCTCATTATATTTCATTCTATATATGAAATTCCCTGTAAAAGTAATGTGTTTTAGAGACAAAGTTAACAGTAGTGATAGGATTTTTTGAAAAGATTCTCTCTCTCTATGAAATATTTTTCTTTCCCTCTCTTCTCATCTGTAATAGTGAGTGCATGAGAGCATTATTCTTGAGAGATAATAAGGAACTTATTCTGACATTTTCTAGTGAGTAATAAATGTCTTCATAATGCAGCTGCAGCCTCTATGACTGCTAAGAAAGCCAGATTGAAGGCAGAAATAACAGTGTTAATGAGCTGTGAGAGTACTGCTTTTATTATTACATCTTCTTCTGCTTCTCTTGCAGCTGCAGTGATAGTTGCTGTGTCTTGTAGTGAGATATTGTCTCTTCTGTCAGTTAATGTATCTATGTTCAGTTCTTTCTCTATTCTCTCTGCTGCTGTTGTAACACTGCTCTTTCTCTCAGTTAACACAGTGACATATGACTCTGTATGATTATTTGAAGAGAAATCTGAGAAGAGCTTGATTTCAGAGACAGTGACTCTGAGAAGCTCAATTTATAGTTTCTCTTTCACAGCACACTCAAGCTCTGCTCAGAATGCTGCTGAGTTAAGTCTGCAGAATTCTATAGTTTCTTTGTCTTCTCTCTATAAAGAGGCTCTGATACAGTCTCTGATTAGTATTATTACTTATCTGCACTGTGCTAAGCAGCTGAAGAAGAGAAAGATTTTATACACTTACTTCTTCTCTTACTTCTGTTATTTCTGTTATACTTATAACAATAACTTCTGTCTCTCTGTAAGTATTATCTACTCTATAAAAAGATATTATATCAGCTCTGACAAGAAGCTCAGATGCTTAAGTAGTGTGATTCAAAGGTTGCTTAAGCCAGCGTACGATTACAGGCGTACGCCGGCTTCTTATATATTGTAATATCGTACGCTAAATTAATTAGCGGCTGCTATGGCCTCTTTACACTCATACACTAGTAGTTCAGAAGCGGCCGCATTATTATCTGACAGTTATACATTCTTTCAAATCACATTCTTTCTCACTAGATTTGGTCACGCTTACATGACCATGTTATACACCCTAGCTTCATGCAGATTAGCTTGTCACTAGTATTTCACAATTATATAACCTATTTCTGATTTGGCTAGTATTCTGTGTACACTCTTACAAAGAAACTTTCACTATATTACATCACTCATTTACTAACTTTTCTCATTCTTCAATCATCTTCTTTATCATTATCAAACATTATTATCATTCAAGATTTCTACCTCTTCTTCTGTTCAACTCTTTCTATCTGTTCATCTATTATATTATACACATTCCTGGCAATGGCCTCTCATTCTCATAACAAGTATCATTATAGTGCTCATATCAGGCAGATCATTAGCAGTAAGTATAACATGTTGTGAAATGTGATCAGAACTTGTTTATCTTCTAACAATTGCTAGAATATATTATCATGAATGACACATCTTCTTCATCTTCTCATACACTTCTAACTGTTTCCTTCTCAGCAGGTTTCTGATTATGTTTTCTGACATGATTTTGCATGAACACAGATGCTGATATATTTGTTTTTATTCATGTAGAATCTTCACATATTGACAGATCTGTATCTGTCAATGATAGTGAACTCAATGTTGAATCATTGATTGAGAACTTGAAGAATGCAATAATGAAGGAATTATCTATGTTATATATAGTCAGATCTTCTGTGTCTCTCTCTGCCTCTTCTACTGCTTCTTTTCCTGCTGCTCTCTCTCAATCTTCTACACTTGTCTCTGTGTCTGGTTCTCCTGCTTCTGCTACCTCTGTTTCTGTGATTCTCACTTCTGCTACTCCTGCTCCTGCTGCTATCTTCATTACTAGCTCTTCCTGTTTCAAGAAGATGTTGTGTAGGCTCAGTGAATCATGTTTCTCAGTGTGTACACTTCCACCCTTCTTATCAACTCCTAGAATGATTTATTATATGAAGACAGTGTATAACATGACTATCTAGAGCTCAGTCACAGACACTGATTATTACATTCATTTTAAATATTTATAATGAGACAATTATTCATTCATTTCAGAGAATCACTTCCTCTCTTAAGAGTGTTGAGATTGTAAGTCTTTTTCTTTTTATCTTTTCTTTCTAACACTGATGTTCCTATTCTTAGGAGAAATCATTATGAGTTTTATTATGCATGAAGTCATGATATTCACAGATACTAAGAAACTTTTCATAACTGTTAAATTCAATATTGTAGATACATTCACTCTAATGAATATCTTCAACATGATTGATCTGTATCAGCCTATTCTCTGGCATTTGTCATCTGACTTTATGATGCAGGTGAAGAATATCTGTGTTTTTAAAAATAAAAACACAGATATCATACTCTTTTACATCTGTGAATGTGAGACTTATATACCTTGTCTGAGATGTTGTTATGAGAATGAGCTGTTCACACACTGTATTCTGCTTTCTACATTTTTCTGTATTTCTCTCTCTCTTTCTGAGAAGCCTTGTGTGTGTTGTAATTACATGTACAATTCTAAGATCAGTGAGTGTTTATTCAGTAATTGTTATCTCTGCTTTTTACAGTTTTATATGCTAATAATAGTTCTTAGTTGCTTCAGTATCAGAGATCATTTTAATTGAAGATGATAATACTGCTGAGACTATTCTCTTTTACTCTCAAGCTTCTTCTGTTGCTTTCTCTCTCTTCTCTGTAGAGAAGGTTGTGTGCACACTGAGTCATAAGTGTTCAGTCTCAGATAGCTCTCATCATTTATTCAGTTCTGTGTCTTCTTCTTCTTCTATTTCTTCTGTCTTCATTCTCTCTGCTCTGACTTCTAGTTCTGCAGGTTCTGTGCTCTTCTTCAATTTCTCTACATGTATACATGCACATTTCTATATTAGCATTTCAGTCAATCTTGCAATAAATGATATTAATGTTGTACACAGAGCAGTAGAGGAATTGAAGATATGCACAGTGTTATTGTAAGAGCAGCTTGCAGCTCTCAAATTCCTTGCAGATCTCAAGTTTTGAGATTTTCTTTTTTAGTGTTTTTCAGGTGGTGTGGCATTGAAAATAGATTAAATGTGTGACATATGAAAATGAATGAGATGTGTATAATAACATTTGTCTTTTACAGCTGACTCTTACAGTTGATGATCAATTCATTATTTCTTTTCTTACACTTTTTCTTTATCTGCTAGTCACTACTCTTATGCAATCTCTATATAGTACAGTGTTCAGTGACTAGATTCAGCAGCTTTCATCTTTTGTGATTCTGTCTTGTATATTATACTGTCTCTCTTCACCTGCTCAGATCACTACAGTAAACAGCTTATTGAAACTAATCTCACTCAATCTCTGAGTGTTTTTAGAGATTAAGATGACTTGGTCTCACATGTCTATGAATGTTTCAGATAGTTCATTCTCTGTGATCTCTGTAATTAAACTGATATAAACAGTTGAATTCAACTCTGAATCTCTTTTTCTTCTGTGATCTGACTCATGTTCAAGTCTACTACTCTGAGATCACTCTTTGTCACATTGCATTCACTGTCTGCAGTGTATTATTATATGATCAGCTACAGTCTCATCACTTATTGAAGTGTGATGTTTGTCTGATTTCTTCATTTCTTCTCATTCTTTCCTTATAATCATGAAAAGATCAGAATAAGTGAGATCATCTGATTTGTAAGTATCTATAATTTCTCTTACTTTATGAGACTTTTCAATTGTAAGCTTCTTCTTTTTCAATACTGATAATAGTGCTGTGAATGATTATAATCTGCTCAGATCTTGTATCTTTACTTTCACAAGTTATGAATTATTAATTAAGTTGTGTAAGATCTGTCTCTCTGATTCTTTCAATGCATATGTTTTCAGAGAATGTGATTTGAGTATTTTATATAACTCAAACCATCTAGATTGAAACTTCTCAGAACTCTCATTGTGTATAAGAACTCATATTTTCATCTTGAGACTCAATTTCTTAACTAGTGAGTCTTGTATTCTTTTCAATTGAATTGCTTGATTCAGGAGTAACTCATTAGCTTTTGCGTGTGCATGACTGATCTCTTTCAATCTTGATTCCATGTCTGTGACTGCTGTGTTTATAACTACTCTTTCCTTTCTCACCTTTTCTGAAGCATTCTTCAAGATGCGCGGATGCAATTCATATAACAGATAGAATGATGAACACTTGAAGACTGCATGCTGCTGAATTCATATGACTAATAGCATCTGATCAAGATATTCATTTCATAATCTCATAGGCTTACTCACTAGATATTTCATCGGCATGTTGCTCAAGATTTTATTTAAGTATTTCATCTTCTCATTCATCTGCAGATGATATGACATTATTCTATAATACCTTGTCTGTAACTGACTCATGAAATGCCTTACTGCTTCTTCTATGACATTCACAGCATTATTAGTTAGAATCTCATGCAGCATTTCATAGTTAATATAGATCTCATTATGTAGAAACTTCATCATCATCTTCTCTGTCATCTCTGAAACTGCTTTCACAACTGGTCAGTCAGTAGTATAATCAATAGCAGTGATTATTCATCAGTTTTCATTTGACATTCACAGTAATATGTCTATGAGGTTCATCTCTCATTGTTTAAACAGTTGTATTATATACTTCATCTGATATTGTACTTTCTCACATTCTAATCCTTTCTTAGATTCTTTCACAACCTGGTGATTCAGGCACTTGTGAGTGTATATCTGAATGTTCTCAGTCATGCTTAGTCAGTATACTCTTGATTCAAGTACACTCATGAGTTCAGAGCTTTCTAAGTGATTAAATTCCTTGTATATATGAGTCATCAAGTCATATCTGAATGAAGATTCTAGATAGAGAGCTTCTGTGTATTCTAGATCATGATAAAGCATAACATTATTTTTCAATTTTCTCAGCTTGAAGTTCAGAAGCATCTCTTCTACTACTTTCATGAGATGCTTATTATCTGACATCTTGTCATTCTTTAAGCAAGAGATCATGATATTCACTCATTCTGATTCCTTGCATCTTCTCAGCATGTTTAACATGAATGTTTCTTATACCTGATTTGTAGAACTCTTATTCATGAAATCAGATCTATAACTGATTATGTCAGATATCACAGCATCTGATCTCTTTCAGTATTTAATATGAAGATTGTACACTTGAAACTCTGAGATCTAACATGCTAAGTATTTGAAAGATTTTATCATTAGTTATAGATAGACAAGGCTTTCATGATCTGTGATCACTATTGTCATATGTAGACTGGCCGCCGGGACCATGAATTTCACATTTAGTCCCATTTGATCTGGTCTCATACATTTCTTGGCGTGAGTCCCACCAGGACCAAGCCTCAAAAAAATCTGAAAATGAACCATTTCTGAGAGAAATGGCGTGAAAAATGACCAGATTTAATTCAAGAACAGTGAAATAAGAGTAATTTTCCAGGATAAACTGTGAAAGATGATCATTCTTTCAAAATCAGAATGAGACTGAGACTGAAGATCAAAATCAGTCTCATTCAGTTCATTCAGTGATTGCTTATATAATCAGAATTTAGTAATGATTATTGATAATGCTCATGAAACAACTAAATACATTCTTGTACAAGTTTATTCTTCACTTTCTCATGAAAACTACACTTCTCTGATATACTGTGATCAGAGGTATTAAACTGTCTGATAATTCCATGTTTTACAATCATGAGTTTCTTGATTGTTTCTCCTTGTAATTGTTCTCAGTGATAGTGATAAATATCTTGACTTGAGTTGAACTTTCACTTCATTCTCACCTCTGTCAATGAAATTGTCACAATATCACACATCATCAGTGTAACAGTTGAATATGTACTCTCAACAATTTTTCATAACTCTAGAATTGATTTGATGTGTAAATTCATCAGATTATCTTGAAGATAGCAGTCAAATTCAGTTTTACAAGCATGTAGTTTTGCCTGATTTTCAGTTGTAATCAATGTATGTAAGTTCTGTTTCAAAGTTAGTATTATAGTTCTATGTGATATGAAGTATTATCAAAGATTGTTACTTACTAGAGAATTATATTTCACTGTCTTCACATCTTGAACATCTGCTTGTTCAAATCTCTGATAGTTGATATTGTAGTAGTCTCAGGCTAATTTGATATATAAGTCTCATTCCTCCTCTATTCAATCTTGAGAAGTGTAGATATTAACTTGATAAGAGAGATCTAGTAGAGCTTCTATAGTATAGTACTCTGTAAAAGATTGTTCTGTTTTGCTGTAGTAATATATTAGTTTATTTCTTACAGTAACAATAGCCTGCACTATAGCATCATCTCAGACTGAATTTCTTTTTGAGTGATTCAACTACTTCTCAAGATGAGTAAATAAACTGTTATACACTCATCAGACTAACTGCAGCATTGATGTATGAGTGATTGAGACTGTCTTTATTATCTTATAAAACTGAAACAGTAAATCAATCACATATTTCAACTGAGTTCACTTTATATCAGAAAGTTTCAATATCTGAATCTTTTTCTGATCAGAGTGTTGCACTCAATGATCAATCATCTGATACAATTGAAGAGTCTGAACAGTTATCTTATATATTGAACTTCATTATATTCTAACATTCTGTATCATATTCAGTGATGTAACTGATTTGTTTGTTTATTAAATATCATGAAATTGTTGTTGTTGTTTAGAAGAGGTACAAATTGTATTAGCAATGTTTCAAATCTATGATATTTAAATTATTAGTCAATCTATTCAAAATTAATAGTAGCATTATCAAAAAGTGTTATCAAAAAGCAATATTAAAAAGTATTATCAAAAAACATTATCTTTTGCAAAGTGAATGCAAAAGTTACTTAAGTAATCACTTCTATCTCATTCTCATTCTAAGAATCAGTCATCTCATTATTCTTCATCTTGATATTAAGATTCTTTATCAGTGTTTGCATCACAAGTAGAATCACATGAGCAATGCAGAGAATATGACCTTATTTATCATTTCAGAAATGTAAAGTCAATTTTTGCTTCAAGCTCTTCATCATAGTGTAGTTATTTACAGCATTGTCAGTTGTAATTATAAGAAGACTGAGACTAATATCTCAATAGTCATTTTTAATCACAGTTATTAATATCTCTGTCATATAATTCTCAGTATGACTACTGATCAATGATTCAAATTCAATTAATGTCTCTTGATAAGTTCAGTTCTCATCAATGTAATAACATGTAACTCTCATAAATGCAAGATTATTTGTACTAGTTCATACATTCACTGTGAGAGACACTCTTCAATGATTCTTCAACTCTGATTCTAGATATTGTATATTGACTTTGTAGTGTGTCTCAAGGTTGAACTGAAGACAGGATTGATGTGAAATATAAAGATTTGAATTAAGTATTTGAAGAAGTGTTCAGAATTCAGGGTTTTCAATTGATTAAAGAGAAAGATTCAGAGATATACACATGTGAAGTAATTATTCACAGAACTTATCAGATAAGAGCTGTGAAATCAGAGTACTGATACAGAGTTGTTTTTGTATGATTTTCTTCAAAATAGAAAGTTAGTGTTATCAAAAATTGTTATCTGATAGAGTAACTTATCAGCTCAGTAGTAATTTTCTGATTATTTTTCTTTTATTATCTGCATTCTGATAACTTCAGATGTCAGAAAATTTCTTCAGAGTTATGATCAGTTTATAATGAATGTTTCTGAATGAAGTTACAGTAATTGTAGCAGAGAGATAACTCTTCAGTAATCTGCAATGTAATCTATTGATAATTATTTCATAGTTCATCTTGATATTTGTGTTGAGTTTTTCATAAATTTTGTAACCTGAAATCAGATATGAAGAATGAAGTAATCATTTATCATGATTGAAAGAGAGTATTCTGTGTTAAATTATAAATAACATAGACTTTATGATTCACAGTGATTTCTTGAAGAGTTTGTGAATCTTCAATAGAAGTAAAAGAAGTGAAAGAAGTGAATTCAGAAGATATGATAATAATTTGAGAAAGATGATAATTTATTTTCAATAACTGATCACTGATGTGTGTAAGAAGAATTAATATAAGAGAAAATAATCTTGTTTCTTAGCTTAGTTATAATTTTAGTACTAACTCAGATTGAATATCATTGATGTATAAAAGTAAATAAACAATCTTAATTAATCTCTGTCATATTTCTTGAAATATATTAATATTGTGAAAGAGAGTGTTACTAAATTGTGTTATCAGATGATATCATTAAAAATATATTAATATTGTGAATATCAATGTTGAAAAAATGTTGATACTTATATATTATAGTGATTTGTGAATCATGATAGTTAAATATATATATATATATATATATTGTTCCTGACTTGATTACAACTTGTATAATAATTTTTAAAAACTCAAAATTAATTTCAATTATTAATAATTATGAACTTATAACTAATTAATATAAAAAGAAAAAAACTTTTTCTACTCATTATCTTTCTTCTCTTTCTTATTCTTCTTACTATTCTTCATAATTTACTTCTTATTTTTCTTCTTCTTCTTCTCCTTCTCATCTGAGATGATAATCATCTTAAAATCTCTCTTCACTATCTTCTCAGAAGAGGGTTTCTGCTGCTTCTCTTCAGTCAGATCAACCTGTATCTCAAAATCCTGCATTTTCTGATCTGCTGTCTCAGGTTCCATCTCAGCAGTAAGCAGATTGACATGCTCAGAGAGCAGAGCTGTCTTCTCAATGTTCTGAATCATGAAGTGTATTCAAGACCTGAATAAGACCTTAATTCTCTTCTTCTCTGCCAGCTCCTGCTAATCAATTAGAGAATAGAAGTGTTATCAAAAATCATTATCTCTTAATAAATAAAAAACTTATCAGTTTTGACTTCTTTATCTTCTACTTCAACACTCTCTCAATCTCTTTCTATCATTACTTATTTACAGTAATACTCTTCTTCTCTCTTTCTCTCTTCATCTTGATCTTAAATCATTCTCAGAACTTCTTCTAGTCTCACTGCTGCTGCATGAGACTCTTCACTATCTTCTTCTTCAATCTCTTACAGGCAGTGTCATCTGCATTATTTCTATACTTAGTTCAGTCTAAATCTATCAGAAGTGTTATTTAAAATTGTTATTATTCTACTCTCTTACAGAGCCTCTTTAAGGTATCATAATGTGTCTTACAATCTGTCTTCTCTTACTTGAACACCTTCTTCTCCTCTCTCTTCAATCTGTGACAGCGCTCACGCGCCTTGGTGGTTCACAGAACTGCAGAATATTTGAAGAGAAATGACATGATTGATTTCAGTGAGTATTGAAGAGAGATAAAGGCAGAAGAGACGGCCAGAAATGATATAATAATGATGATAATGATGATGATGATGATAATGATAATAGTAATAATGATGATGATAGTGATAATGATGATGATGATAATGATGATGATGATGATGATGAAAGAAGAAGTGCATTGAAATATATTACTGACTTATTAAATATAAAGAGACTTAAAGAAAATATTAACAGCTTTCAGTGATGTACAGAAACAGCTACAGTGTTGTATAGCAATATCATCTTCATTCAATACATACACTGTTGATATTCTTTATATACAGTTATTATATAATCTGTATCAGAGATACATGCAGAAAACAGATCTTTATTACTAGAATAAATGATTGCAGCAATTCTCTGTTTTCATATTATAAAGATAAGTTATTCTCATTTCTTTCTTCTCTCTTTTCTCTTCTTCAATCAATCACTAATTTCAAGCTGATATGAAAACTATTAAAACACTCTCAGAAATCCTCAAATTGAAGAGTATAGACTAATTAAATTTCAAATGCAGAAGAAATTAAATTATCTTCTACAGATTCAATTACTCATTCCTCTTCAAATAAAACAGCAGTTGTGTCCTCTTCTCCTCTCAATCAAATGAAACATGACCTGTGAAAAGCAAGTATTATGCCAGGTCATAATGACCAACACAGTCTCAGTATGCAGGGCTGCATATGCGCAGTGTGTGCTGAACTGAGAGACTGTGTGAGTTGTAAATCAGTGACAGCATCTCAGGGAGAGCTGTGTGATGTGAGAAAGTTGCAATTCTCAGCTATATATGCAGAGAGTGAATCATTGCAGTAAGTGTATGTGTATTGAAGTAATGCTTTTTGATAACACTCAGTCTCTGATATGATGAAAATAGAGTCTCTTCATGAGATCTGTTTCTATCAGAAGTCAGAGAATCTTATATTTCTCAAGATCATCTTCACACGCCTTGTCTGTGAAATTGATGAGAAAAATCATTGATTTCAGTGTTCTGCTCTTGATGTCATTCAAGTGACAGCAGAGTTCACCCTGGTCACACTTTTTGAGTGTATGTTTTCTAATTATTCACATTTATATAGATATATACTGATTATTTATTAGATAATATTAAGACAATGACTCATCACAGCTGTGTTACTCTCACTGTGAGAGATATATAATTAGTAATGAATATTGTGAAGACTCTGAGAAGTGAGTATTTTGAGAATACTGCAGCTCTGTAATCTTGATTTTTTTTTATTTTTATTTTTTGTTTTTTTCTTTTTCTTTTCTTTTTTTTTTTATTTTTCTTTCTCTTTCTATCTCTTTTTTTCTTTCTCTTCTTTTTTTCTTTCTCTTTTTTTTTTTTTTTTTTTTTTTGTTGTGATTTTTTCTTGTTGTTTTATTTTTTGTTTTTTTATTATTTTTTGTATTTTACATTTTTTTTTTAATTAAAATGATATTGATTATAATCTGTATTCAGAAAAGTAATGATATTTGATAATACTCTCTGTTGAATTTTCAACAAATAAGCACTATGTTATAATATTATGTAAGTGAGAAATGATTTCATGATCTCATTTAATATCATTTTCAATAATGAGATCAGAATGAAAATGTGACTAAGAATTCAAACATATTCTTTATCTGAGACTAGATTTTTATTTGAAAAGTGAATCTGAAATCTTTAATATTTGAAATAACAGGATTTGAGATCAATGTGATGAACACAAATTATGACCAGAAGTAATGCTTTTAGACAATGTGACAACTGTAAAGTTTGATCCTGGTCTCAGACACGGTCACACGGTCAGTCTAGTCATATGCTTATTGTTAATATATCTATCTCATAACATCAGTGTGTGCTTGATCACTAGCAATTCCTTTTCATACACTGAGTAATTGAGCTCAATGCCTGATAGTTTTCTATCATCATACATCATCAGATGCAGCTTGTCATTCTTATTCATCTGTAGAAGAGTGTCTCTGATAGCTTATTCAGATGCATTCATCTTGATGTAGAAAGATTTATCACAATCTGATTGAATAAGCACTGAGAATATTGTTACACATTTTCTCAGTGTGAGAAAGGCCTCTTCACATGCAGCATTTCAGATAATTAAATGAAACTTCTTCTTTTGCAGATTTGCATTCATTTCTCTTAAGAGATCTGAGAGTGATACTGATATTCATGCAAAATCCTTGATAAATCTGCAGTAATATGAGATTAACTTAAGAAACTGTTGTACATGATGTACATTTCTCAGCTGCAGTCAATTTACTATGATATTCAATTTCTCTGAAATGAGGTGTATACAGTCATCACTTACTACATATTCTATGAACTTCAACTCTTATGTTTCAAACACACACTTGATTAATTTGATATAGAGCTTATACTCTGTCAGAGTTGTAAGCACTTCATTAAGATGCTTCAGATATTCATTATATAAGTTTGAAAAGACTAGAATGTTATCAAGGTATATAAGACATAAGGTTTCATTCTGTTTATAAAGAATCATATTCATCATCATTTGAAAGATGACAGATGCATTTATCAGACTGAATGACATTGTCAGAAATTCAAACTTCTCTCATTGCATATTAAACACAGTTCACAGAACTGACAGTTCATCTACACAGATCTATCAGTATTCTGAGAGAAGATCAATCTTCAATAGATATCAGATGTTTTCAACTGTATTCAACTGTTATTAAATTCATGACAGTGAATATTCATTCTTGATTATAAGCTTATTAAGTGCTTGATAATTAATACACATCTGTCACTTCTCACCTGCCTTTTTCACAAATAGAACTGGAAAGCCTCACATGCTTAATAAGAGTTGTATGAGACTATATTCTAGAAGATCTGTGATCTGACACTTCTGTTCTTCAAGATACATTTGTGACAGAGAGTATGTATTCTGATTGACTGATTTTATGTCCTCTGTGTTAATCTCATGTACAAATCCTCATTTCAGCAGTAATTTCAGTAAAAGATCTGTTCAGAAGATCTTCTCATGCTTCTTCAGAAGCTTCTTCATACACTTGTCCTCTTATATATCTTTTATCTTAGTTTTCTTCACTTTCAGATTCTATATAATATACAGAATGCTTTCAGATGAGGTCTTATAAATTGTTCTCTTTACTTGTTAATATGTAAGCAGATTTAATCCTTCTATATCAGAGATGTGAAATATCCTTCTCATATCAGTTAATAGAATTGTATGAACTGTTTTCTTTCTATCAGTCAACTGCATATGACATGTACATCATTGAATCTGTGAATTGAATCTTTGAAATCAATCAAGTCTGAGAATAAGATTGTATTCCACATTCTGCAGCTCTCATGCTCAAATATGGCAAGATCATTCTCTGAAGTGCAAGGGAACACTTACTCTTACAGATGATATCAAATATCAGTTATCAGATAATCTTATGCAACAGGAATTCTTCACTCAGTGAACCTCTTTCAATCTTCAGATTATATAATCATTAATATATTATATAGAAGCTTCTGTATCTGCTAACACTTTTGCAGTCATCTCTTAATTCTTATTCAAGTATCTCTTATACATTAACATTTCAGGCCTTAAGACATTGAGATGAGCATTCACTTCATCATTCTTACTCACATCTTATTCAGAAGCCTGCTTCTTCTTTATATTTGCAGAATTCAGAGAATCATCTAACACAGACATCTCTTTCACTTTGAAGACTTTTTATAGAATATCAGTGAGTGTCTCTGAGCTCACTGATTCTGCTAGTTTTTTAACTCTCTTACTTCACCAATTAACTCTGGAAATGAACTGGATTGGAATAGATTTCTTGATTGAAATGAAAATAATTCTTCAAAGAAAATGCCGTCTCAACTGTACAGACTATGCTCTCTGATTAAAAATCAATTTTCTTCTTTAAATGTTGAAAAAGTTGATCATGAGAAGTTATCTCTCTGGAGAGAAAAGCTTGAATCTCTTATAGACTTACAAATAAGTGAACTATCAAAAGAGAAAGAATATGAACAGTATTTGAAGAGAATTTCTACAATCAATATAAAAGACTCTATTCTGATTTATTCAGATGGCTCAAAAAATGAGAACTTGAATAGATTAGACACAGGCATTGCTTATACTGAAGATAATATTAATTTTATCTCAGATTTCTGAAATCTAGGCTCTGAATGTGAAGTCTTTGATGCTGAACTATTTACAATAGTGAAAGCTTTCAAACTCATTGAAATAAAATCTCATAAAAGAGGAAATTGTTTGAAAGAGGCATGGATATTCTCTGATAGTCAAGCTGCTTTAAAAAGACTTAGAAATAGTCAGATTCATAATGATCAAATGAATCTTGAACTGATCTTAAACTCTGTTTTGAAAATTCAAAAGAGAAGAACATCAAAGCTGATAATTCATCTGCACTGAGTTCCTGCTCATATGAATATTCATGGCAATGAATTGGCTGATTCAGCTGCAAAAAAGGGTGCAGAATTAAGCAGATCTATCAAATATCACTCACCAGAGGGCAAGTCAACCGCTCCACCACGAACTCGCTCGATTTTTCGAATAAGAACCCGCCGATAGATCCATCGAAAAGCCCTCGATCATACGAGCATTTTGACCCCATCGCCGACCGCATACCCCGTGTGGTGGTGGAGTTATCCAGCCAAACGTGAACCAGACGTCGTTCAGAACTCCTGCGTGGGATTATCCCCCATTCTCCCCTACCACACCACAACCCCGGGCCAAATTGCCATACAAATTGTAAGGTGAAGAGACCTAGCCATATGCACCAATCTTCTCGATTTTGGAAGATCCCCGATCTGTAGTTGTGGAGATATCTGAGGAGCGACCTCCGCGAAAACCCTGTCCATCTTTGATGTTCCAAAACACCAACGCCAAGTCCCACCCTCGTACCGCCCTTCCCAATCTGGCCCATCCCCGGCAGAAAAATACAAAAAGATACCTCGGCGATAATATCAAGCACATAATCAACAGCCACTTCTGAAGTGCAACCTCCGCGGTCTGTCTTCAGTGTATCTAGACACTAACACCAAGTCTCACCCTTGTACCACCCCTCTCAATCTGACCCATCCCCAACAGAAAAGTACAAAAAGATACCTCAGCAACTGTACTCAATACATAATCGGCAGACACAACAACTATAAAATCAGTATATCTCAAGGTCTGACTGAGCCTTTGATCCCTGCACAGTGAGATATATTAAATCTAGTTTTAATATCTCAATATTCAATAGATTCTGCAAGAGATTGAGAACAGCAACACTAGATTTCTATTGAATTTGAGAATTAACTCTATATTGATATAATCATTGACAAAGTCTTCTATTTTGAGATATAAATAACCAGTTTCTCTACATCTCGCTGGCAATATTTATATTATCATATAGAAACAGACTTATATTCTCTATAATATCAAGACTCTGAAGAGGGAAAGTCTTGATAGAGAGTATATAGTAGTGTATATCTTAGCAGTTTCTATCTCATTCTTCTGCAGCAGTTAATGCAAAAAAAAAGATCTTAGAAATAGTTTTTTACTTCTCTTGAAAAAGTAAGGTGTTTTTCTCTGGGTTTTACACAATATTCTTACAAAGAATTAAAAACAGAGTTATTTTCTGTTATAATTTCATATTCTTTTAAGTAAGAATTACTTTTTCAGTGGCTGAAGAGCTTTCATTAATACTTAATTCTTTTTTACACTCTTTATTAACTGATTTGAGTTGCACACTTGTTGTGTGAGAAGAATTGAATGATTTAGAATAAAATTGAATAGTTTTAATTAATTTCTCTGCAAAAAATTGATTTATTTTTTGTCAGTTTTTCTCTTAAAAACTGTCATATTATCTGATTTATTATCAATTGATATCATACTTTTTCTCACTATATCCCAAGAAAGAGATGGTAAAGATTTTATTAATTTATCTTAAAAATCAATTTTAGTTTATTAGATTCTCTTCAAAAATCTAACCTAGTTACTGAACTAGTGTGAAAAAAATCAGATATTTTATACACAAAAGTCTTTTATTCTTCTTTTGAAACAGTCTGACCAACTTTTCAATTGAAAACAGACTTAGAAATATCTCAATTGAAACAGTCTGACCAACTTTTCATTGAGTGAAAACAATGAGTTCAAAAATACACTCAGCTGATGTGGAAAAAGATGCTTTCTCAAATGCTATTTCTGAGATTGAAATTCTGAAGAGAAGAAAGAAAGAAGAAATAGAGAAATAACAAGTTCTTGAAATACAGAAACTTGAAAAAGCAAGCAAGATTCTTGAAAAGCAGTGTCTGAGTGAGATGAATGAAGAAGTTCTGTTAATTCTTCATACTCAGGCTAGACAACTACAGAAGATAATCAAGTTCAAACTTGAAATCTCAAACACAGTTCAAAAAACCTTGAAAATTCCTAGTACAATCACTGACTCTTCATCTTGCTCTTCTTCTTTCTTTTTTCCTACTTCTTCTTCTTCTTTGAATTAGAAGAAAACATATGATCAAGCAGCTGAATCTGCTGTCTCTAAACCTGCTGTCTCAAAATCTGCTCAAAATCCTGAGAAAACTGAGAAGAATACTGCTCATGCCTCTATTTATAGAAAAGTAGAAAAGAAAATGCAAAAAGAGAAAAACTTTCAAATCTTCAGAAATAGAAGACTTATTCTCAAAGTCTCAAACCAGGACATTCTGCAAAGAAACAAGCTAAACTCAAATCTCATTTTCAGAATCAGAAATGAAATTAATCAGCAGTTCTTTTCTCAGTTGATGACTGATATTGAAGTTCAAAAACCAGTTATAGCTTCAATTGAGTCATCATTCTTTGAAAACTTCATTATTCTGACTACAATGCCTGAATTCAGTGCTGAATTCCTTATTCAGAATGAGAATCTCTGAAAGTCAGCAGTAGAATCTTTGTTAAACACAACAATTCTATCTGAAAGAGATGAAAAGTGGGACAAATTCATTCTTTATAATATTCCAGTTGAAATTTTTGACTGTGAAGAAGGAATACTACTTCTCAAAAATAAATTGAAAGAATACAACTCTATTCAACTGAGAAAGAAGCCTGTATGACTAAATTCAATTGAGTTCAGACAAAGCAGGAGAAATGCCTCTGTTCTAGTATATATAAAAACACTTGAACAGTCAAAGATCTCTGAAGTAAGAGTAGCAGGTTTGAAAATGAGAGTTCATGAATACAAAGACTCAAGAATGAACCTCAAAGCTCAAACACAGTGTTCAAACTGTCAAAGATATGAACACTTTACAATCTCATGTTTTAGAGACTCAAAATATGCATTCTGTGCCAGAGATCACAAAACTAGTGAGCATAAATATGAAACATGCTCAAAAAGAGATGAAATTTGTCAATATACTCTGCTTAAGTGCTCTAATTGCAAAGAAAAACATGCATCTAGCTCAAAAGAATGTATGTTTGCTTCTAGAACTCAAAAGAACTGAAGAAAAGATGAAGCTCAAAGTCAATCTAGAATTGAAGAGAAGAGTCAAGTCAGTAAACTCACAACTGCAAGCTCAAAAAGAAGAAACTCTTAACTATCTAAGTCTTCAAACTTCAATTCTCCAGCTAAATGTAAACAGAATTTGAATTCTCAAACTTCTGTTAAGATTAGAGAATTGAGAAATGACTCTGATAATAAACTAGATATAATACAAGCAGTTGAGATTTCTACTTTTCAGAACAGTTATAATCTACTATCTGATAATAGTGATTAGATTCTACTCTACTCTCTTTTAGTATGAATATACAACAAAAACAACAAAAAAAGTTTAAAAACTCTTTAAAAATCACATTTATTCAAAATAATGTGAATAGAAACTCAAATTGTATTTATTCTTATCTTCAAATTGCATTTGAATAAAAAGTTGATTTTATACTGCTTCAGGAGCTGAATTTTGATACTGAGCAAAAATATGTCATTTCTCATTCAAGCTACTACTGCTTTTTATCTTAAAAGTCTGAGATAAAGTCAAGAGTAGTGATTTATGGAAGAAAGAGATCAAGATATCAATTTAATCTAAGATTTGATATCATGTCTGACTCTGATATTCTGGTGGGTGATATTATAGATAAAGAAAATGAGTTTGATACTATACAGCTTATAAATATCTATAATGAAAAGTCATTGAAGAAAAATAACAATATCTGAATAATTGATAGAGGATTTCTGAACATAACTTCATCAAGAAACTCTATAATTGCAGGAGATTTCAATGCACATCATCTCTGATAAAATTCAGAATGCAAGAGAGCAGTGAGAGCTGATAATCTGATTAAATGAATCTTTGAGCATTCAATAGATTTGATTAATAAGTCTGATCAACAAACATTCTTTAGAAAAGACATGAAATAGAAGTCTATTATAGATCTAATCTTCATGTCATAAAATCTAATGAAAAGAAGACTTGTAAACTGGTTTATTAATTCAAATAAGACATCAGAATCAGATCATGAGATTATTCAATTTGATATTAAACTGAGTGAAAAACAAATGAGTGAAAATCCTCTTCTCTCTAATCAGTATAACTTTGAAAAAGCTGATTGAAAAGCAGTTGAAGAAAGCATAAAACTGTTAAAATCTGAAAGACAGAATGAGCTATATTGAAATTCTGGTCAAGATATCTCAAATGAAATGCTTGAGAATAGAGTGAAGCTTATTACATCTATTATTCTAACAAGTGTTAGAGATAATATTTCAAAAAGAAAATCTTCTGAGTATTTAAAACCTTGATGAAATGAGAATATCTCATCTAAAAGAAAAGAATTAGTTACTGCTAGAAGAGATTAGAAGAATGATGTAATATCTGATGAAGAGTTCAAAGCTGTCAGAAATGAATATTTTTCAGACATTAAAAAAGCTAAAACAGACTGCTGGAATAAATTTCTTGAAGAAGCACAAGAGAAGGAAGTTTTTAAAGCTTTTAACTATACTAAAACAAGAAGTGTAGCAAAACTTCCAGCCTTAGAATATGAGTTTCAGAATGAATCATATACAGCAAACTCTTTTGAGAAAAAATGTCAAGCTTTCATGAGAATTCTCTTTCAGAACTCACCAGATTCAGATTCAGATTTAGAGAAAGAGAATATATCACTTCTTAACTATATTGATGAAAATGACTGGGAATGATCTGATCTTACTCAAGATGAATTAGAGTCAGCTATTTTCTCAAGTTCAGTTAAGACTGCTGCAGGACCTGATTCAATTAATCACTTAATTATTTAAAATACATATTTCTACTTAAAGAATGAATATTTTGAGCTCTTTTTCAATCTCTTAAAAAATGAATATCATTCTGAATGCTGAAGAGAAGCCACTGGAGTGATTCTTATAAAACCTAATAGAAAAACTTCAATTTCTAAGTCATATAGAGTAATATCTCTATTGAACTGTTTAGAAAAGATTTTAGAAAAGATAATAGCTACTTGACTATCTTTTATAAGCTCTATAGATGATTCTCTTTTATTCAGTGAATAAATGAGAGATAGAAAACAGTGTTCTGCAATTGACACTGTTCTCTCAGTTGTTTATAATATTCAAATAGCAAAGTATGAGGGTCTGGTCTCAACTGCAGTTTTTATTGATATAAAAGAAGCATTTGATCATGTTTCAAAGTCAAAGTTAATTCAGATATTGAAGATATTAAAACTGTCACTTTCTCTAATAAAATGAGTTAACTGTTTTATATCTAAAAGAATTATACAACTCTTCTTTGATGAAATGAAATAAGACAAGACTGAGATAAAAATAGAAGTATCACAGAGATCTTCAATCTCACTTATTTTATTTGTAATATACACTGCATATCTATTCAAAAATAGAAATATGAGAATAGTGCAATCTCTGAGTTATATGAATGATATTGGGCTAGTCTACAGCTCAAAAACTATCAAAGAGAATTTGAAAGTAATTGAAGAAGCTGCAAAGGAAATCTTTGTTAGAGCAGATATCAATCAAATTCAATTTAATATGAATAAAACTGAGTTAATTCATTTCTTTTCTAGATTCAATGAGAAAGAACTATCTCTAACTCTTTTAAATAGAGAGATTAAACTCAGTGTAAATGTCAAATGATTAGAAGTATGGTTAAACTCCAAGTTGAATTTTAAATATCACATTCAATAAAGAACTGTCAAGGCAGAAAGACTATTGAACAACATAATCAGACTATTAAATACAGAGAGGGGTCTATCCTTCCAGGCTATGAGACAGTTATGTATAGCCTGTATTACATCAGTAGCTGATTATGAAGTTCAAGTTTGATGAAATAATCAAGAGAATTTCACTGAACTCTTTCAAAGTCTGCAAAACAGAGCCTTGAGAAGAATTCTAAAAGCATTCAAATCATCTCCTATTAAAGCAATGAAAATTGAAGCTTCAATTCCTTCTTCTGCTATTAGATTTGAAAAGGCCTGTATGAACTATGCTCTGAGAGTTGTAAAGATGAGCTCAAATCATATAATCAGAGAAAGAGTCTCTTCTTCATTTCCATCAATTAACTCTGGAAATGAACTGGATTGGAATAGATTTCTTGATTAGAATGAAAATAATTCTTCAAAGAAAATGTCTTCTGAACTGTACAGACTATGCTCTCTGATTAAAAATCAATTTTCTTCTTTAAATGTTGAAAAAGTTGATCATGAGAAGTTATGATAACTTCTCATGATTGTGATGAGATCTTCAGATTCAGTATAGTTATCTATCTATGTAAATGTTTGATCTTCTGCTGCAGGCCTAAGATCTGATTTTCTCTATTCTTATTGATAATGATGATTGTGTCAGTGAAGCTCTTTATAGTGAATACTTGATCTGCAGCAAATATCAATTATTATTTGACTTCTGTCTCAGCCTGTCACTGCATACACAAGACCTTGATCTTGTTTAGAATTCTTATATATATACAGAGCTTCAATTCCAGTTCAGTAATCTCAGCTGCTTTTCTTACTGCTTTAAGTAAACTCTCTAAGAGGTTCTGCATATCTTTCAGTTCAAGTAGCAGAGAAGAATGTTGTTCATATTGACTAGAAAAGGTATTCATTTCAGTGATTTCTCATTGATTATACAATGTCTATCATTATATCACTATATTATTATGTGATTTCTGTTGTCATTGTATGACTTCAGTGATGATTACCTCTCTCTTTTTATTCTTCTTTTAAGTAGAGAGTGAACTTCTTTGAATCTGATTCATTACTTTCATTCTCTTTCTCACATCTCATTCATTCGCGTCTCATATGTGGCATTTATCTGAATGTGAAGTTTTCCCTCAACAAGCAAAGCAGCATCAATCAGATGCTTTTCTACTCATCACTCTTCATACACTATCTTTTGAGATGTTCTAGAACCACACTGGCATGATAACTATGAATTGCTTCATAGATAGAATTATCACACTCTGAAGAAGCCTGCACTTCTCACCAGTTTTTAGACATGCTATCAGATGTGATTCAAAGGTTGCTTAAGTCAGTGTATGATTACAGGTGTATGCTGACTTCTTATATATTGTAATATTGTACACTAAATTAATTAGCGGCCGCTTATGGCCTCTTTACACTCGTACGCTAGTAGTTCGGAAGCGGCCGCGTTATTATCCGACGGTCGTACGTTCTTCCGAACCACAGTAGTACAGAGTGAGAATCTCAGAGCTTTAAGTATTGATAAATTCTGTCAAGACTGAGAAGATCTCTCTTACTCATCTGTAAAAGAAGATGAAAGTGTGAATCTCTGAGATAAAAAAACATCTTAAAATAACTAATCTTAAGAAGAAGTCAGTCAGTACTGCTGTTAAAAGTACTGTGAAGATTAATTACTGATTAAAGAGAATCTTGCTTCAATTGAAGCAGATGACTGAGATGTTTTATAAGTTAATAAGTTAATATTTTATATATTTCTTATGCTCTTCTGCAGTGCTGCAGTACTAACTTCTCAGCAGATAAAGATGTTAATACTGAAGACTTTAACAGTGAAGAATGAGTTTGATGAGAATGTGATTATTAATAAGTAAGCTCTAGTCTCTCTTTTTACTTTTTCAGCAGACTGTGACCTCATTAGAATAGCAGCAGTCTGTGAGTCAATAATATTAATCTTTTTTATTGATTTCAAATATTTCTTTCTTTTCTTATTAACTGCTTCAGGAATTTTACACTTGTATAGTCTCATTAAACATCTAAAAAACCCTTTGAGAGAAAATAGAAGAAGAGTGCTATTCACAAGATGCTGACTCATCACTGTGAGATCATCTCTAAAAAAACTCTTTGAGAAAAATGAGAAGTTTTAAGCAGTATTTCTTACTCAACATCTCTGATATGTAATGAGACAGTCTCTACTAGCTATCTTATAGCTTACAATCTCTTTCTCAGTATTTTTCAAATGCTCAAGTAGTTTTCATGAATTCTCTGACAATGAATAATCTTTTTATTTAATAAGATATTAAAGCTTATTATAATATGTTCACTTGTTTAATATTTTCTTCACAAGATATTCAGTATTACTCTCAATCTTAATATTATCTGACTAAGATGACTCTGCTCTGAGATGTTACTTATAGAGCTTTAAATAGAAAATGTGAAAAATAGAATGAATTGATTTCAATTCTGTGAGTAATTTCAACTTATATATCTGCTTATTCATCAGTCTTATTACTGAGAAAGATTCTAGTCACTACTCACTGAGCTTCTTACACAGTCTTATTATCTTGATATTCTTTGCTGAAAGTAGTACTTGATTCTCTATTAAGAACTTCATTGAAAGATGTTTTCAATTATAGTATTTTATCTGTCACTTCTGAATATAATGAATGCTTTTCACTGCCTTCTTATGAATTTTATTCAAAAGTTTCAATCTTACTTTTACTTCTGATACTGACAAGTACTCTGTTCTCTGTATCTGTTTAACATTCTAACTGTCTATCTCTCTCTTTGAAATGTTATCTGTGATGTTACTGAGTAATGAAGAATTATATTCATAACAAGTATAGAAAGAAGATATCTTTAAGATTACATTCTTTACATTGTTATATATGAATTCAGTAGTTAGAAGATATTTAAGTCAATCATTCTGATAATATGAATAGAACACTTAAAGATGCTATTCTAGTGTCTAATTCTGACATTCAGTCTGATCATCTGTCTGTGAATGAAATATGATACTGAGAAGATATCTTATTATAAGATGATAGTAAAAAGCTGATCAGTATTTGCTGATGAAGAGAGATTCTCAATCTATTATCAATGATTTCAGAGTACTGTGATTATAAATAATGATATTTAAAAACAGGTCAGTTAATTCAGAGGCTTTAATCTTTTTATAAGTAGAAATATATTTAGTTATCTTTATAAAGTAATTAATAATAATCAAAATTGAGTTATATTCTTTGACTCTTGTCAACTTCAGTAGATTAACTATAAAATTCATTGATAGATTCTGTTATAGACTCTTTAAAACAGATAGTGATATTAACTTACTATATTACTTATACTGCAGAATCTTTATTCTTTAACAGATATTATGAGTCTTAATATACTCTTTAACATCTATCTGAAGCTTATCTTAAATATATTTATATTTTAGAAGCTTCTCAGTCTTCTCTAATCTGAAGTGCTCTGTATGAGAATTATTATAATGAATTCTTAATAACTTCTGATGCACTGCTCTGCTATAAGAAATAAAGACTGAATTATTCAGTAGTAGAAGTTCATATTCTTCTAGTTATCAGTGACTTAGTTTCTTAGCAGTACTACTCTGCTCAGAGTCTGTCTCTTTCAAGTTTAAACTGAATTCTTTCTTCTTCAATTTCTGAATTTAAGCTGCAGTAGAGACATCTCTCTTCTATAACTTATTAATAAATTTCAAAAATAGTCAGATTGAAAGATTATAGACTGTTTTATTCTCTATCAATTCAATGATAGTAAGATATAATATAAGAAGCTTATAATCTTCAGTATCAGTTCTCTGCAGAGACTCAGGTTTTCTTTTATCTTCTATACTAAGTTATACAGCTGTCTTACTGATGCTGTTTGTGAGCTTCAGAGAATCTTAACTCTCTGTAGTTAACTTCTTCTGCAGTAATAGCAGAGATTCTTTTATAGAATTCTTCTCTATATCAATGATATTATAATTAAGTTATCTAGACAGTGTATCAGTGAGATTAAGCTGATATAAACAGTATTAGATATAGAAATCATACTCTGAAAGCAGTTTCACTTATCTAACTTGACATTCTGTCAAGCTCTTTGTTGTCAAGAAGTAACATAGATTTATATAATCAGTGAGAACTTACACTGAGTACTTACTACTGTGAAGATAATATTATCAGATCTTAAAGAATTCAACAATTATTAATATCTCTTAATTATAAGTATCATATCTTCTCTGTGTGAGTGATAACTTCTTGAAAAAGAAGATTACTGATCTTCATTCATAGTATCTTATAGATTCTATGAAAAAGTCTTCTCTCACAGATATTTTATTATCTGTATTCTCAGAAGTGATTATTCTCTGATTCTTTTAACATTGAAAGATCTTTAATATTAACTGTGAAAAGATTTCACAGACTTTATTTCTGAATATATCAGTCTCACACTGACTGAGTAAGTTAGAGTTAAAGTGATTCAGTATTATAATATCTGTAAAAGCTTATTTCAATTCTGTAAATATCTGTATAATATCTTGAGTGAGAATAAACAGTTCTGTTTTTCTATCTTTCATACTTCTCTTTAACAGATCTGTAAGAGAGACAGTAATCTGTGAATATATATAGATGAATTATCTGTAGAAATTTGTAAATTCTAGAAATATCTGCATCTTATAATACATCTGCAGCATTAGTCAGTTCTTAATAATAAAGACTTAGCTTCTGTTCATTGAAATGCTGTTTATCTTAATAATATAATCTAAGAAATCAATCTTCTGTATGTAGAATGAGTATTTTTCAGTATTTATATAGAGTTAATACTGTCTCAAGTAACTCAACACTTCTTGAACATGAGTGTCATGTTCTTTCTCTGTTTTTAAGAAGATTAGAATATTATTCAGATATACTATATAGAAGATATTAACAAGACTCTACAGTGTCTTATTTATATAGATCTGAAAGATGACTGAAGTATTACAAAGATCAAAAGATAAAACAAGATATTCAAAATTACTGTACTTAGTATGAAAAGATGTTTTTCAAATATTATTATTATTATTATTATTATTCTTCAATTATAGATGTATGCAGTCAGAGACTATGACATCTACCTGAGAACTTTAGTTCTCAGGGTTTTTTCTATGTCTGTAAAGTTAACTATTATACATTCATCAATTTCAGATATGCAAAATCAGAAAATTCCAGCCCAGAATACAAAAACTGTTTACAAATTGCAGTGTTTTAACATCTTTTGATACTTTGAAACCATTTGACAATATCATGACAAAAGAAAAGAGAAAAAGAACACAGTCTCAAAGATAGACACATTAAATAAATAGATAGAAAGAAATTGAAAGAAAAAGATAAAGAAAAAGATAAAGTAAAGAGAGACTATAACAAAACAAATTATTAAAAGAGAGTATATAGCTGTTTTAACAGACTATATCTGATTAATTTTCTCCTCTTCATACTCAGATAATTCTGAATTTAGCCATTTTCTTGTAGCTGCTTGAGTTTCTGATAGAAAGTCTATTAAGTATTTAATTCCTGTCTCAGTTGAGAATAAGAATCTCATATTTAATTGATTTAGATCATACTTCTCTTTCAATCTGGCTCTGAGACTATTGTATAATGCACAGTGCATTACAATATGCTCAGAATTCTCATTTGTATTGCAGAATGAGCATTCTATTGAGTCAAATCTATCATCAAATCTTTGTATATAAGATTTGAAATAGCCATGTCCTAGTTTCAGCTGTATTATAGATGAGAATATTTTCTTTTTACATTTAATTGAACAAGATTTCCACTTGGGTTTTGTTTCAAATCTTGAATAATGTATACTCTTCTTTTGTTTCTGCCAGCTTTCATTTCACTTGTCTAAACAAGATTCTTTTATTTTTCTCTTTATAAAAGACCAGGACATAATTTTTTGAATAGATCTGCTTAATTCTGCACTCTTTTTTACAGCTGAATCAGCCAATTCATTACCATGAATATTCATGTGAGTAGGAACTCAGTGTAGATGAATTATCAGCTTTGATATTCTTCTCTTTTGAATTTTCAAAACAGAGTTTAAGATCAGTTCAAGATTCATTTGATCATTATAAATCTGACTATTTCTAAGTCTTTTTAAAGCAGCTTGACTATCAGAGAATATTCATGCCTCTTTCAAACAATTTCCTCTTTTATGAGATTTTATTTCAATGAGTTTGAAAGCTTTCACTATTGCAAATAGTTCAGCATCAAAGACTTCACATTCAGAGCCTAGATTTCAGAAATCTGAGATAAAATTAATATTATCTTCAGTATAAGCAATGCCTGCGTCTAATCTATTCAAGTTCTCATTTTTTGAGTTATCTGAATAAACCAGAATAGAGTCTTTTATATTGATTGTAGAAATTCTCTTCAAATGCTGTTCATATTCTTTCTCTTTTGATAGTTCACTTATTTGTAAGTCTATAAGAGATTCAAGCTTTTCTCTCCAGGGAGATAACTTCTCATGATCAACTTTTTTAACATTTAAAGAAGAAAATTGATTTTTAATCAGAGAGCATAGTCTGTACAGTTGAGAAGGCATTTTCTTTGAAGAATTATTTTCATTTCAATCAAGAAATCTATTCCAATCCAGTTCATTTTCAGAGTTAATTGATGGAAATGAAGAAGAGACTCTTTCTCTGATTATATGATTTGAGCTCATCTTTACAACTCTCAGAGCATAGTTTATACAGGCCTTTTCAAATCTAATAGCAGAAGGAGGAATTGAAGCTTCAATTTCCATTGCTTTAATAGAAGATGATTTGAATGCTCTCAGAATTCTTCTCAAGACTCTGTTTTACAGACTTTGAAAGAGTTCAGTGAAATTCTCTTGATTATTTCATTAAACTTGAACTTCATAATCAGCTACTGATGTAATACAGGCTATATATAACTGTCTCATAGCCTGGAAGAATAGACCTCTCTCTGGATTTGATAGTCTAATTATGTTGTTCAATAGTCTTTCTGCCTTGACAGTTCTTTGTTGAATGTGATATTTAAAATTCAACTTGGAGTTTAACCATACTTCTAATTATTTGACATTTACACTGGGTTTAATCTCTCTATTTAAAAGAGTTAGAGATAGTTCTTTCTCATTGAGTCTAGAAAAGAAATGAATTAACTCAGTTTTATTCATATCAAATTGAATTTGATTGATATCTGCTCTAATAAAGATTTTCTTTGCAGCTTCTTCAATTACTTTTAAATTCTCTTTAATAGTTTTTGAGCTGTAGACTAGACCAATATCATCCATATAACTCAGAGATCACACTATTCTCATATTTCTATTTTTGAATAGATATGCAGTGTATATTGCAAATAAAATGAGTGAGATTGAAGATCTCTGTAGTACTTCTATTTTTATCTCAGTCTTGTCTTGTTTCATTCCATCAAAGAAGAGTTGTATAATTCTTTTAGATATAAAACAGTTAATCCATTTTATTAGAGAAAGTGGCAGTTTTAATATCTTCAATGTCTGAATTAACTTTGACTTTGAAACATGATCAAATGCTCTCTTTATATCAATAAAAACTGCAGTTGAGACCAGACCCTCATACTTTGCTATTTGAATATCATGAACAACTGAGAGAACAGTGTCAATTGCAGAACACTGTTTTCTACCTTTCATTTGTTCACTGAATAAAAGAGAATCATCTATAGAGCTTATAAAAGATAGTTGAGTAGCTATTATCTTTTCTAAAACCTTTTCTAAACAGTTCAATAGAGATATTACTCTATATGACTTAGGAATTGAAGTTTTTCTATTAGGTTTTGCAAGAATCACTTCAGTGGCTTCTCTCCAGCATTCAGAATGATATCCATTTTTCAAGAGATTGAAAAAGAGCTCAAAATATTCATTCTTTAAGTAGGAATATGTATTTTGAATAATCAAGTGATTAATTGAATCAGGACCTGCAGCAGTTTTAACAGAACTTGAGAAGATAGCTGACTCTAATTCATCTTATGTAAGATCAGGCCATTCTCAGTCATTTTCATCAATGTAGTTGAGAAGTGATATATTCTCTTTCTCTGAATCTGAATCTGAGTCTGATGAGTTCTGAAAGAGAATTCTCATAAAAGCTTGACATTTTTCCTTAAAAGAGTTTGCTGTATATGATTCATTCTGAAACTCATATTCTAAGGCTGGAAGTTTTGCTACACTTCTTGTTTTAGTATAGTTAAAAGCTTTAAAAATTTCCTTTTCTTGTGCTTCTTCAAGAAATTTATTCCAGCAGTCTGTTTTAGCTCTTTTGATATCTGAAAAATATTCATTTCTGACAGCTTTGAACTCTTTATCAGATATTACATCATTTTTTCAATCTCTTCTAGCAGTAGCTAATTCTTTCCTTTTAGATGAGATATTCTCATTTCATCAAGGTTTTGAATACTCAGAAGATTTTCTTTTTGAAATATTATCTCTAACACTTGTTAGAATAATAGATGCAATAAGCTTCACTCTATTCTCAAGCATTTCATTTGAGATATCTTGATCAGAATTTCAATATAGCTCATTCTGTCTTTCAGATTTTAGCAGTTTTATGCTTTCTTCAACTGCTTTTCAATCAGCTTTTTCAAAGTTATACTGATTAGAGAGAAGAGGATTTTCACTTATTTGTTTTTCACTCAGTTCAATATCAAATTGAATAATCTCATGATCTGATTCTGATGTCTCATTTGAATTAATAAATCAGTTTACAAGTCTTCTTTCTATTAGATTTTATGACATGAAGATTAGATCTATAATAGACTTCTGTTTCATGCCTTTTCTAAAGAATGTTTGTTGATCAGACTTATTAACCAAATCTATTGAATGCTCAAAGATTCATTCAATCAGATTATCAGCTCTCACTGCTCTCTTGCATTCTGAATTTCATCAGGGATGATGTGCATTGAAATCTCCTGCAATTATAGAGTTTCTTGATGAAGTTATGTTCAGAAATTCTCTATCAATTGTTCAGATATTGTTATTTTTCTTCAATAACTTTTCATTATAGATATTTATGAGCTGTATAGTATCAAACTCATTTTCTTTATCTATAATA
Organism: Blastomyces dermatitidis ER-3; assembly: GCF_000003525.1. Taxonomy (NCBI): domain Eukaryota; kingdom Fungi; phylum Ascomycota; class Eurotiomycetes; order Onygenales; family Ajellomycetaceae; genus Blastomyces; species Blastomyces dermatitidis. The sequence continues at coordinate 1,096,895 of NW_025544788.1, forward strand.
TCACTCACCAGAATATCAGGGTCAGACATGATATCAAATCTTAGATTAAATTAATATCTTGATCTCTTTCTTCCATAGATCACTACTCTTGACTTTATCTCAGACTTTTGAGGTAAAAAGCAGTAGTAGCTTGAATGAGAAATAACATATTTTTGCTCAGCATCAAAATTCGGCTCCTGAAGCAGTATAAAATCAACTTTTTATTCAAATGCAATTTGAAGATAAGAATAAATACAATTTGAGTTTCTATCCACATTATTTTGAATAAATGTGATTTTTGAAGAGTTTTTAAACTTTTTTTGTTGTTTTTGTTGTATATTCATACTAAAAGAGAGTAGAGTAGAATCTAATCACTATCATCAGATAGTAGATTATAACTGTTCTGAAAAGTAGGAATCTCAACTGCTTGCATTATATCTAGTTTATTACTAGAGTCATTTCTCAATTCTCTAATCTTAACAGAAGTTTGAGGATTCAAGTTCTGTTTACATTTAGCTGGAGAGTTGGAGTTTGAAGACTTAGATAGTTGAGAGTTTCTTCTTTTTGAGCTTGCAGTTGTGAGTTTACTGGCTTGACTCTTTTCTTCAGTTCTAGATTGACTTTGAGCTTCATCTTTTCTCCAGTTCTTTTGAGTTCTAGGAGCAAACATACATTCTTTTGAGCTAGATGCATGTTTTTCTTTGCAATTAGAGCACTTAAGCAGAGTATGTTGACAAATTTCACCTCTTTTTGAGCATGTTTCACATTTATGCTCACTAGTTTTGTGATCTCTGGCACAGAATGCACATTTTGAGTCTCTAAAACATGAGATTGCAAAGTGTCCATATCTTTGACAGTTTGAACACTGTGTTTGAGCTTTGAGGTTCATTCTTGAGTCTTTGTATTCATGAACTCTCATTTTCAAACCTGCTACTCTTACTTCAGAGATCTTTGACTGTTCAAGTGTTTTTATATATACTAGAACAGAGGCATTTCTCCTGCTTTGTCTGAACTCAATTGAATTTAGTCATACAGGCTCCTTTCTCAGTTGAATAGAGTTGTATTCTTTCAATTCATTTTTGAGAAGTAGCATTTCTTCTTCACAGTCAAAAATTTCAACTGGAATATTATGAAGAATGAATTTGTCCCACTTTTCATCTCTTTCAGATAGAATTGTTGTGTTTAACAAAGATTCTACTGCTGACTTCCAGAGATGCTCATTCTGAATAAGGAATTCAATTTCAAATATTATCTTTATTAACTCTGATTCTATGATAGATATTCTGTATATCAATCTTTAAGAATATCTTTACTTCAGATAATCAATCAATCATCTCATTAATCAACAGTAATAAATAGTAATTCTTAATTATCATTTTATTAAGACCTCTGTAGTCTATGCATAGATGTAATCTATTATTCTTCTTAAATACAAAGAGTATAGATGTCTCTGCTGAACTCTTTAATAAGTGTATTCAGTTCTTTGATTGTGCTTTCTCAAGATATTTGTACAGAACATTCAATTTCTTTATAGATAAGTTGTAAAGAAGTTTATACAGTACTGTTACATCATCTTTAAAATGAATCTTATATTATATCTTGATATTAGAAAACTTTACTGCTTCTCTTTGTGAAAAGATATTTTTATAATCTGTAAAAAGATATCATGTTTATCTGTCTTTAATATCAGATACTGCTGTTAATCTTGCAGTGAGAGTGATGACTTCTTCATCTATTCTTAAGTCTTAGTTATCTACTATATAGTATATTAACTTTATCTTTTTCTCAAGATTCTTTCAATAAAACTCTTCAGATTTCTCTATCACTATCTCTTTATTAGTAAGACAGTACTGTTATATCTGAGTGACTCAGTCAATGAGAGAACTGTTTTCTCTCAATTATAAAAGATCTAAAATAACATTCTTATCTATGATATTAACTATATAAAGAAGCAGACTGCTCTTCTTACAGATTTCTTCTAAGTCTGTGATTATATACTTCACTTGAATTATGTCAAAACAGTGATACTTCATTTTATTAGTAAATTTCATATAATCTGACAGATCTATCTTCTTTTAACTCTTCATTAAAGAAAAGAAATAGAATATGAAGTTAATATCTACTCTAAAGTTAAGTAGATATCTCACTGATATCTTCTCTTTCAGAGTATATATTATGATTGTAATATGAACTCAGAGATATGAGAATTATTAATTCTTTATTTCTTTCTCTTCTTTATCTTTTATGAATACATTTATCAGAAGAGAAGTTAACTTTAAAAAGATATCTTCTCAGTTTCTTCTCTTCTTCAGCTTCTTATAATTACTGATATAGTGATTATCAACTTCACAGTTAAAATAAAGATCTTTATCAAATCTTTTTTAGTATTTCTTTACAGTGAGTGAAGAATCAGAATACTTAAAATTCTTCTTTACTTTCTTTACACTGAAGCTGTTATAGCATTATTTAGATCTCATTATTAATTACTTAGAAGAGATCTTATTAATCTTTTTCTCAGAGAATTAATTATTTAAATAGATCTGAGAAGTCAGATTAATAAGCTCAATGTAATTAATTAATGAACTCTGATACTATAATATTATTATTCACACCTTGTGAGTCAGCTTTATAAGATAAAGCTGTGTTTTTAATTGATTTAAATTATCAGTTAATTTCTCTCAATATTCTTCAAATCTTACATTGAAATCAGAAGAATTCTTATCATCTTATTAATATAATAATTTGAATCACTGTACTACTGTGAAATCACAGTTATAGTAATCTTTAATTTAATTCAGTAGAAAGTTCTTGAATTCTTTTTAAGTTATTATAGTATCAGTATACTCAAGCTCTCTCTTTTTAATAACTTAAGTAGTTACAGAGATGTCTTCAAGAAGATTGATAATATATATTACTTATATCTTATAAGTATTATACTGACTCAGATTAAAATGAAATTTCTATTCAAGAATATAAGTAAAGCTGTGAAATTCAGATAATATATTTCTCTTATATCTTGAAGAATCTCTGACTTTAATCTCTCTATCTTTATAATAGATATAGATGTGTAGAGACTATGATAATAACAGAGTGATTGAAGAACTTATATCAAAGTATACAGTGAGTTCAGAAATCTTGAATTTCTGTTAGAATAGAGATATACATACTCTAGAGAATAATATAGAGTTTCTCTCAGAGAGTGAGATTAGATCAGTTTCAGTATAAATATATAAGATTATATCAGTCTATTAGAGCTTAACTAATTCAAACTTATAATCAGATCAAGTGATTTAAATTATAATATATAGAACTAAAGTGATGACTAGTCAGCAGTGTTATATAGAGATAGTTATTTAAAAAGCTGTATAAATGAGCTTAACTATCTTGCTTAAATAGTGAGCTTGTAGACTACAGAGTTATTATGAGAATATCACAGATATGATACTTAGTATACTAAGAAGATTATATAAGAAATACAGTAACTCTTGTATATATTTCAGTAGAGAAAAAAATGAATCACTGACTTCTTTAATAAGAAGTCAGCATCTAGCTATTCTATATAGATAATAAGCTGATACTCTTCTTTCATTTCATAAGTAAGAATAACTGAAGTAATATCTCAGCAGTATCTCACTGCTAAGAAAGAGTAATCTACTGATCTTGTATAGAAGCAGAGTTTTTATATTCATCAATTAAATCTTTCTATGATATATTCAAATGATGTTATAGATAGACTGGCTGCTGAGATCATGAATTTCATATTTAGTCTCATTTAATCTGGTCTCATACATTTCTTGATGTGAATTCTGCTGAGACTAATCATTAAATAAACATACAAAGTAACTATATATCAGATCTCAAAATGAAATCATGACTTGAAAAAAATGAGAAAGTGATCTCATTTGATCTCATCTAGTCTCATTCTTAACATAAAAGTAACTATTTTTAGACATTTTAAGGTTTTTTTTAGACTATTTTTAATTTTTTAAAAAGTAATACTTTTTGATAATGCTCAAATGAGATTTAAAGTTATTTAAAGCAATAAAATAATTTAAATTGAGAAGTGAAAATCATGATCTCATTTGAAAAATGTGATAAGAGTAGACAGTAAGTCTCACTGAGACAGTATAAGACTACTATCTAATGTTAGAACTAGACTGACTGTGTAACTGTGTCTGAGACCAGAACCAGAATTTTTGATAGTCTCATTATCAATTTGACAGATTCCATTACACAGTTCTAACATTAGATAGTAGTTTTATACTGTCTCAGTGAGACTTACTGTCTACTCTTATCACATTTTTCAAATAGAATCATGATTTTCACTTCTCAATTTAAATTATTTTTATTGCTTTAAATAACTTTAAATCTCATTTGAGTGTTATCAAAAAGTGTTACTTTTTAAAAAATTAAAAATAGTCTAAAAAAAACCTTAAAATGTCTAAAAATAGTAACTTTATGCTAAGAATGAGACTAAATGAGACCAAATGAGATCACTTTCTCATTTTTTTCAAGTCATGGTTTCATTTTGAGATCTGATATATAGTCACTTTGCATGTTTATTTAATGATTAGTCCCAGCGGGATTCATGCTAAGAAATGTATGAGACCAGATCAAATGAGACTAAATATGAAATTCATGATCCCGGCGGCTAGTCTAGTTAGAACTGTGTAATGAGATCTGTTGAATTGACAATGAGACTATCAAAAATTCTGATCCTGGTCTCAGACACGGTCACACAGTCAGTCTAGTTATAGAGTGGTTGAAAACCAGTTCAGACAGAATGAAATCATCTGCATGAAAGCAATGAGCTATGTGAAACCGCAGCGGGGCCTTGGCGCGGCCAGAGGCGTGACAGAAGAAAAGAAAGAGAAAGTGTGAGAATCAATGATCAGAGTGAATATTTATATATGTACACAGTGATATATATAATGAAACTTCAAGACAGAAGAATAGAAATTCTATAGGTTTTTAGCTGAAAATTAATGACTGAGAATCAAAGTGATAGAAATCTGTGAAGTGTAATGAAATAGACTATATAATTGATCAGATGTAGCTTGTTACATTAATTCTATAATTAATTCTATAATCAATTCTTAATTAATTGTAAAATAATTTTTAATTAATTGTAAAACAATTCTTCTCTTATTATAACTTTTATATATAAAGAAGACTTTACTAATTTTATTAATAATTAATTTAATACTGATATTATTCTTGAATTTAATAATAAAGTAAGTATTTATATAATTTACACTAAATTAATTATCAACTGATTTTCAATTAATTATTAATTACTCAAATATACAGATTGAATTTATTTTTATTACTATAATTTATTAACAATTAATTTAAAATTAATTTAAACTTAATTTAATACTGAAATTATTCTTGAATTTAATAATAAAGTAAGTATTTATATAATTTACACTGAATTGATTATCAACTGATTTTCAATCAATTATTAATTCCTTAAATATATAGATTGAATCTATATTTATTACTATAATCAATTAATAATCAATTCAAAATCAATTCAAAATCAATTTAAAATTAATTTAAAATTAATTATTAAATATTTTTATCTTAATATATTTTAAAATTCTGTAAAATATCTCTTTATATTCTCTATGAATTTATCTGTTCATTTAATTGATTATACATACTTTGATTGATTGATGAGCTGAGTGAATAAAAGGTTGAAAGTTAATTACTAACTGATTATTACTAGAGAGATTCTGCAAGCATCTTTCTAAACTGACTGCTGAAATTATGAATTTCATGTTTAATCTTATTTAATCTGATCTCATACATTTCTTGATGTAAATCTCACTGAGACTGACTATTAAAAAAACATGTAAAGTGACTATATATCAAATCTTAAAATGAAATCATAACTTAAAAAAATAAGAAAGTAATTTTATTTAATCTTATTTAGTCTCATTCTTGATATAAAGTTACTATTTTTAGACATTTTAAGATTTCTTTTAGACTATTTTTAATTTTTTAAAAAGTAATGCTTTTTGATAACACTTAAATAAGATTTAAAGTCATTTAAAGCTATAAAAATAATTTAAATTGAGAAGTGAAAATTATGATCTTATTTAAAAAATGTGATAAGAGTAGACAGTAAGTCTCACTGAGACAGTATGAAATTACTATCTAATGTTAAAACTGTGTAATGAGATCAGTTGAATTGATAATGAAACTATTAAAAAATCTGATTCTGATCTCAGATATGATCACACAGTCAGTCTATATCTTTCACAGTAATGACCTTTCTTGTATAGTTTAACATCATGTAAATTAACATTCAGTGATGTTTTTAATTAACATCACTATCACACAGATGAATCTGTATGTGCGATGTTTCTGCATGAATTCATATGTAGTATGCATATGTAATTAGTGCTGTACAGCCTTTCTTATTCAGTTAGTTATAATAATTGATGCTTCATCATCAAGTTAGCCTCATATCTCATATTATTGTTGTAAGGCAGATTGATCATTAAGTTCATCTACACATAGACCTTTCTCTATTCATGTTATCTATTCCTCTGATTTGTATTCACAATTGCCATACCATCATCATTATTGCCATCAAGCTCTTATATTTTCAAGATTGAAATCAAAATGGGTGTATGGCACAGGCGGCTGATATCAATATGAAAGACCTCATTTTTATTATTATTATTGGAGTTCAAAATAACTGTACAAGCGGCGGCAGCGGCAGTGGCGGCAGCAGTGGCAGTGGCAGCTGCAGCTGCTTATTACAGTGACAGATTTATTATATTCATTACCCGGCATACAAGAGGTTTTCAATTAGATGAATACAATATTTACAAGGCCTATGCCACAGCAGCGCCGAATCGTGGCATCTATGCCTATATAGGAAGGCCGTGCGTACTAAATATTTCATGCGACTTGGCGCTGCAGGATCCCTCTACTGTATTGTCTTGGAGGATAACGTTGTTGTATTGTGTTGTAATCTAACTACGCGAGTTACACTAAATGGATAGGTTGGGGTGGCACGTGACTAGGGTAGGTGTAGTAATCACCAACACCCCCCCTTGCTACACCGTGGCCTATAATAAGCCGCCACCCGGGGCCTCCCCCATCCTCAAATCTTTCAAAAATGCAATAATAATTAATTACATCAATCGGACCCTGATTTCCTCATTAGGAAAGGCGTCTGTACGGCAATAACCATAAAAATCAAGAAATACATGCAAAATCCATTGATCCGTCATATCATCATTACCATTCAATCATTCCTTCTTCTCAATTTCCTGAATGCCAATCCTCTTGACAAATTCTTCAAATGCAGGCTTTGCCAGTGGCTTGGTGAGCCTGTCAGCTATGTTCACTGTAGAACCAACATGTTCCATCATGATTTCCCCTTTTTTCAACCAAATCACAGAGAATATGATATCTAATCTCAATGTGACGCGACCTTCGCATTAAGGATTCCCCCTTTGCTAGATTGATTGCTCCCTTATTGTCAACTCATAGGTGTGAGCATATTTTCACTTTTTCATCATCCATCAACTCGGTGTCATATAACAGGTTGCATTGTCTGTTATACTCAATCAATAACTTACACCCCTTCTAGTGAGGGTGTCATTCCCATTGAAAAGTGTTTTTCCACCCCCTGCCAGATTGATGAAGAATCTCATTGCCGGCTTGACAGCTCATGTCATAGGTGTGAAGGTTGGACATGTCATTTTTGCCTGAACACAGACTTTACAGAATAGTAAAGCTTGTTGATCAATAATTCTCATCTCTAGATGTGAGTCTGTCACCATTTTTGCAATATTCACAGAATTTAGATGTTCTAGCTTTTAATGTCATTGCATCATTGTAAGTTCGGATCAAGTCTCTGTATGTAATCAGCCTTTTCATCTCATAGATATCATTCTCATTTAATCTTGCTGTAAATGAGAATATACAGTCAGAAGATATAATCAACATAGTATGATTATTCTCATATATTAACTGCTTATAGATATAACCCTGATATACAAGCTTACTCATACTCATGAGATTCACTTCTAACTTCAGAACATAGCAGACATTATTTAACAGCATATTCATTTCTTTTACTGAAATCTTCATATCTTCTATAACTGCAGCAGAAATCACTGTTTCATCTGTCATTTTCAACATTACTTTCATCTTCTGAGGTTTTGTCACAACAAGATCTCTGTGAGATGTGACATGAGTACTCAATTCAGAGTCTAGAATTCAGATATCTTTTTCTATCTGATCACTTGTATAGGTCTTTTTCTTAATACAAAATACTTGCTTCATGACATTGTAAATAGAAGCAGTACTCATATTCTCTGCATTCTTATCTTTATTCTTGTTTCTATTTGTATTGAAGTTTGAAGAATGTTTCTCAGAGTATTTCTTTCAACAGTCAGTCTGAATATGATCAATCTTTTGACAATGATAGCAGATCTTCACATCATTATCTCTATGTTCAGATTTGAATTCAGTGTTCTTGTCTTTCTTATCCTTGTCTTAGGCGTTATTCGCGGGATTTTTCATGGATTCAGTACTACTATTTTCCGCAGTAGAAAGGCATAGAAGTATGTCACAGTATAATCTCATGAAGTCTTCTTCTAAAGGTCTTGAATTGTTCTTATTGATCTGGTTCATTCTATTCTTTATGAAGAATGCTTAACCTCTATTGACTTCTGTCAGTAATCTATCAAAAAACATAACATCTTCAATCTTATATCTCAGGCAGATATAATCAGTTCTGATGATAATTAATCATTCAATGAAAGCTCTATCAGATTCTTTGCTTTTGAAAATCATTTTAATAAGCTCTTTAAATAAACAAGTTCTGCATATAGCAGGTCTCTTAGAAAAGTTATTTTCTATGATAGTTTATAGAGTATAAGCTGATAATTTGAACTTCTTAGATATAGTGAAATGAGTCTTGATCTGCAGAACAATTGCAGACTATATATAATTATATAATCAAAGATTGTATTCTTTTCAGAAATGTTATATATTTATAGTAATATTTTTATCAAGATTATTATCTTCAAGAATATCATCAGTTTCAGACTGTTCTGCAGTTAAAAGAATTTCCTCTTTCTACATTAAGTAGTTAATGAATTTAGTGAGAACTATTGATCTTTTGATGAGTCTTACTTAACTTCTGAATTCTTCAAGAACTTTCATTATAACAGATATCTTTTCTTTCTATTGAAGGTATTCTGTCAGGTCTGCTCTCATCTTATCATCTACAGAGTCATCTCTACTGATCTTCATTCACTCAACCTCATGCTAAAGTCTTGCAATTTCTAGTCTTATGTGAGTCTTCTCACTCACTGAGCTATTGTCATTTCAGTCACTTAAGCTCTCTGCATTGTCTGACATCTCACTGATATCTTTAACCAGGTCTTTATATTCATTGTTGAACTTGTCAGATTATTCTTTCATAATCATGTCATTCAGCTCAAACATCTCAGAAGCTGTCTTTTAATTCATTATTAATATTAACAGTGATCTGTGATCTTGCATTTACTACTCTGATGTTTTCTCATTTCTCTGTCTTGAAGACATGTATTCTTTTGTTAAGTCAGGCATCCCCTCAGATCTCAGATTAATCATAGGTTCAATCACTTAATAAATCATCTAGACATGCTTGTAACAACATGTGAAGATGTCAATTGCATATTATTTTGCAGCTTTTCATTGCATAGAGAGCTTTATAACCTCTTGAAGAATAATATTATTGTATTGTGTTATAATCTAACTACGCGAGTTACACTAAATGAATAGGTTGAGGTAGCACGTGACTAGGGTAGATGTTGGTGATTACTACACCTACTCTAGTCACGTGCCACCTCAACCTATTTAGTGTAACTCGCGTAGTTAGATTACAACATAACAATGTTATTCTTCAAGAGATTATGAAGCTCTTTTGCAAGCAATGAATAACTATAATAACATGTCAACTATATCTCCATGTATTATTACATGTGTCTAGATGTTTTTTATTAATTAATTGAACTCATGATTAATCTAAGATCTGAAGAGACATCTGACTTAACAAAAGAATACATATCTTTAAGACAAAGAAATGAGAAAATGCTAGAGCAGTAAATGCAAGATCACAGATCACTGTCAATATTAATAATAAATCAGAAGGCAGCTTCAGAGACATTTAAGCCAGATAAAATCATCACAGAAGAACAGTCTGATAAGTTTAATATATATAAAGACTCAGTTAAAGGCATCAGTGAAATGTCAGATAATGTGAGAGACTTAAGTGATCAGAATAACAATAGCTCAGTGAGTGAGAAGACTTGTATGAGGCTTGAAATTACAAGACTTCAGCATGAGATTGAGTATATGAAGACAAGTAGAGATGAGACTCTTGCAAGTGATGAGATAAGAGTGAATCTGATAGAATACCTTCAATAGAAAGAGAAGACATCTGTTATAATAAAAGTTCTTGAAGAATTCAGAAGTTAAGTAAGACTTATCAAAAAATCAATAGTTCTCACTAAATTCATTAACTAGGTAATGTGAAGAGATGAAATTCTTTTAGCTGCAGAGCAGTCTGAAACTGATGATATTCTTGAAGATAATGATCTTGATGAGAATACTACTATGAATATACAACATTTCTGAAAAGAACACAATCTTTGATTATATAATTATATATAATCTGCAATTACTCTGCAGATCAAGACTCATTTCACTATACTCAAGAAGTTCAAATTATCAGCTTATACTCTATGAACTATTATAGAGAATAACTTTTTCAAGAGACCTGCTATACATAGAACTTATTTATTTAAAGAGCTTATTAAAATAATCTTCAAAAGCAAAGAATCTGACAGAGCTTTCATTGAATATCTGATTGTCATAAGAACTGATTATATCTGTCTAGAATATGAGATTCTGAATATTGTGTTTTTCAACAGACTGCTTACAGAAGTCAACAGAGGTTGAGCCTCATTCATAAGAAATTGAATGAATCAAATTGACAAAGATAATACTCAACTCTTAGAGAACAATTTTATAAGCCTGTGCTGTGATATTCTTTTGCAGCTCTCTGCTGTGAATAAAGCAAATACTGATGTGTCTAGAAATTCTATCAACAACATGCAAGATAAGAATAAGAAAGACAAGGACAAAGAGAAAGATAATGACAAGAACAAGAACACTGAATTCAAATCTGAATGTAGAGATAATGATATGAGAACCTGCTATCATTGTTAAAAGATTGATTATATTCAGACTGACTATTGAAAGAAATACTCTGAGAAACATTCTTCAAACTTCAATACAAATAGAAACAAGAATAAAGACAAGAATGCAGAGAATACAGATACTGCTTCTATTTATAATATCATGAAGCAAGTATTTTGTATCAAAGAAAAGGCCTATGTAAGTGATCAGACAGAAAAAGATATCTGAATTCTAGACTCTGAATCAGATGCTCATGTCACATCTCACAGAGATCTTGTCATGACAAAATCTCAGAAGATGAAAGTGATGTTGAAAATAGCAGACAGAACAGTGATTTCTGCTGCAGCTATAGAAGATACAAAGATTTCAGTGAAAGAAACAGATATACTGTTAAATGATGTCTGCTATATCTCAAAGTTAGAAGTGAATCTCATGAGTATGAGTAAGCTTGTATATCAGAGTTATACCTATAAGCAGTTAATATATGAAAATAATCATGCTATGTTGATTATGTCTTCTGACTGCATATTCTCATTTACAGCAAGATTAAATGAGAATGATATCTATGAGATGGAAAGACTGATTACATACAGAGACTTGATTCAGTTTGCTATGCTCAATGATGATTTTAAACCTGTGAATACATTATGAGTGAAAGATGACACAATATTGGCACTATCTGAAAGAAATGATACAAAGATTATAGAACTTATGATGATGCAATGATATTAAAAGCTAGAACATCTGAATTCTGCAGATATCACAAAAATAGCAGCAGATTCACAACTAGAAATGAGAATAAAGAATGACAGAGCTTTGCCATTCTGCAAGACCTGTGTACAAGTAAAAATGACACATTCAACCTTTGCATCTATGACACAAGCTGTTAAGTCAGTAATGAGATTTTTCATCAATCTGGCAGGGGGTGGAAAAACACTTTTCAATGAGAATGACACTTTCACTAGAGAAGATGCAAGCTACTGATTAAGTATAACAGACAATGCAACTCATTATAGATGAATAATTCTTATAATGAAAAAGAAAGAATCTACTGCAAGATTAATGAACTTCATCACAGATATTGAGATAACTACACAATATTGAGTTAGAATTCTACACTGAGATGATGAAGAAGAGTTCAAAAGTCAAGAACTTAAGATCTACTGCTAGAGCAAAGAAATAATGTATGAAATGACTACACCTGACACATCACAATCAAATGACTCAGTGAAATGTGCGAATTGAATAGTTGCAGAAAAGACACAAAGCCTACTATTTAATAGTGAATTAAAAAGAGAACTTTGAGATGAAGCAATGCAAGCTATGATCATAATAATCAATACATTCTCAACATTAACAAAGATATTTGAATGTAAGAAAGAAACATCACTTATATCTTTTGAAGTGTGAACTGAGATGCAATCTTCTGTTCATTGAATACAGAGATGAGGGTGCAAGGTCTACAAGAAGGATTTGAAAGTGTCAAATAAGCTCACAGATAGAACTGATGACAAGAAATGACAGCTGATTGAATATCAAGAATTACATCAATATCATGTGTGGGATTCTATTGCACATTGTCTTGAGATTGCATGAGATATCATATTTAATGAAGCTCTTGACATGAGTGCAAATACACCTGTAAATACAGTGAGAGAATTCAATGAATTGCCTAATGAATTGGACATTCTGAATGTCAGAGAGAGATGACAGCACTGCTTACTATAATATCTTATAAAGAAAAAGTCAGATATTTTGAAGATGATTGTAAATGAGAACTTAGAGAGTGCAATTGATTCAATCTATCTTCTAGATAATGAGACACAGCTTGTCATGAATGAAGAGTCTGAAGACTCTGTTAATGAGAATGATTCTATTCTAAGTGTTCTGACAGACTGATCAACTACACTGACAGAAGTCAAGAGAAGCTCAGACTGAAACTATTGATATAAGATAATGAAAAAGAAGATTAAGATATTTGAATAGAAGAAGATATATATTATTATTGAGAAGGTCTCAGAAATGAATATTCTTACAGATAAATGAGTATATGATTGAAAATTCAATAATAAGAGAGAAATCATCTATTTTAGAGCTCACTGAGTGATTAGAGAGTTCTTGCAACAACAGGGTATTCATTATACAAGATTGTATACTGCAGTGATATCAGGGCCTACATCACACAGTCTATTCACTATATCAACTGTCAAAGAATGAAAGATCAAATCAATTGACTATATATTCATGTTTTTGAATGACATACTACCACAGAATGAGATAATCTATATACAACTGCTCACAGATGTTAAGCATGACAGAGAGAGCTTGATAAGACTACTCTGTCAGAGTCTATATGAAATGAAGCAAGTCATGAGAGTATGATATTTCCTAGCAACAGAACATCTCATCACATTGAGATTTAAGATATCATTTTATAACAGTGAATTTCTATATTACTCTGTTCACAAGATCTATCTGACACTGCATGTTGATGATTATTGAGTGATGAGATCTCAAGAACAGCAATTAGACTGAGTATTGAGAAAGATTGCAAAGAGATTTGAGACAAAGAATGTTGAAGAGACCAAGTCATATCTTAAGATGAAGATTAAATGCCAGAGAAATAACAATCTAGTGATTACACAAAGCTGTTATATTGAGAAGATTCTTGAAGATTTCAGTATGAATAAGATAAATCTGACTGGCATCTCAATAACAGTCAGCATACAACTGGAATTCTCATCTGATGAGAGAAAGGAATTGAATGATGACTTTACAGCTACAAGATATTATCAAGAATTGAAATCATTGCAATATTTAATCTCAAGCAGTCAGTCAGATCTGGTGTTCACAGTCAACTATCTCTCACATTTTAACTCATATTCACATAAAGCATGTTGAGCAGTGTTGAAGCATGTCCTACATTATGTCAAGAAGATGAAAAACCATGATATATTGTACAAGAAGGAGATAGAAAATGACCTGAGTTCTGTGACATACTGCAATTCAGACTGAACAGGGGTGGATTCTCAATACAAATTGACTATCAGCTACATTATATTGATTAACAGATCACTGATCTCATGACAGTTGCAGAGACAGACATCTATTATCAAATCAATCACAGAAGCTGAGTATATTGCAGCTAGCAAGACAGCTTGTGAGATAATCTGGTTGAATGATATGTTATATGACACTGAATTGATAAATGATGAAAAAGTGAAAATATGCTCACATCTATAAGTTGACAATAAGAGAGCAATTAATCTAGCAAAGAAAGAATTCTTAACATGAAGATTGCATCATATTGAGATTAGATATCATATTCTCTGTGATTTGATTGAAAAAGGAGAAATCATGATGAAACATGTTGATTCTACAGTGAACATAGCTGATGACCTCACCAAGTCACTGATGAAGCCTGCATTTGAAGATTTTATCAAAAGGGTTGACATTCAGAGAATTGAGAAGAAGGAATGATTGAATGATAATGATGATACAGCGGATCAATGGATTTTGCATGTATTTCTTGATTTTTACAGTTATTGCTGTACGGACGCCTTTCCTAATGAGGAAATCAGGGTCCGATTGATGTAATTAATTATTATTGCATTTTTGAAAGATTTGAGGATGAGGGAGGCCCCGGGTGGTGGCTTATAGACCACGGTGTAGCAAGGGGGGGTGTTGGTGATTACTACACCTACCCTAGTCACGTGCCACCCCAACCTATTTAGTGTAACTCGCGTAGTTAGATTACAACACAACAACGTTATCCTCCAAGAGTAGGTGTAGTAATCACCAACATATTGTGCGAGGTCGGGGTCATGATTATGTAACGAGGTCAAGTGGCGCACTTAGCGAGGTCAAGTTTTCTGTATACACCCTGCTGTAACAAACCACATCCAAACAGGCTGGGTACCCGAGCCCAGCTCTTGGAAGTTCATACCCCAAACTGTGCAAACGAACGATAAAGGAATAAAGATGGTAGCTAGGACCGTAAGTTTCTGAACTCTTACAGCATTCTCTGTGGACCGCTTCGACTCTTCCAGTATGGAACTATTGACCAGTGTATCAATGCCAGAGTCACACTCCTAGCCAACGCCTCCGCACGCTGGAGTAGGTACCCAAAGTCGCTGAGCAGTAGGCGGGCTCTTTGTTGTGCTTTGGGAGATTCTTGATCGCGCTGCCAGCCTAGCAAATCGCAAGTTTCCAGAGTTCTGACGGTTTCGGCGAGGCGTTGAGCGTGCGATATGAGCTGCGTCTTTATGAATCTCAGATTTAGCAACGAGACAGCGTCGTTGCGACGACCCATCTTCTGCTGCTCACCCGTGAAGGAGAGCTCGTGCTTAATACGGCCGTGAAGAAGGTTTAGAAACTGGAGTTCTGAAGATGCAGCGAACTGGAAGACCTCGCTGACGGCGTACAATGCATCTTGTTCAGCAACTTCCCGATCGATCATTGATCCGTATTGAAATGGAAGTAGGCAGATGTTTTGTGTGGCTCTCCACTCCGTCTCTTGTCTGCTTGGGGGGGGGGTTGTTTTCACTTGAAAGTTGGGACGGACCTGGATCCCATTACCGGCTCAGATCTATCTATTGTTGAATGAGATCGAGCGTCGACTGCTTGATGTACTATTACTGGAACGAAGCGTGTCTCCCAGGGCCGGGTACCGGAGAGTGGACTCCATGGCCCCTGGACGCTGTGGGAGAGATCCTTCCCGCTATCAAGCCACACGATAGCGTGGCAAGTTTCCTCTCGGTGCCGTACCTCAATTGTTATCGTTTGTTCTAAAACGTATTCTCGTTTGCTCAGCAGCAAACATTTCCGCACTACGGAGTCCGCCAATTGCACCCTATCACAGAACTGTTTGAAATATTGATCCAACGCTCGCGCCTGAAGCTTACGTGCTTCTTGTAGATCCTCAGGCTCATAGGCAGTGTCTGCAACATTTCGACAGTAAACAGTTGAAATGGTCAAGTCGAAAATTCGAACTGAGGACGATGGGAGGGCGGGTGACGAGTAAAATTCCTGGGTTCCCGATGAAAATGGCTCGAAACTAAGATGTCGTCGATATAGCTCAGGGTTAATTTTGTATATCTCTCCAATAGTTGCCAACCACTGGGTTGAGCCATAGCCTCGCATGAATAACAGGTGTGGCTTCTTTTTCGGTACCAACGCAAAGTTGTCTATATCATGTGGTTTTGACCCGAAGGCTGCGTTCGTGCCTTCTTTTATGTCATGCATCACTACGAAGTTGCTAGTAACACCTTCGTCGGTTGCTGTCGAGGAGATATTTGGATCATTTGGAGCAAATCTTGAATTGGGTGAAGACTTTAGATATTTGTCGAGGATGTAAAGATCCGGCCTAGGGTAAACATTGCGCTGACTCGACTGCTGGGAAAGGGCTTCGACCTCCCGCCGGAATTATCTTCCTGCTGCTCATAATCAGTATCAAGAGCAAAATATACCACTTGAAAGATATAAAAGATTTTATTTACCCCGGCAGTCGGACATATGGTGTGCTATGCAAGGGATATCTGCTACCTTCTACCTCCTGTTAAATGGAATGGAACAAGGCTGTGAGTTCTGCTATGTGTTATTGTTGCAGAAGGCAGCCTAAATGACCTAAATAGTATTCACAGTGAAGCAACAAAGGTCTGGTAGTGAGGAGTTAACTTACAGCTGCTGATATACTTCTAATTGATAATTCATCAGTGACCTATTGCATTTTATTATTACGAACCATTCAAAATATATTACATCTACGGAGTCCGATACGGAGGCCAGTTCAGCTGTTATTGTATGTGATATATGTACAGTTACATATAATGTACTCCGTACCGCGCATTCGATTTAAAGCTTAAATAGTTAAATAATTTAGTATAATAACTAGTTAACTCGTAATTTAAACGTGGCACAAGTCAGTAACTACAGAGTATGTCCAAGTCATCGCCAAATTCCCGCAGTCTTACTCAATTATATCCTCTTCTCCCTGTCATCGGTCCTCAGGTCTAGCTTCTTTCAGTGATGTCTTGTCCAATTACAGTCGCCGCATCCACTACCGAGCCAAGAACGCTGATTCTGATGCAAAAAAAATCTGATAACTCAACTGGTTGGGCTCCTCTACCGGCGTCACGACTTCTCTGGGCCTTCTTGAAGGACTTAA
Organism: Blastomyces dermatitidis ER-3; assembly: GCF_000003525.1. Classification (NCBI taxonomy): domain Eukaryota; kingdom Fungi; phylum Ascomycota; class Eurotiomycetes; order Onygenales; family Ajellomycetaceae; genus Blastomyces; species Blastomyces dermatitidis. The sequence goes on from NW_025544788.1 coordinate 1,114,257, forward strand.
AGGCCTAGTTTTGGCAGCGGTTTTTGAAGCCAGCTTGAGTTTTTATGAGAAAATGATTGAAATTGCTGCCATGGATCGAAGCTTCACCGTACGCGCCCTCCTTTCTGGCCTGTTGATTGGTGTCCTGGTCAACCTCTCCAACACTTACTATGGACTCCGAATTGGCGTGGCCAGTCAAATGTCCATGGTCTCGGGCCTTCTGGGATTTGTCGTCTTCAAACTGTTCTCAAGATGCATAGAAAGCCCTTTGACGCCTGCTGAGAATGTTTTAATTATCAGCGTAGCCACAGCTACTGGATGTATGCCAGTAACTGCTGGGTTCGTTGGTATAATTCCAGCTCTTGAATATCTCATCGGCCCGGAGGAGAATGGCCCACTACGAATAGCTTGGGAAAGCCTTGTTTTTTGGTCAATTGGCCTTTGTTTCTTCGGCCTGATCTTCGCATCGATTTTTCGGGAGCATTTCGTTGTGCGAGAGACGTTGCCCTGGCCCGGAGCCAAAGCAACTGCGCATCTTATCAACACGATACATCACGTGCCTCCCGAATTTTCAACTGCTCCAGGTGGCATATTGTCCCCAAGCTTAACAGAGGAAAATCCAAGAGCAGGGCAGTCTGGAACTCCTGTGGAAGAGCGGCTACTTCTACTTGCGCACGGGAGCGGTGGGAGATGGAAGGTTGGGATGAATCGCCTTTTCCAGGGTGCTACTGGATCTGGAATATTTGTATGACTATTTTCTGTATTATTCAATTTCGCAGCGTGGCCTCCTGCTGATATACTTCTTCAGACCATTGTTATCTACTTCGTACCCATATTAAAGAAATTACCCATTCTCGGATCGCATGCGGCGAGTGAATGGCTTTGGAGTATGGACCTTTCTCCAGGTTTCTTAGGACAGGGAATTATCACAGGGCCCATAATTCCGTTGCACATGTTTATCGGCGCCATTATTGGCTGGGGAATTTTGTCGCCATATGCCAAACACCAAGGTTGGGCCCCCGGTGACGTGGATGACTGGGAAACCGGGTCAAGAGGGTGGATTATATGGGTCAGCTTGGCCGCGTTATTCGCAGACGCTTCCGTCAAACTTTCCTGGTTTATTGTCCGGCCTTTTTGGAAGTATTTTTTCTCCGTCGGACGCCTCCAAAGGCAGCTGGATGCTCTGCGAAGCAAGAACGACTCTGTGACATACCCACGGCCTCCTCGAGGTCGATATCAGACTGTGCCAACTCATGACGACTTTGAGACACCTCAATTCTGTGATTCTCAAGTGGTGGACCGGTCATCGAATCGGTGGTCGCCGTTAAAAGGGGAAAGGGTTCATTTGTCTGACAGCCCTATCACATCTCGAGCGTTGGGGTTGGGGTTCTTAGTTTCCGTCGTCATTTGCATCCTGGCGATAAATTTCACTTTCGGGAACTTTATAACATGGTACCACACTATCCTGGCAATAGCTCTATCACTCCCAATGGCAGTGATAGGTATACGATCTTTAGCGGAGACGGATTATAATCCCGAAAGCGCCTTGGGTATGCAACCCCTCTTCATTAAGTATCTACGATCGCTCACATCATTCCTTAGTATCGCAGTTAGTCTTTGCGACATTAATACCCCATTCCAACGCGAATGGCATAATTATCAGCCTCTTATCCGCCGCCCTCGCACAAGCAGGTGCAAACCAAGCAGGGGATATTTCCTTCGACTTCAAAATCGGAAGTCTCGTTGGAGCACATCCACGAGCGCAAACTTATGGGCAAATCATCGGCTCTCTATTCGGCGCTCTCATATCGTGCGGCATATACAAACTCTATGCGTCACAATATCCCATACCGGGACCTCTATTCAGGGTCCCATCATCATACCTTGTCCTTAGTACGGCAAGGCTAGTGATGGGTCAGGGTCTGCCGGAAGGAGTTGCGCCGTTTGCTTTGGGAGCTGCTATTCTCTCCATGCTGATTACGATAGTCAAGATGCGATATGAAACCCGATGGTGGCAAAAGCTAATTCCCAGTGGGGTATCATTGGCCATTGGTCTGCTGCCTTTTTCTTTTTTCCTATACTTTTTCTTTCGGTCGTATTTCATAGTCACACTTTTTTATGCCCCCATCCCGTAAGTGCAGCGAACAACACTAATTGTTTACTAGGAATTTACAATGTACCGTCTTTTACCATCACACGTGTCATTGGGGGTCTTACATTCTGGCTTCGTAAAGTTAGGAGCGGGGAAAGTGAAGGCGATATGATATTCCTTGCTAGTGGATTGGTGTTGGGGGAGTCTATCTCAAGCCTTGTTACCCTCGCCCTTACTGCAGCCCATGTTAAGAGCATGTAGGAAAGGTGTGGGTGCTAAGACCCGCGCAATAGAGGCACGCAGGCATGCTTCTTGCCACGCAGGCTGGTCACCACACTCATACGGTGTGCATGCTGATATGGTGCCATCTCGCCAATGCAATGTACGTACCTAAAAGTTCTACTCCGAGGAAGATGTTTTACTCTGACATGTTCGCTGCTGGTAGGTTCTTGGCTGAAGGATACTCCCAGGCTAGATTATGCACCATCTCATACCTTGCACTTCGCCTTCATTCTTACATACCTGGGGGTGCTGAAAAATGGAGCCCCAACCTCGGCCAGAATAGGAAGGTGGGGTCCTGATCTCGGGCCGACCCTTGTTGGTGAGGCTGTTAGTCATTCCGATCCTATCCTGACCATGTTCACAGTAACTTAGTTAATATTGGTGATAAAGGCCCTCTTTTATCAAAAGCAAGAGAAAAGGAGAAAACAAAAGAGAAAAATGCTACCCAGGACCCTGCTTTCTTAATTAGTTTAATCATCATTAAAGCAAAGTTGCCCACCAAAATATATTATTATTTATATCCAACCCACTTAGCTCTAAAGTGTGGACCGCTTCCCAATATAATGGCCGCAGAAGTTGTGGAAAAGTTCTTCGACGCTCACCCCGATATCAAATTCATTTGCCTCCAATGGGTCGATTACTCTGGAGTATTACGTACCTGAATAACCACCAAACCTCGATGCTTTCGCATCGCGAGTGGGACGGACTGCTGTCAACTCGCTCAAAATTGCATGGTCCTACCTATATCGACTGAACCACGGTGCTTCCCTGATGGAATTGAAGACTGGAACTTGCGCCCGGACTGGGGAACGCTTATGGTCTGCGGGTTCGCTCCAGCGCATGCGTCCGTCATGTGTTATACCTCCCACCTTGGCCTGACAAACCCTCTTGCAAGGTGCCCAAGAAATTTTCTGTATGAAGTGTTGGCTGCGTTCGAAGCCCAGTACCAATCGACACTGCTGATGGGTTCCGAAATTGAGTTCGTCCTTCTTGATGAATCCTCCAACCTCGCACAATCCTTCGATCGGCTGGTTGGCAGTTCCATGACAGCTGGCCTCCGAACTGAAAATTTGGTTATTATGGAGGACATTGTTGCCTCATTGGAACTGTCAGGGATTGAAATATATCACTTCCACACAGAAACTATAAATCAGTTCGAGGTTGCACTATCGCCACTTGCACCGATTCAAGCTATTGATGCTCTCATGATGACTCAGGAGACAATTCGCACTATATGTATCCGTCATGGCCTACAGGCTATGATGACCCTAAGACCGGTTTTTAACGGCCCACGAAATGGCTGCCACGTCCATCTTTCTATCAATCCTGCGCCAAATGCCCCCTGTTTCTTAGCCGGTGTACTGAATAAATTGAAAGCTCTTTGCGCATTTGGTCTGGCAAACTATGATAGTTACCACCGAGTAGCTGGGGACTGTGCAGGAGAATGGATAGCTTGGGGGACACATAACAAAGACTTTCCTATCCGCCAATTTGGTCCAAACCGTTGGGAACTTAGATTCTTGGATATCACTGCCAACATGTATCTTTTCACGGCTGTTATGCTCTCAGCTGGGATGGATGGTATGAAGCAAAACATCATATTGTCGGTGCGTGACTGCCAGGTTGTCCCGTCAGCACTCACTTTTGAAGAAGCTGAGCGGCAGCTCCGAGCCTTTGGAATCACAGAACGTATGCCGAAAGAATTGGAGGTATCCTTGGACTATGCCAAGGATGACAAAGAGATACAAAATTGGGTTGGAGCGGAGTTGTTCTCTCAATACGTCAAGGTTAAGGAGAAGGAAGTGGAATATTTCTCGAAGATGACCGATGAGGAGCGCAGACAGAAGTTCTTGGGTTACTTTTAGATAGGCAGACAGTACGGAGTTCCCCCATGTTTGATAATGAGGAAAGATAGATAGTATGGCGTGGAAAAAATAAAGATAACGAACAAGAATAAATAAAGAAGGACAGAAATGCACGTCAGACCGACCAAAAGCAAACAAGATTATCGAAGTCTACAGTTCGCAGCTCTCTTGGCCTTTCATCTGGGAGTATCTGTTTCCGAAGTAGTTTTGCCCGCTCTACCCACCACTTTCCTTTCTTTTTGTTCTCTTCGCCACCCATTGACAGGAGATGAACACCTCTGAGGAACGATGAGCGGGCTGACTCATTTCTAAACCATTGCCGATCGCCCCAGATACTCATAGCCCGATCAAGGTAATCCCTGGCAATATTATTTGTTGTTAGGAATCATCCGAACATCTTAATTACGATAACGGAAGATGTACTTACTGTGCTAAGTCGTGTTGCTTGTATCGAATATGATGTTCAGCTAGCTTGTGGCAAGCGTCCGCTGTCCGATGGTTGGATTTTCCCAAAGTTGACTCATACTGTTTGAGGCATTCTGAGTGTATGTTGAATGCCTCATCCCAGAGTCTCTTGGCGCTTTCATGATTTCCATCCGCTGCGAGTCGCGCGGCTTTGCTGTTCTTTACATTTCCAAGGGCCTGAAGAACCCTGCCCGTTCTGAACGTGATCTATCAGCATCCGACGTTATAAACACCAAAGGTCACGGGCGTAAATGATTTTTAAATCACTATCATGCAAATTTATAGGTCTCAAACCTACTTGTAAGAAACTCTGTCTAACTTTCCATGCCTCTTCTCGCGCTGCATCAATAGGTCTGTCAGGGTCTCGTCCGCAGCATCGAGTTCTCTTTGAACCCAGTATGCTAATCCGAGGTTGCAAACGGGGAAACCAAATTCGTCCACGTCCACATCAAGCCCCTTAATCATCTCGATGCATTGTTTGAAATATTCCGTGGCGAGAGCAAACTTTCCGATCATCATGTATGCGATACCAAGCTGGCTATGAGCAAAGGCAAACCTTAGATCTGGCTTATTGTTCTTCCCTGCTTCAGCCTTACGTCGTGTAAGACAAATAATATTGTGTTCTAGGCATGACTGGGCGTCATTCGTCTCATTTGACAGGGCACCCATAGTAAGATGCATATCGCTGACTAGAGGTTCTTGGAGGATATTATCTCGGCCGCACAAGTCAAGCGCCAATGTCAAGTATGCTTTCCCTTCGTGGGAGAAGCCTCGCTCGTGGAGGTAGCTAAGACGGGCCATTAGCGTTTATTTCTTGTTCGCTATGTTAATTTTATACTGTAAGTTGTATGCTATATGGGGCATGGCATGAGTTCTTACACTGCGGCCTCATTTAAAAGGATGGGAAACGCCGGATCTACCGGAAATCTTGCCCAGGCTTGAGAGTACTCAATGTAGATTTGGTAAAGCTGTTCTAGGTGCGGGAATAAATCTTCGCACAATGCCCAACGCTCCCTTGCCTGCCTGCAAAGATCACCCGGAGGCCAGATCTCTGAAAGGAGATACAGATCCTCTTTAAAGGTTTGGTAGCACTGTTGGGCGTCCATGCCTGTTCGGACCTCTGCTTGGATTACCCGATGAATCCATAATTCCTTCCTGCTAACATTCCGTTTGATGATGGAGGATGATAGGAGCTCATAATGGGCGCTCTCAAAAGTCGATGCTACCCACAAACCGCTACCTTGGTCCCTGGACCTTTGTGGATCTATATATATATCTTCCCGGATCCGATCCGGGTTCATGAAGGCGAGGGACTGTAGAAGCTTCTTCGCGTGCCGTTTAAGATCCCGAAAATTGTAAGTGGTGGCAAGCGTGTATCAGTATCGATATTCCTGTTCGGCATTGCTAACATTACGTGTCTCCACATATTGAGCGTCAGAGGCAAATAAATTTACATATTCTCGGATTGAAAGGTGTCTCTTGCGAATAAACCCCGCCATTTGTGTCATGGCTAATGGCAGACCACCAAATTGGGTAGCTACCTCGGTTGAGGCCGCCAACTCATCTTCATCCTCAATCTCCGTGGATCCTTTAGCTAGCTTACGGAGAAGAGTGGCCGCCTCAACTGTTGAAAGCGGATCCAAGTCAATGCCAGATCCATCCGAGCGGAAGTGTGTTTTGGCAAAGGGATCCCGACTCGTTATCAACACTGAACCATTTCCATCGTATGGCAGGTAGTCGGCAATGATATCCAGGTTGTCAGCATTATCAAAGATCAATAACCAAATGGAGTTCTCTTCCGCTCCGCCTTCTTGATTTTCATTCCTATTAGTTTTGTTCAACCAGGCCTTGGCTATCTCTTTGCTATTTTCAAGATCTTGGGCTTCATCTGGACCTTCAAGCCCTAGCTGAGTTGGAATTCTACCAAAATCGGATACCAGCTGTGATACGCCCCCTGCCTCGAGCCAAAAGATAGCCCCGAATTTTTCCTTCCTAGAGTAGGCGTATTGAATCGCGATATCAGTCTTTCCAACCCCACCCATGCCACAAATTGCAAAAAGGCGAGTGCTGTGAACATTTCCTGAGTCTGGCATTTCGCGCGGAAGGAGATGCTTGTCCATGAGATCAAGTATGTCTTTTCAACCAACGAAGTCCCGGTTTGGTGGGTACCCGGCTAGTGAAAAGCAGGGAAGGCGGCATTTTCTACCGCTTAGGAGTCGCTCTGAATTTGGCGAGAGGAGGAGTAAGCGACGTGGAATCTGGTGAGTTGATTTGCCGGAACCTTTATACACGTGCGAGCCCTTTTCTGAAGTGAAGGTCAATTTCCTGGTTATCCCAAGTAGTTCAATGTCAGCAAGGTTTAGCGGGTTGAGTGGATTCGACGTCACAGGGGATTGAGAAACCATTTGTTGACCACTCTTTACGCAGCGTACAGCTCATTTTTCATTTGCTTAGCAATCATTGGTTAGTTAGTTAACTAACCGTTAACTAGCGCCTAGAGCTAGAAATATTGCCCAGTGGCTTCTCCCGAATAAGGTACGAAGAAAATCTCTTGCTGAATAATTTTGATCCGTGAGCAAAGACAGCTTACAGAGCTCTTTGTGAGAAAGATGTACCCCAAATAGGCGCTCCATGCTGGACGATATAGTAGCGGTTTGTTCGTCAACAAGTGCCTAGTTACCAAAGGGTAAGAAAATTGATCCGAGTCTCGCCGAAATCGCATTCTGCTTTTTCTTACCTGTTTTGTCCCGAGAAGCCGTTGCATACAAGACAGGTGATGCCCACATTCAAATACGGACAGGAGAGGAATAGAAGAAATTTGCTCGAACCTAACGGCCAAATTTGCTAATTGGAAGATATTCGAGGTTGGGAGTTTCCTTTTATGCGTTGCGATCTTTGCGCACTTGTGCAGGATCCGATTGTGACGCAGTAATGTATCTTCATCCGTGACCCCACCATGAGGCGTTCCCAAGAATAAAATACCTGATAAGCAGCCTACGACTAACTTGAACCTCGGATCTTGTAGGTTTTGATGCACTAAGAATAACGCCTTTTGGTGGTTAATCCACAATGTGAACCACTTGTCAAACAGAGAAACAACATGATATATACCTTCTTGAGGAGCACGCCCCCGAGAGAATGGGCAATGAAGATAATTGGCCGTTGTGGAAACTGTTGATCTGTTAGTATTATAACACTACGTGATGGACGTCTTCTAGGCCAGCGCTAGGGTCTATCGCAATACCTACCTCAGTCGAAAGTTGGGCCAAGTGCTCCGCCAAGTCACTTCCTGCCCTGAGGAAATTCTCCCACGAAAAGTGGTCAGGTGAGGCATATGCTGGTCGATAGATATATATGTGCAAACGCAGAGACGGAATCCACAGCTATCGCCGCCCTATACAGTTCATCATCGACGCCCCACTTGCTGACTGGTGGAGTGTGGTAGCCGGGGATAGAGATCACACTGAACAGATGACATGAGCCTGCACGGAGGGAGAGTAGAATAACCTTTGAACTAACCTCGCCTCAACTCTCATTCTGTCATTGGGATGAACTTGGATGACGTTGCTCAAATTAATCGACGACGATTGAGCGGCATGTCTGCCATCTGGGCCTTCTCGTGGTGCCTGCATGGGAATATTGAAGAAGATGGAAAAGCAGGGAACTCAACTGGAGATACCCCAGCCAAAATACTGATGCATCGAATATTCTTGCAGAATGTTCAGGGGCAGGTGGTAATCAACCAAGCGCGTGCGCTCTTGTGCGTTGCAGTTGGGGTAGTGTAACAAGAGGGATAGGGTAAGGAATATCAAGTTGAATTTTTGCGACCTTTTCCGGATGAGCTTTTTGTTTCTCACTACCTCGGGTGGATTAATGACGCTTTTGTAAGGATCATAGAGGTGACAAATATCATATGCACCATTCAGCTATGGTGGGCAAAGGGGTAAAGAGGCAAAAAGGGAGGGTTGGGGAGGAGGGGGGAACCAGGGGGGCAAGGTGGGGGTGGGGGGACATTGATCTATGACATCCCGCCATCTCCCTTGGTGATGGAGGCTTGCGCCCGGGTACGACTACACTCTGCTAATGAGACGGCGACACCTGTCATGTGGACAGATAGATGCAGCTTATGCATGGTCCTGACAATTCTTGCTGCGGAAGTATCTGAGCCTAATGTGCGGTGGTCGTAAGCAGCAGGGTTTTGCCCTTTTGTGAGAACAGCGCTATGGATAGTGAACTGACCCCTCCTGGTCATTATTTATACGCCTGGTTTAGTTATAAATACCAGGCAACACACCTCTTCCACATGGCGCTGGGCAAGGCATCCCCGCCACTCATTTCAAGCGAAACCTCCCATAGGTTACACATCTGAATTCCACAAGAACAGGTTGCCTGCCCTTTGCCCACTATGCCCAGGGACACAACTCCGAAAACTCAACCCTGGAAGGCCTTGTCGTCTTTGGCTGAAGACAAGAACCCCGACCTCATGAAAAGAAATCTCAATTCTCAGGACAATTGTTGTTCAATGGGAACTTCAGTCAGCAAGCCAAATGGCCGAAAAATCGAATATAAGGGCTGGGCGGAGGACGATTCCGCGAAGCATACGGCCAATTAAGAATAATATGCGGGCGCGGAAGGGGGAACTCCGCAGAGGTGGGATTATTCCTAAATTATACTGCCCCTGAGCTTCGACGTTAGTTGGATAAATTTCTTACCAGTAACAGCAAAGAAAGATCCGAGAGCGAGAGGGACACATATTACAGCAGCGGACTTCATGGCTCAGTTCCAGCGGCACGTAAATGGAGAGGAGAACGAATACGCTCGTTTTGCTAAATTCAAGCTTATATTGGCCTCAACTTTATTCTACAAACCCTATCTGTACTCTACTAGGCTTCTTTTCTTGTGACTTGCTCCTTACCAGCTGAACAATACTTTGGTTGTCAATGCCGCTGAAGCCTGTTTATTGCACTGTTCTGCTGATTCTTTGATCAACTTCAACTTCATATCACAGCGTTTCGCAGTGGGATCACAGGATAGGTTCATGTGATGGAGAGACAGCTGGGGTCTCTTTATAGTATATTATCAGTCTCGCCACCACCACTTCCCTAGATTTAACTCAGAAACAAATCAACTATGGGATCAACTAGAAGCAATACATCCTAAAAAGGAGATCAATAATCAATGGGAGAGGGGATTATTCTTTGTGATATGGTTGTTGAAGATTCAATCTGGTTGGCTTAAAGCTGGTGCTTGCTCGAAAAGAGCAGTATCTTATACTAACCATACCAACAGGATAGTTACAGTAACCACTGACTGACTCTTCCCAACGAACCCTCACAAAAGCCCCACAGAAAAACGCTGGTCTACCCGGCGTAGTGGAGTAGTGGAATTATCATATCTCCACTTATTTAACTAGCCCAGGGCTTGGACTCTGGATAAATCATGTCTGTGTACATGACGAGCAGTCGAACATCTATACTCTCCCTTCTTGACATGGTGTCCTGGTCTTGACCCGGGAGAGGAAATGCGCCGTGCGGGCAAGCTGTATAGGTAGTTAAAGAGTAGTAGCAATAATAGCATGTGGTGTAAAAAGAAAAAGAAAGGGGAAAAAAAAAAGAGAAAAAGAAAAAGAAAAGGAAAAATAAAGGGGGGTCTATCTGCCAAAGCAACTTACGGGAGGAGAGGAGTTCATCCGAATCAATAGCCTTGAAGACAAGCACCTCATCCGCTGTTTGATCTGGCAACCAGTACCACTTCTGATCTGCATCGAAATGTAGCATGCGATTCTCCGCAATGTAATTGGGATAAATCACATCCGTGTCCACAAAGTCGGCCTGATCAACACTGGATGCATCGCACAGGGCAAGAGGCCAGTCCCTGACGGGAACTGCGAGGGCCCTCCAGACACTATATAAAAAGGAGAAATTTGGCCTTAACTCCTCCAAGATAAAGGATTCATTTTGATTCAAAGATGAGATACTCACGTAATGACTTGGAATTTTGACTTTGTGATCTGAGCAGCAGCAGAATCCCCATATAGTTCGTGAATGATTGCCTTGGTGGCCGCGAGCGTTACATCTGAGGCAAATAATGGGGATGAGAAACTGATCCAGAACAGTACAGTGCCCAGGATACTTTTATCTAAGGAAGCGGGAATCTGGAATCAAATACCGACGTGTACCATCAAACTTGGCTGAGGTGTTGGGTGGGGCTTGCCGCCAAAATATGGGAATTGAGGATCTCTTTGCCTCAGCTATGTATTGTACGGAGAATGTCGTGGAATAACGAATCAATCAGCTGTCTATTTGTGACGAGCTTGACGAACTTAACTTTATCCCTGCTCAGGTCTGACTCTCGCCATCGTTTCTCTTTATTTACCCTTGAACTTTGCCCAGCGGTGGTTGAGGGCTGTGTGTGCATCGGCCATGGCTGGCTGGCTGTATCCATGAATGTATGCAGTTCAGTTCGGATTGAAATAGTTACCATGTCCAGTAACTACATGTCTAGGTGCTTTGACCTCTCCTCTCCTTCGACAAAAAAAGGTTGCTGCCGTCTGTTCCAAAGGACTTTATTGACTGGTCCCCGCACACTGTGGACCAGCTGGCTGGCTTTGTTCTCTTCTACGGTGCATACACACACTCACAAAGAGAGTGTGTGACTTGTTTCTGCAACCTGGCAAGTTTCAACCTCCTTGAAAAACTTGCCCGAGGCTAATTGACATACCCAGCAGTTACGGAGTACTCCGTTTGCAATTAATCCGTAGTTTACACCGACTCAGACTCAGACTCAGACTCTTCGCCCGTCGACAAAGCGCGTCCGTCATCTCGGAGGTGTCCAGGCCAACCGCGAAACAGCTTTTAACCACCCAACATTTTTTTTTATCACGGTACAATTGAAAATCGTTCCCCTCGTCGTCTAGGTTTGAGGATGCTCATTATTTTATGGTTCTAGGGCCTTCCTCTACTTCATTTCATTCATGGCACTTGGGTGCGGAAACCGTTTTTTCTCTCTCCGCCCTTTGTTTGGCAGTAAGGGTAAAACGCGTATCCCAGGCTCGACCAGCTCGAGCCGGAACAGAGGCCGCTTCAAACAATATAAAATTTCCCCGGGCAAGCTCGCACAGCCCAGCCTCAGCATCGAGGAAGAAGTTCAGATCACTGTCGGCCAGGTTGAATACCTCTTGATACCACACCCGGAGGTTGTGATTTTTTTATACTGTCACCACTAAACAAACTAAAAAAAAAAAAAAAAAAAAAAAAAAAAAAAAAAAATCGCAGCTAACGCTCCTCTAGAATTTTCTCGACTTCGAGAGTAGTAATAACGATCCTACTTTGGCACTCGTCTACATAACCAAGCCAGGTCAAACCGTTTCGGGATCAGCCCTCCGTCAGTTCCGTACCGATACCCTGGATCGAGACGATGTGTTTCAACCGGAATTCTTTAGCAATGTTATCTTCTACGGTTGTAAGGAAGCGGAGTTCTGTTTAGAGCCTGATGCTCGTGAAGAGCTAGCCACATGGAATACAGACACTTGGTCATGCATTGAAGGAAATCCCACGGCAAAAGCTGCACCAGGACCATACGTTTTCTCAAGGGGGAGGACCTGGCAACCATGGAGAATCTATCGCGATTCCAGTGCAACCTTTATGTGCACTTTCAAACCCTCGCCAGACTTCTCTGGGAGATGAGTATTCCAACCATAATGCCTTGGTGGGTTAAAATAAAAAAACTAACTATATCATACTCTAGTCACTCTCGACCCTCCTCAGGCCGGTACCGATGGGAGAGTCATCGTACCATCCCGTTGCTACTACAAACCGTGCAAGGAGCGTCCCCTTGACGGAGCTAGGATCAGCGTCAAAGACAACATAGACATCGCAGGTCATAAGACTACCCTTTGCAACCGCGCATGGCAAGATCTCTATCCCGCAAAGACCCAGCATGCAAATTGTGTTCAAGTTCTTATAGATGCAGGGGCCGTTATCGTGGGCAAATCAAAGCTACAGGCTATGATTATGCGTGAGGAACCCCTGGAGGCGGTAGAATTCACATCTCCGTTTAACCCTCGTGCCGATGGGTATCAGGTACCGTCTGGGAGCAGCAATGGAAGCGCTGCAGGAATTGGTTCCTACGAATGGCTTGACTTCTCCCTTGGATCTGATAGTATGTCTTTTATTATCCATGTTGGGGCAAGGATAAAAAAGGCCTTGACTGATGCGCTATATTAGCAAACGGAAGCGGTCGTAAACCCGCGCAATACAACGGGTGCTTTTCCATTCGCCCATCAACAGGGATCATGAATACGGATGGTGTTGTCGGTCAATTTCCGTGCGCGCAGGCCCCTCTGAATCTTACTTGGATGGGCAACAATACTGATTTGGGCTTGGCATCATTCAGAAAATTTGACATGCCCGTGTTTTTCGGGAGGGATCTCTCCAGATTCTCCGACTTCATTTCAGTGTGGTACGGAGATTCTCCGGACCTACGCAAACCATCCAGGGTTGATCTCCCATTCCAAAGAAGTTTATTTATATAGGTTATACTTTCTGACTTCTTTTTTTTTAGTTCCCGGTCAGAATTCTCTACCCTCATGATTATCTTCCGACTACAAACGCAGAACAGTCCCTTCTCATCGACCGGTTTATTCAAGGTCTCGAATCCGCTTTGGGCGTGAAGCGAGAGGAGATATCTCTCGCCGAAGAATGGAAACGAGATTGTCCCGATGGAAAGGATAATGACGATATTGCTGAGTATCTCAAACTGGTAAAACCTCATTCCCGTGATAATACTTTTGTTGTATTTACTTGGCTAAGTTCCCCCCGTAGGCTGGGGGTTATCCTTACTATCACGATTCATACCATCACTTAGATGACTTCAGGAAGGATTACAAGGAGAAGTACGGGAAGGCACCCTTCGTACATAGAGCTATGCACTGGCAGTGGTGAGTGGATTGTCTGTTTTCTGTACGATTATCTACTATAGCACAGTGGCCAAAAAAAAAAAAAAAAAAAAAAAAAAAAAAAAAAAAAACCCCGTGCTTATGTGACTGGTTTAGGGATATTTCGAAGAAAATCACACGAGAGGAACGAGATATGTATTGGCGCCGTTCTGAAATCTACCGGCAATGGCTCCTTGACAAGATCTTCAAGGCGGACTCAAAAGACTCCATATCAATCATGGTCTTCCCGATTGAGGAGGGAAGGCCAAACTACCGCGATGTGGAACCAGCGTTTGTTTCCCCCAACCGCCAAATTTCCCCTGGATTCTTTTCCTCATATCAACTTTGGACAAAAACGCTAACGCAGGATACTTAGGCCATTCTCCATCTTAAGTGGTTATGCGTCATTAAATATGTCACCTATGATGCGAGCACCGGAGCTCACAACCATAGGTAATATTCCCTCGTTCAACTCACGTAATGCCATTACTCACACAAGATTTCTTAGTTGGTGAGATACCATTCAATTCCATTGTCACAAAGCAGGAAGAGTTATTGCCGATTGCAGCGTCCGTCATAGGCGCCCCAGGTATGTAATGTAGTTCAGACTACTCTATTTTGACTTCGTTTAGCTTTCTTTTATTTTATTTTTCTCTATTTTCTATCATGACAGCTGGGAAACTAAATTGTGAACCGGGATTATTTTTGCAGGAACGGACCTAATTCTTGTGCACTTAGTAGAAAGAGGTATGACCGCTGGGAAGTTTTCTACTAAACTGAAAACAGGGCAGTCTATCTATTGAACACAGAGACAGCTGAGATGTGACTGAAGATTTTATTTTGCCTTATTTTTTCTCTTTTTAATTTAGTGAAATTTAAGAGAAAAAAACCCTTGAAGAGAGTAAAGATATTTCATTGCCTTATATATAGACTGGCCACCGGGACCATGAATTTCACGTTTGATCCCATTTGGTCTGGTCCCATACATTTCTTGGCGTGAATCCCGCTGGGACTGGCTATCAAAAAAACATGCAAAGTGACTATATATCAGATTTTAAAATGGGACCATGACTTGAAAAAAATGAGAAAGTGGTCCCATTTGGTTCCATTTAGTCCCATTCTTGGCATAAAGTTACTATTTTTAGACATTTTAAGGTTTTTTTTAGACTATTTTTAATTTTTTAAAAAGTAACACTTTTTGATAACACTCAAATGAGATTTAAAGTCATTTAAAGCAATAAAAATAATTTAAATTGAGAAGTGAAAATCATGATCTCATTTGGAAAATGTGACAAGAGTAGACAGTAAGTCCCACTGGGACAGTATGAGACTACTATCTAATGTTAAAACTGTGTAATGGGATCAGTTGAATTGATAATGAGACTATCAAAAAATCTGGTCCTGGTCCCAGACACGGTCACACGGTCAGTCTACTTATATAACAGTACTCTGTAGATTTAGTTAAGATAATTATATATTACAGATAATAACTATGTAGAATACTGAAATAAAAGAGCTTGATTATTACTAGATTTACTAATAGTTAAGTGAATGTAATATAATTAGACTGACCGTGTGACTGTGTCTGAGACTAGGATTAAACTTTATAGTTGTTATATTGTTTAAAAGCATTACTTCTAATCATGATTTGTATTTATTACATTAATCTCAAATTGTGTTATTTTAAATATTAAAGATCTCAGATTTACTTTTCAAATAAAAATCTAGTTTCAGATAAAGAATATATTTGAATTCTTAGTCACATTTTCATTCTGATCTTATTATTGAGAATGATATTAAATAAGATTATAAAATCACTTCTTACTTATATAATATCATAATATAGTACTTATTTATTGAAAATTCAATAGAGAGTATTATTAAATATTATTACTTTTCTAAATATAGATTATCTTAAAATACTTATTTCTCAGAGTTTTTACAATATTTATTATTAACTATGTATCTCTTATAGTGAGAGTAATACAGCTGTAATAAGTTATTATCTTAATATTATCTAATAAATAATCAGTATATATCTGTATAAATGTGAATATTTAGAAAATATACATTTAAAAAGTGTGATCAGAGTGAACTCTGCTATTACTTAAATAATATCAAGAATAGAATACTGAAATCAATGCTTTTTCTCATTGATTTCATAAATAAGATATATGAAGATGATTTTAAGAAATATAAGATTTCTTAACTTCTAGTAAAAACAGATCTTATGAAGAGACTCTATTTTTATAATATCAGAGACTGAGTGTTACTAAAAAGTGTTACTTTTATATAATGTATATATACTTACTGTAATAATTCACTCTTTATATATATAACTGAGAGTTATAACTTTCTTACACTGTATAACTCTTTCTGAGATACTGCTACTGATTTGTAATTTATACAGTCTCTCAGTTCAGTATACACTGTATGTATATAGTCTGATATACTGAGACTGTATTAGTCATTATAATCTGATATAATACTAGACTAACTGTGTGACTGTGTCTGAGATCAGAATTAAACTTTACAGTTATTATATTATCTAAAAGTATTACTTCTGATTATAATTTGTATTCATCACATTGATCTCAAATCATGTTATTTCAAATATTAAAGATCTCAGATTCACTTTTCAAATAAAAATCTAGTCTTATATAAAGAATATATTTGAATTCTTAGTTACATTTTCATTCTGATCTCATTATTGAGAATGATATTAAATGAGATTATGAAATTACTTCTCACTTATATAATATCATAACATAGTACTCATTTGTTGAAAATTCAACAGAGAGTGTTATCAAATATTATTACTTTTCTAAATATAGATTATAATTTATATAATTTTAATTATAAAAAAAATATAAAATACAAAAAAAAAAACAAAAAATAAAAAATAAAACAAAAACAAGAAAAAATCAGCACAAAAACAACCGCTCCACCACGAACTCGCTCGATTTTTCGAATAAGAACCCGCCGATAGATCCATCGAAAAGCCCTCGATCATACGAGCATTCTGACCCCATCGCCGACCGCATACCCTGTGTGGTGGTGGAGTTATCCAGCCAAACGTGAACCGGACGTTGTTCAAAACTCCTGTGTGGGAGTATCCCCCGTTCTCCCCTACCACACCACAACCCCGGGCCAAAGTGCCATACAAATTGTAAGGTGAAGAGACCTAGCCATATGCACCAATCTTCTCGATTTTGGAAGATCCCCGATCTGTAGTTGTGGAGATATCTGAGGAGCGACCTCCGCGAAAACCCTGTCCATCTTTGATGTTCCAAAACACCAATGCCAAGTCCCACCGTTGTACCGCCCTTCCTAATCTGGCCCATCCCCAGCAGAAAAATACAAAAAGATACCTCGGCGATAATATCAAGCACATAACCAACGGCCACTTCTGAAGTGCAACCTCCGCGGTCTGTCTTCAGTGTATCTGAACATCAACGCCAAGTCTCGCCCTTGTACCACCCCTCTCAATCTGGCCCATCCCCGACAGAAAAGTACAAAAAGATACCTCAGCAACTGTACTCAATACATAATCAGCAGACATGACAACTATAAAATCAGTATACCCCAAGGTCTGACTGAGCCTTTGATCCCTGCACAGTGAGATATATTAAATCTAGTTTTAATACCTCAATATTCAATAGATTCTGCAAGGAATTGAGAACAGCAACACTAGGTTTCTATTGAATTTGAGAATTAACTCTATATTGATATAATCATTGACAAAGTCTTCTATTTTGAGATATAAATAACCAGTTCCTCTACATCTCACTGACAATATTTATATTATCATATAGAAACAGACTTATATTCTCTATAATATCAAGACTCTGAAGAGAGAAAGTCTTGATAGAGAGTATACAGTAGTGCATATCTTAGCAGTTTCTATCTCATTCTTCTGCAGCAGTTAATGCAAAAAAAAGATTTTAGAAATAGTTTTTTACTTCTCTTAAAAAAGTAAGGTATTTTTCTCTGGATTTTACACAATATTCTTACAAAGAATTAAAAACAGAGTTATTTTCTGTCATAATTTCATATTCTTTTAAGTAAGAATTACTTTTTCAGTGGCTGAAGAGCTTTCATTAATACTTAATTCTTTTTTACACTCTTTATTAACTGATTTGAGTTGCACACCTGTTGTGTGAGAAGAATTGAATAATTTAGAATAAAATTGAATAGTTTTAATCAATTTCTCTTCAAAAAATTGATTTATTTTTTGTCAGTTTTTCTCTCAAAAACTGTCATATCATCTGATTTACTATCAATTGATATCATACTTTTCCTCACTGTATCCCAAGAAAGAGATTGTAAAGATTTTATTGATTTATCTTAAAAATCAATTTTAGTTTATTAGATTCTCTTCAAAAATCTAACCTAGTTACTGAACTAGTGTGAAAAAAATCAGGTGTTTTATACACAAAAGTCTGTGATTCTTCTTTTGAAATAGTCTGACCAACTTTTCAATTGAAAACAGACTTAGAAACCTCTTAATTGAAACAGTCTGACCAACTTTTCAATTCAAAAGAGTTTAATAAATATCTCAATTGAATTAGTCTGACCAACTTTTCATTGAGTAAGAACAATGAGTTCAAAAGTACACTCAGTTGATGTGGAAAAAGATGCTTTCTCAAATGCTATTCCTGAGATTGAAATTCTGAAGAGAAGAAAGAAAGAAGAGATAGAGAAACAACAAGTTCTTGAAATACAGGAACTTGAAAAAGCAAGTAAAATTCTTGGAAAGCAGTGTCTGAGTGAGATGAATGAAGAAGTTCTGTTAATTCTTCATGCTCAGGCTAGACAACTACAGGAAGTGATCAAGTTCAAACTTGGAATTTCAAACACAGTTCAAAAAACTTTGAAAATTTCTAATACAATCACTGACTCTTCAGTTTGCTCTTCTTTCTTTTCTACTTCTTCTTCTTCTTCTTCTTTGAATCAGAAGAAAACATATGCTCAAGCAGCTGAATCTGCTGTCTCTAAACCTGCTGTCTCTAAACCTACTGTCTCAAAACCTGCTCAAAATTCTGAGAAAACTGAGAAGATACTGCTCATGCCTCTA